>NW_015374114.1:843975-988109 GCF_001272555.1 Dufourea novaeangliae | reverse complement strand
TCTTTAAATGTTATTAACACTTTTACCACTTTACCTTTTGGTAAAGTCCATACCCTTATCTCTGTAGTATTATATATATACAGGGTGAACCACGAATCGTGATCATAATTGTTTTTCATTTTCATATCATGACTAACATTCTCATGCTCGGTATTTCGGTCCCTCTTCTTCCTGTAACGGTTGGAAGGGGAAGCACAATTTTGTTTTTAAAGAATGGAAACAATTTACTTAAAAAATCAGTTTTTACATAATTGATTTCAGCGTAAAAAACGACATAAAAGTACATGATCTCAAATTTTTATCTCGAAAATTACTGGTCGTTGATTCTCACTTGGATGCCCCTCCCCCCTCTTTAAACCACACGAATGCCAAACGTTCTCATGAAAATATCCCCGTGCGCACGATCGAGGTGTATGTATATCCCCCTTGGCAACCCTCACGATGATCATTATGGAAGTTCATAATTGCTTTTCTTGAGAACTCTATTCACGGGGGCGGGTAGGGAGAGGGGCCTACAACCCGTCTGATGTGTTACGACCCGTGTGGACCGTAGGGCACCGGTTAAACTTTGTCCAAACATTCCGAGGGAAGCATCGTGCGTATCGAGTGGGTCTTGTTACCAGCCGCCCGTATAACGATCACTGAAAACAGCCCAGTGTGATCCTCTGGTGTTTTTCTTTCGTCGACGTATTACGAATTCTTCGTGACCAGATTTCCCCTTCAACGACGACAAGGTTCCGATGAAAATCGTTTCGGAATGTAAATGTTTAAACACGTATTATATTCGTCTCGGTGATTAATTCAGGGGACACCGCGATATCGATGAGCGAAAGTTCACGGCGTATATACTGGGTGACCCATTTCAAGTGATAGAATTATATCCTACACTGTTTGTTATAGAAAAAAAATCTTTCGAGCTAACCTACTTGGTTTCAAGGGGGACATCTACCTAAATAAAAACATATAATTCCATATAAAAAAAAAAAACAAAGATCACCTTGAAATTTCGAAGGCACGTCCACCTAGGTGTCGATTTGTGACCACTAACAAGACGTCCCCCTTGAAACCAAGTAAGCTTCGCTCCAATCATATTTTTCCTTAACAGTTCAGAAGATACAATTTTCCTCCGTACCATAACTTTCATCATTCCTTTGCAATCAATTCTTCATAATTCTTAAACGACATTCTCTAACTCGTTTGTCACTGTAATCACTTGAAAATTCGTCACCCTGTATAACACGTGGATAGAGATTTTCTCTGGCTTTTCGTCGGCGATCGTCCGTTCAGCCGACGCTCGAGGAGGATGAGAGGCGGTGGTTGGCCGGCGTTTAATTAACAAAAGTCCAGCGATACGTGGGGATCGCGTCGCCTTTCGGTTGAAAATCGTCGACGCGGAAAAGGGTATCCTCCTACCATCGCCCCCCCCACGCATTCGAGCCGCGTAACGGTGGTTGGAGCGGCGCGTGCGGCATTAATTTTCGAAACGAAATGATGGATTAGAGAAATGGAACACGCGTGATAAAGGAGAAATTAATTATACTCGTGTGTGTGTGCGGTGCCCACCGCCAATTTTCATCCCCCTCCTGGTATTTCGACGATTTTCAGTGCCTCGTATTGCACGTCGACGCTCGCGTGAAGTGGGCGAAGTCAAGGATGGTTTATGTAAAATTGATACACCGATAAATTCACGGAAAACCCGTGATCCTGCTCCCGTGGTTCGTTTTTTTTTTTTTGCGCGCGTGAAACCTTTTGAAAGATATTCAGTCGGTGTAATCCGATCTTGGACGCTCGATATACCCGACTAAACGACGAATTGGGCAGCCGAATAAAAAACTGATTACACCGTATCGGCCCGTAGAGAAAAAAGAAGAAAATACCCCTAACCCCCTCTGCTCGATTTCTTTCGCGGCGGTTCAGTGAATTTTGACGTTCGATCGGGAGAATGCAAGATACACGAGCGAATATTGGAAGGCGATTTAAGCTGATATTCTGGGGCTGTGAGGAAAAATGTTGCACGTAACCATTTCAAAAAATTCCAGTTTATGCATACACTTGGTTGTAGAGTGTTTATGTATTGATCAGAAAAAAATTTCGTATGTTTGAGATGTAATGGAATTTGAGCGAAGTTTGATATTCAATTCTTACGCATCAGGGAAAATATTAGTTACAATTTCACGAAATTCGAGTTTATGCATTAACTGAGCAATAGAATATTTATGCATTGATTTCACCAAATGATTTACCAAAATGCGAAAATTATTTTTCAAACTTAAGGAAAATTTATCGCGAAAGGACGACAAAAGTAATAATATGGAACGTATTGTAAATGGAAATTACATTAAAAATTTTGACCCCTAATTATTATTTCAGAAGTAAGTGAACAAATGTGAGTCACTGTACGGGAATTACTCGAACTTTTCGAGATTTCCTTTGATCGATAGCGGCTTTCAGCGACTCTTTGTTCGCACCGACAGTCAACTGTATGTAAATTGAACGGGTATTAATTAATTACGTCGACGATGGGCTCCGTCGGGGAGATGAATAAAACGATCGGTGAATATCGTAGTCTTTTTCCTCGTGTGCAACCACCGTGGGCTTTATCGACGCGAAAAATTCAACGAGGCCATTCCGTGACACGTTTTCCCGTGCTCGCCTTTCTATCTGTTTGCTACTTTTTTCTGTTCGCCGTCGTAAAACGGAGAGACTTTTTCGAACAGGACAGACGAGCAACATTCTATACCGATCTATAAATCGCCTTACATTATACCATTCCCATGTATGTACAGGGTGAGTCAATAAGAACTACTATCTAAAATAGCTCGTTACCCACTGATTTTATTAGGGAACGTTTTAATGAATTATGTGGCATTTTAATATAGATGTAATTTAATTTTTTTTACATCTTGTTCTGTTTTTTGAGATATTAAGATGACCTTGAGTTTTTTGAAGGTCAATACATCTTTTGTTTAATACCACATTGTTGACAATAGGGCAGGCCCCCTCTGGTCCCTACCTAGTTACGCCATTGGCGGGCAGGAGCAAGGCTGGTTTCGGCCAGAGAGGTGAAACGAAAAAGACGATATTGCAAAGAATAAATGGCGTGCGGGATCGGCGGATTGTATCGTTCGCAATTATATAGATGATCGAAAGCGCATATCTGTCGGTTCCCTGCTTTCATATTGCATCCACGTCGCGATCACGCTGCCCGGCGAGTGTAACTGCGTCTCGTATTACTATATTAATCCTTTTCCGTGTTTCCATTTATTCTCCGTTGTTCGCTATCCGCTCGGCCGGAAGTTGATTTTGTAATTATCTCCCCATTCTCGACCCGGTCACCTCCCTTATAGATACACACGGTCACTTCCGTTTATTTTAGCATCGACATCGCGAACCAGGGAAAACGAGGCGGGAGGAAATAACTTTACCTTGCGGCTGATTGATGGGAATCTAATTAAAAACTGTGGAATACTTCCTGCGTGACTCTTTCATCCCCCCTACCGTGTGTTCATTTAGTTCTTTCCTGATACGTTGAATCAACAATTACTAAATTACGGGGGGAAATGGAAATTTTGTCCTCCGACCGGAATTACCGTTCGGTTAGTAGGGGGAGTTGGGGGTCAGTGGAGGGAAGGTAATTTAGTTTCTATCCACCTCCCGCGGAATGGGAAAATTCATTATTTCGGCCACGGTTAAAAAGTCTTCCCATCCATCCCCCTTTCTGCCAGTTTCTTGTTTCACGATCGTCTGAATACCGTGGCGGTTACGTTTACCAGTTTCGCCTCGAACATTCATTTTATCCGCAGACGTTCGTCGCTGCGTTGCACAGCGGATCGGGGACCCGTTTTTCGAGGGCAAAATTGAATTTTTCAACCCTGCTTCTATAATATTAAGCTTCGTGGAACTTGAAACTCAGTTCTCTACGTTTAGAAATTAGTGGGGATGGAACAATTAAGAAGCAGAGGAACGGAGTAGCAAAACTCGACCGTTTCTTTCAACCGTCGAAACAGGACGCCAATACATTACCTTTTTCATCCGTCTGGCAGCAGCCCAAAAGGGACGCCGTCACTGCTAAGAACATTAACGGCCCCATGTCGTTCAGCAACATTAGGCTCTTCTTCCCAAGGGGGTTACGTCTCTTCCCTTTCTATCCTAGATCTTCCTTCTTCACTTCCACAGGAATTTCACAAAGATTTTCTCTACCTAGATACTACGTTCCGTGTCCCTTCTTCCTCTCGAACTCTTGTACGGTCTCTTGATAGAAGTTTACGGTGCGTAGAAACCTGGGATGGTAGCTCTGTGCACCTTGCTCGTGCCACTTAAGGGATATCGGGGTGTCCACGTGACGGGAATCACGGGCCGTCTATTTACAGGTGGGAGACCCGGTTAAGACTGGAACTGGTATCCTCCACCGTCATCCATTTTCACGGGGTGTCCCTCTCTCTGTGTGTGTCGTTCGTCACGCACAGCTTCACTGGGAAACTGGGAATCGAATAACCTCTAGTGACGACGTCGATGAGTCAACCAGACGACCAAGAGAACCACGATTGTATGCACACGATTCCTCCTCTCTCTCTCTCTTTCTCTCCGAGTCGTCACGCGTTTTGGTCAACATTCACAGAGCCACCGAGGTGCCTTTATTCTTGGCGACGAATCAGAATCCGTTGCCGTGTCGGTTGAACGTGGAAACGACGACGGTGGTTGGTTCTTTCGCATGAAACCGTAAAATCGAATCGTGCTCCGTTGAATATCGGTCGAACCACGACATCCAGGACGTTGTTCCGTTTGGTTCTGGCTGCGATCTATCCGTAGACGCGATCCTCCTGGCTGGCAGCATCGTGTGGGCACGTACTAGTTTTCCTGACCTGGCGACACTGTTCCTGAAAGGACACCACTACTATTCACCGTGCACAGGTGTGTAAAGCAACGGCCCTCGCACACGTTTCGCGCCACGGGGCGCGGTTTAATCAACGGACTGTGATGGGGGAGCATAGGGATTGGGTTTACGGGGGCTGATCGCTCTGGCTACAGGGGAAGAGGCGTTCAGGTTCAGACACATTTGCTTCGGAGATACTGCGGCGGTGTATACGAAGGACGGCTCATGGGTGATTTGAACGGAGGATTAGAGTGTTTGCAATACAGGGGTGGTTCGGAAAAGTCGAAGATTCAATCCCCTTGCCTTAGAATATCACAGACACATCATAACACTAGCATTGCATTCGAAACTTTGGGTTTCCTTAACACATTTGCAGCCAGTTTTCAGGCGAGACACTTATTGATTGGTCGGGGTTTTTCGTTAATATCTCGTTAAAAAGCTAAGGAAAAACTTGTTCCAAATCACCTCACCAGTGAAACATTTCAGGGGCCTACAACACTTTTGTTACACCCTTGTATTGGTACATTATTTGACAAATATAAAACACATACTGTAATATTTTTTCGGGGTATAGAACATATCCAAAATTGATCAGAATGAAAGTTGGAGAAAAAATTTGTCTGGTCCTTACAAGAACCACCCTAACGTACAGGGTGGTTCCGAGAAAAGAAGGGATAGTGGGCAGTGTTTTCGGAGATCGAAATCTCTGTTGATCGTGGCGATAAAGAGATCGTGTTTAGAATAATTTATGCGAATTGGAGTACCTACATATATTCTGCTCTCTAGAATACATTCCATCGAGAGGTGTGCGTGGTATTGAAATATCGAACTGAACACGGCTGTCGTGTGATTGTGGTTGATGGTCGTCTCGAGCACGATAATACGGTCAGTTAGCCGTTTAGATAACCGCAATTGTATTGTAGCTGGTTGTCGAACAATTCGTAATCACGATGAGGGTTTCACATGATTTTGATGAACCGTCGAGCGAGCTGTTTTTGAATTTCAATTTCGATCACTCTGTTTCGACGATCCCACTGTTTTTCTGGAGGTTTCGTTATGGTATATAGGAACTTTTGCACCTTTTCTTATGAACTCTGAGGGTTGATTTGTAGAAACGTTTGTACCCTTTTTATGAACTTTGAGGGGTGATTTTACTCCCTAAATATGAAATCGGGCCAAAATGACAAAAAAAAAGGGAATCTTCGTTATTTTTTGATCTTCTAAAACATATCCGAAAAGGATGCAATCCAAGGCGAATCTATGAAAATCCTTCTTTTTCAATGCTAACCAGCTAAATTTCGAAAATTTGAAACTTGGGCTATGGTAAATGAATTTTGTTCTTTAAATGGTGATAGCGAATTTGTTAATTAAGTATGCGAGGCGAGTTCTCATAACCGTCGTATGAACACACGTATGATGCAGTCGACCAGGCGTGCACGAAACGGTCGAATGGAAATTATTCGAATTTAAAATCGAATGTGTACGCAATCTAAAATAAATAAATGCGTCGCAATACGTAGGATATATTACGGCGACAAGCACAATATTAATAATACCGCGGGAGAAACGGGGAAATAATTTCTGATCCTATTTCGAGTATTACCTGTGTATAATATTCGTTCCATGAATTTGTCGAAATGATTTCACAGAAATCGTTGTTTCGCAATTCTGCGAAACATTCAGGCACAAAGTATGGGTATTCACGCGATGTATATTCAAAGCTGTAGAAAAGGTTGCCGAATTTGAACCATCGCACAGTGGTCCAGAATTAAAAGTTAGCAGCTCATACGCTTATTTAGCTCAAACAATAAAAACATGTTATAATTTATAATTTTATTTAAATGCCAATAGATAAACGAGAAAATTTTTCTCAATTCTAAGGATTTTCTTCGATAACGTGATCGTTCAATAACAATATTTTTTAGTGATTGATGATATGAAAGGGTCTGTGAAGACTAATAAGTTGTTTTTGAGTAATTGAATTGCTACATTATGATTCTAGACCACTATGCATGGCCTAGGTTGGCATACTACTGTCATGTGTAAGAAATTTTGGTCTTATGATAGACAATAATATGTGAAAGGGCCTTCTGCCATTTGGTTTTCGAAATTTCTGAAATTTATGCCAAGTCAACATGCATTTTGGCAGGCCCGAATTGCTAAATCAGTGCACTCGAAAGAATAGGAATCGTCACGATAAGAAAGTAAACGGGAGTCGGTGGATCTTTTCGGAAACTTTTTCACCGAGCTAACTACTCGGACGACACACTAACAACCCACGTGTTTGTTCCGCGACAGAATGTGTCGCGGCGGCGGGCCAGTGTAAACGTGCCCTTACCCCGCGACGACGTATCGTTCGACCGCTTCGATTCACTGGACGGTTCCAGCCACTTAGAGGACACTTGAAACCAGAGACGTTTTTCTTGCCCCGAGGAAAAGACGTCGTAAGAGTTCTTTCCTCGACGTGGACACTCCGCGTCCGCACTCTCCTCGAAACGGTAGTTCTTCCGTGAAAGCATCGACACACACCGGATAGTATCGGTTTCCTCGCGAGAAAATTAACCCTCAGAAGACTCACACAAAATTGTTCGTGTTAAGTAACAAGTTATATTTTATCCATCAAATCTGACGTCATTATTCTTATGTAAATTCAATAATATACAAATTAAATGTTATTCAAGCTTGTTATATAAATCTCCCAAAGGTATAATCTTGCAAAAAGTTATAAAAATATGTTGTACAACAAAGTTATATAACAATTTGTTATACAACACCATTTCTTTTGCTATATAGTGCAGACACAGCTTTATGCTAGCTGGATAGAATGTTACAAACGAAACAATGTTTCGTGATTATGGCAATTCCCACTGGTGTGATGTCTGAGGGTTAATACAGCGAAATTATTCGACCGAAGGGAAGCCATTCCTCGTCTAAAATTGACTCCCGTTCGCGAAACACCGCGAGCAGATCGAAGTTCTCCTCGAAACCTATTGAAATTCGCTCGAGTGTCTAATTCATTATACGTCTCGGTTAGAGACACGTTTTCCTCGTCGTCAATAGGGGGCAAACGGATGCAGTCGTGGTCCCCGGAATTTCATTTTCGAAAAGGAGCAATCCGCGTTTCTCGTTCGCTTCGCGTCCACTCGTCGTGTTTATGCGATCAAAGAAGAGAACTCGAGAGCTACCGCGCATTCGCAATGTCAACCGTGAACAACAATCACTTATCATACCCCACTGTCAATTCCTGACTGTTTATTTTTCAACGGGGAAACCATCGAGCCTTCTAGATCCGTTAAAAAAATTCGACGCTACTCTCTTCCTCCCATGGATGCTGGTGAAGTTGATCTTTTCGACGGTCTGTTACTTCAATTCTTTTCGCGTACTCGTAAAACAACGAGCAACGTACCCCAGGTTGGGCACCCTTGACATACCCTAATCCTATTACCTCCTTGCTTGCTTTGTCTCTCCTTTTTTTCGTATTCGTGTGGTTTACATTCACCACGTCAGGGAAGAGTTTCTTCACGGCGCGAAATCAGTAGAAGAAGAAAGTTTCGTGCGGACCACATTGCTAGGGCCCAACCAGGGTTTGGGTATCTCACCCTCTCCCCCATGAATCTCATTTGAAGTGACCGACATTCGACACGGTTGACGATCCTTGATACCGTGCAGGTAGGGATGGCAACGGTATGTATCGATATTTTGAAAACATCGATGCTACCTGCCGTTGTATCGATGTTTTGTCCAATCGATGTTTTCTGTCTACGTATCGATGTTTCGTCAAAATGGTGTTTTCTATCTACGTATCAATGTTTTGTCCAATCGATATTTTCTGTCTACGTATTGTTCTGTCAAATTGATGTTCTCCGTCTGTGTATCGATGTTTGAAAATAATTTGTCAATATACTGATTCTCTTGTGAAAATTTACTGTTCCTTCGATCCTGAACTCTGATCTCATTCTTTCGACCGGTAGTGTATTTCAAAAAGCTGGTTTGACGATAACGGAGAAATCGTTTGTCGGGAACGATGTTAAACAAACTGGTATTTTTAAACAGTTTACTCGAAAAATATTGGATGTAGGAAAACAACATCCACCAAGTAAACTAACCTCTAAAATGAAAATTTCGGTGGAATTAATTAAAAACCCTCTGACGTTGAACAAATTTACAAAGTATCTGTACAATTATAATATAATTACAATAAAAAATATAATTAACAAATACATGTCACGAACATCGATGCTTTACTACTGTATCTATTAACATCGACAGTAATTAGTCGATGGTAGTTGTATCTATTTTTCAGTCTTTCGCCACCCCTAACAAGCCAGGCTCACGAGCCAAAAAATTACGAGAAAAGTTGGCCACCACGAGCCACATTTTACTCGCCCCCTCCTTTTTCATTCCTCTTTTCGCGTTTCCCTCGGTTCGTACACGGACACAACCGCCTAGAACAATACGTGGAAACCAGAAGTGACCGGCGTTCTCTATTCAGTGAAAGAGCACAACGCGAACAATCATCCCGTTCCCTTCTGTCCAACCCACTCCGCTACCGATATTCAACCCTTCCGTTCTCTCTGTCTAGTCCGTATCCTTCGATACCACGCCACGAATGCAGAGGATCGAGCCCAGAGTCCGTGGGCCGTTAACAATCATCCCCCATCGCCGTGTTCCCCACAGAAACCGAAAAATCGTTTCTCTTTCTCTCGTTCGCCTCGAGACCATTCTCCGTTAGAATAAATATATTTCACCGTCGAGTCGGGTTGTGGAAGGGAGCCATTGGGAGGAGGGGGGGAGGGTATATCCTGCCCGCGGAAGTGAGATCATTGGTGATTTTACGGAGTCTATCTATCCTCTTTACGCCCGCGGAGATAAACGTTTCCCAGAGAGCTTTAAACCGAGATAAGGAAATGTACGCGGGGGGGAGAGTATCTTCGAAAAGTCGTAAAGTCTTCGTGGATTTCCATAATGCAAACCTGCTCGTCGTGTATACGCGTATACATATATATACATATACATATACATATACATGAAGATGTATATATGCACACGGTATATAGTATATCTGTAGAGACGAAAAAAGATTACGAACTTTCCGAGCTCATTAAGGGTAACCGTTACGTGGTGCAGCTGTCGATCTACTCTCCGTAGAATAACCAATATCCCTCTGAATTCGCTCTCGACTATAAATGTTTACCCGATATTAGTTAAAAATCGATTTGCTGGTGACGCCCATTACTGTTTAAATATTCTGGATTTTGAATCTGTTGAACCACCGTTTGTTTTGTGACCTTGAATAAAACCAAAATTTTTTTGGTATCGTCTGAGCCCTATTGAACCATTCAACTTTGTCCTTAAGACATTTGACGTGTCTTTAAAAACAACAAAGATATTTAAGGTGTAAACGTTAGGTCACTCACCCTGTGTACCTACTAATTTTTCCGTTTTTCTCCCGACGAGAAAGAATATACCGGGCGTTCCGAGGATTGGCTATCGGCGAATCGGGTAATGTTTATAGCGTATTTACGTTTCTCCGTGGCTCGAGGCGTACAGAGAATTCAGACGGGGGAGACGATGGAGGTTAATGCCGCCGGCGCAGTGATACTGTATACTTCCATTTAATGTAACAAGCTTTCAAACGATCCACGTATACCCCGCCGCTGCGTGGCGTGGTTCACCTGTCTCTCTCCCTTCGAATGGATAGACTCTCCTATTGTACCCCATTTCCAGAACGAATTCACCTCGTATGGAACGGAATCACCGGGGCCCAGTCGGATGAAAGTGATCTACAATGTGTGACTGTGATCGATCACGTTTGTCCTGGTCTAATTGAACCTTCACAGATCCAAGAACGGGAAATTATACAGAGAAGAACATATCCTATAAAGGTATAATAAACATTGGTCTCTGTACTCTAGCTTCCATTCAAGAAGCTACCGCCCACGGGCATTTTATTACACACAGCCAGGCATTTCCCTTAAACGATTCGCGCTGAAAGCCTTTCTCGTCTCGTGACGATCCCTGTGGGCCCCGACCAGGGAGAAAGAAAACGTTGAATACTGATTCGTCGGGGCTCCGATGAAAACGTCCGACACCAGCTTTTCCTAGTCACTCGGAAATGCCTACGAGCTACGATTTCTCTAGACCATGGTCATACGACGACGATCTATCCAACAAGAGAAAAAATAAATCATTCGTTCGAACCATAAATTCAGCTAACAAGGTGAAATAGTATATTCCTCCGACCTGATCATTACGCGGAAAGAGATAGAACGCATATATCGCTTGGAAGTTCTCGACGTAGATACAGTGACTCACAAATTTGTTCACGGAAGGCTGCCATATTTATTTCATCAGATTACGTATCAAATTAATGAATCGTATTTCGAAATTCAGAAAAATTTATGACGAAAGCACGATGAAAGTAAAAATGCCGAGAAGAATTCTTGAGAGAAATATTGATACATTTTTTTTTTGAGAAATTATAATCGTTGCAATGTGTCAGTAAAAACATAACAAAATGGTTTGTAATAAAGAAGGTACCATTACAAGGTTATCTTCCATTCCGTTCTTGTTCAAAATTCAATTTAGTGGTAATTTCGAAGTGTTTAGAATAATTTGATCGCCCACTATACGTCGGGCAACAAAGTTCCTAGACGAAAGGGGGGTGAAAAGTTTCTCGACGTCACGGAAGAAGACGCGTCCGTCAAATTCTATCGTTTTTCTGTCGGTGATCGTTACCTACGGAACAACAAGGAGGAACCCCCTCTGCAAAAGTTCAGAAAATCCTCGATGAGTGTTCGAAAGACTAACAGCCCAGGTCTCCAGGTGTAACCAACTTTTTAACGAAGTTCAGCCCCATGATAGAGCTTGGAATTGTGAAGCCAATGATATTTGTTTGAACCGCATATGGCCATTAGTTTATGAAATAGGGGAAGGTAGCCGAATTTGAACCATCGACTTTGCTGGACCACTACTGTGACTTGTGTGTATGCAATTTGGACCTTGTCATAAAAAAGATGTGCATGATATTGGTGATTGCATTAACTAAGTACCTATAAACAACACGTATTTTGCATCATAAGGCCCAAAATACACATGACAAGTTACAGCAGTGGTTCAACCTATGCAATAGTCCAAATTCGTCAACCTTCCATTTAATGTTGAGTGCCGAGGAGCATTCGAACACTCATGGAGAATTTACTACAGTCCTTTCGTCGCGTCCAGTATCTCTCAACAGGGATATTCAAGAGTCGTGGGATCGCTAGCCGAGCACGGAGCCTCTGTGTTATACCTTCCCGTTTTTGCGCCGGCTGGATCGAAGCCTCGGTCGGCCACGATCGTTCTGTCGAGAGACAGCAGATTCTCGCATACACGGAACCGTGTCGATCCTCACGGGTAGAGAGAGCAAGCACACACGCAAAATCCATACGTACAACCGTGTGTCTGGCGCGTTGCACTCCACGCACGTGAACAAGAATATGTATATACCGGCGATTGAGCAACACTCCCGTTCTTCTAGCGTCCTACAGGGTGACAGTGAACACACAGGTGACGCTAGCACCAGAGATCAGTCCTCTTTCTCTCGAAAGGGAAGCCTGGAAATTCTGGCTTTCCCGTGGACGTAGCCTACTGAGTTTTCATGGAAAACACGCTTCGACGATCCGTGCAATGGCTCGCGTACGTGAACCCCCATCCCCTTTACCAGAGCACGCGGCTGAAATTTAAAACCGTCACCACCACCACCGAGGGAACCGTTGTTACACACCACTAGGAATCATCACTAATACACTGGACACGTGAACCATCACTGCGTCGAGAGGATCGAGGGGGTATAGTATCCGAAACCAACCCTTGTACACCGGCGAGGTGGAGGGATGAACTATGGACAGAGGTGTACCAGGTAAAGAGTCGCGTCAGAGAGAGAGGTGGAGGGAGCTTGTGTGTGTGTGTATGAGAGAGGTATACATATACGGTGATACACATGTTTGTTCTATGAAAGGTTGTCACTTCTACACTGCGTGGAGCAAGCATCAAAACCACCCTAAAATTCTCGGTCTTTATGTATTGTGGTTGAAATGAAAATGAACCACGTCTTTTTCTAGGGAAGATAATCTATCCTTTTCTGGAGAAACATCACTTCTTGACAGGATTTCAGACATGGCATACTTGGCTCGTTTTCATTTCAACCACAATAGATAAGAATTGCAAATTTTAGGGTGGTCTTATATAGTCATGCCAGACAGGGTATTTCATCGAACTATTCACCGAAAATCCGAAAATTGTTTCAAACTTAAGGAGAATTTATTCACAACAGGACGACGAAAGTAATGATAAGGAAAGTGTGTGCAGTAGATCCTCGATGATTGTTCGAAGGCTCCTCGAGACTAAACATGAAATATTTCATAGACTAATGGACACATCCAATTGAAACAAATATAATTGTCATCAGAATTTCAAGCTCTGTCACCGTAGGTTAGACCCCATTAAAAACTCAGCGTTACACCTGGGGACCTCTCCTTACCGATACCTTCAAACACTCATAGATGATTTATCATAATTTTTATCGTTCCTTAATGGATAAATTTTCACACTTTTTTTACCACGTAATCATTAGAACAAATGTATCAGTCACTGTATATGTATACATATAACGCGTAGGAGGCCAGCGAGCCCCAGACCGGCGTCGACGTTTCGACTAGACTCGGTGAATCCGGTCGCCATGCAGACACACACACACACTGAGAATGTTCCTGTTTCACTCTCAGCCCCCTATATATCGGTGATCTCTCTACACAAGCCCTCTGTCTATGATTTTTACCGTGGTCTTCTCTCAACACCAGCTTTCCCTCCGTGACAACGCACAGAACAACCGAGCAGCTTCGTTTTCACTCGCAGCACCAGCAGCAGCAGCGTAATGTGGCCACGCACCACCGACCGAAGGGAGGCAACGAGCGTGCGTCTGACCGTCGGAGGGAGGGAGGAACACACACACACAGGCACAGAGAGGGTAGAAGGTAGAGGGAGATAGACGGGTCCAGAGAGAGGAGCAGCGTGCTTCGACCGAGCGTTCCTCGGTCCTCCTCTGCCGCACGACGACTGAATCTTCGGGGTGGACTGGGGAGGAGGCTGCGCGCAGGGTCGGCCCCGCTTCCGCGCCCCCGTAACCCCTCTCCAGCCCTCCCTCCTCCCCTGTCCACGCGTGTGTCTCGTTTCTCCGTTCCTCTTTCTGCACTCCCACCCCCTATCGCATCTTTTTCTGGCCTCTCGTAGCCCCCTCTGCTTTTCTACCTTCCTCGGTCCTCCGTATGGGTCTCTTGCTCTCTTCTAGGTCTCTGTCCTGTCTACTCGACGTATATACCCTTGGTTCTCCTACTCCTATCCCCCTTCGCCCTTGCGTACTGTTCTCTAGTGATGGGCATTCTCGGTCCTCCGTGTAGGAGGTAAACGGGTTTTTGGACAATTCCAGGACGGACGGGGGATGGGGTGAACAGTAAGGCTGGAACGTGGGTTTCGGGAATTATTAGTGTGTTAAATTATAGGCGGAATTGTTTCTTGGTCGTCGGGGAGGATTCGTGAGGGGTGAATTGGAAATATTTGTTGTCTTTAGTAATACGTGTTATCGAGGGAGAATAAGCCTTGTGGAAGTGTCTGAGGTGGTTTATTTTTCATAAACAGTTGTTGTAAACGGGTTTTCACACATTTGTTCACGTATTTCTGAACTTAACAATTGACAATTAGATGTAAAAACTATCATGCAATTTCCATTTACATATTTTCCTTATCATTACTTATATCGTCTTTTTGTAATAAATTTTCCTTGACACTAAATCTATCACGACCGGTCATATGACCCGGTTTTGCTGTTCCAATTCCTATCAGAAGGGTTCGGTAAATTTAGTGTCAAGTTTAAAATAATTTTCGGACTTTGGTAAATAATTCGATGAAATAGAAGTGACAACCTTTCGTGTGCAAACTTCGCGAGTCACAGTATATTATCGCGGGAGAAGAAGTCTTATGATAATTTCTAAATGTTCCTTCATTCTTTGTAATTCTGTCCAATTTAGCTTGTTCTTATTTTTCGGAACACGCGACTGATATTACGATTGGACGGCTCCAGGAGCCTCGAGGCCATCGCTACATCTACCCTCTTTCTTCGACCCAACTCCGCACCTCCATCAAACATGTTCCCTGTTCCTCTTTATTTCCCTACGTATCTCATTTTCCTCCCTTTTCCCAGCTCCTTGTTTCCCACCTCCTCCTTCGAATCTTCGTCGTTATCTTCTCTATCCCGTTGCAACGATTTTTTCGTCTCTTCTCTCCTTCCTGCTCCGATGTTCTACCGATTTCATCGTCCTGTCCGTTTCTTTTACATTTTTGAATTTTCTTTTTCACCCAATGGTTCCACCCGAGACTCCCTTTTGGCGGTGCTTGGCGAGCCGAACCACGGGTCGGACAGGGATGCTGCTGCGAACTTTTAGGATTTCTCTTTGTAGAAAGACCGCGTTTAACTCGGGTTCAAAGGCAGCTGGAATTTTTAACCGCGTTACGAGCGAATACTTATTTCGTTTTTTTTTCTTTTATGAACGTTTCTTTTTGCAACAAAAAAAAGTCGTCCATGAATTTCACTGCTACCTTCGAATTTATGCTGGTTTTCTCCTCTCCCCTTCCGACCGGCTGAGAGATTAATCGTCGAACATCCTCGGTAGGGGGATGAGGGAGAAACGACCGTCGTCGTCGCGGCTCGTCGCGTGCATGTGCACTCTTTTGTTTCAATTATGTTTATCCACCAGGATAAAGTGGAGTGGTGGGGGGATCGTTGCGAATGTCTAACAATCTGTGTTTCTATTCTTTTTTCTCTCCCATTTCGGTCCTCGTCATTCACAGGGTTAATCGTAGCATTTCCACGGGGCGTTTAACGACAACGAACGCGACTTCAATAGCAAGTCGCCGACACCCGTTGAAAAGGAGAGGCGTCAGCCGCCAGGGACACGTACTTGTTGAAACTTATACGATGATCTTTCTTCTATTTCGATAAAACGAAGTACCAGAAAAGGAGAGAAAGAGATGTATATACATGGTTATAAACAAAACATGCAAATTTCTGGAAAACTATCCATTGTATGAGAAAGTTATTTAGAGAAGAAGTGAATGGTTTCAAGGTGGACATAATCTAAAGTTATTAGTTTAGAAGATATTTTTTCAAAAGAGGATTTCACCGTTTTTCGTTCGCGCCCCAATAATATGAGCACAATGGGTCCATTGCCGATATAATTTTTATGATTTCCCCGTTACGATGAGCACTTTAAAAAAATATATTCCAAATCGTGCAACTCCATTCGCTAAAAGTGAACGTTTACTTGTAAGAGAAAGACCTCCTACCACTTGGTAAATTTATTTCAAATATTAAAATAAATGTTAAATCGAATATTAAATTAACATAAATTTCAGTAATTTCCGATACCAAGCGGTAGGAGGCCTATATTGCTTCCTCCCCTTGAGGATGCCGAGTTTGTTCGTCAGTGTACAAAGTAACCGTCGGGAATATTTCGGTGAGACGACGCTCACTGCCATCCGAGAAGAAGACGATCCTCCAGGTTCGGGGCTCCCTCCCCACTGTTCTCAAGAGGGCCGTTTCCGTTCCCCTCGAGTGCTTATCTTCGCGGATCGCGCACGTACGGCAATTCTGGGGGGCAAATTGTTTGTCGGGGAGGGAAAGGGAGGGGCTAGGAAACCGTCTGCGGATTCAAACGAGCCCTATTAGTGCGCGCTAAAGGAGCTCATCCACGCTCGGTACGCGAATATTCCGTGGAGATCAAAGCAATTCGAAATTCAAATCGGTTTATTGCCTTTCGACTCTCTTTTCTTTGCCCCGGCAATGTCGCCTTTCTCCCACCTTTCTCCCTTTTCTCCCATGAGCCTCGTTTCGTTAATCGTTAACTTTCCTCCGTTAGGAAGTGTATCGACTCGATCCTTTACGCGACTCACCTAGTATCCCTGAACGATACGACGACCTCTCGAGCGGCGGTGCCCCTTTTGATCAAGGTGGAAATCGCCAAAGGCGACGGAACTTCGTGCAGAGCTCGGGAGATTAGTGCGTATTTCATCGAAAGGATCTATCCTTGATCTTTCACAGTTTTTTTATGCACAATTCGGTATTCGAGAGTGTTTTTTTTATCTAATTACCTTTATTTCGTGACGTATACTTGATCCGTTTCTTCAACAAAAATGAAGGTTTGTTTAAAAAAATAGGATTTTGTGTCCTAGATTATTTTAATGCCGTCAGATCCTGCGAACCTGGATTTCTGGACAGGTGGAGGCAGGGAGTTAAACCGGTATGATTTTGATACCTGTATTATGCCATCAAAGTTATACCGAAATCGATATATTACCGAAAACCGAAATAAATAATTCTAAAAGGGTAGGGCTTATATAGAGCGAAGATACAACCAAAAATACCGATATTTTACGTTTCGGTAGAAGTCCTTGGATGGAAGCCGTATGTGTTTAGGTCGTTGTATGATTCTGGTATTAAGTTTTGAACAAAGGCTAATTCAACGTATTCAGGACAATGCGCAAGGACAAGGAAGAAGGAAGGTTCCTTTGTCATTTTCCGTCTTGCTTGGATGTGACACCCACCTCCACGGTCGACCAATTATCCTTAAGGGAAACATCGGTCGTTTTTCAACCAATAGAAAAGGTTCTCCCTTCTACAAATAGTGTGTCCCATCGTCACGTCCAGTTAGAATCGTTAGTCGAAAATCAACCGTCGCGTAATACAGAGTTTTCCAAACTGTCTTCCGCGGAAAGTGACTAAGTGTTCAGTGAAAAATAATTCGTATGTTTTCCTTTGAACAACTAAGATTTCAAAATAGAATGTTTTTTTCTCAACGCTTCGATTCACTCGTTTATTTTAAATTATTATCTGTGTCTATCTACCCTGCAAAATAACCAAGACATTTCACTAAAATTTCAATTCCATTAACTAAAACTTGTCAGAGTTATACCGGCCAATTAGAAAAATATCGTTGCGAGAAAGACCACGTTTAAAATTTAACTTGAAATTATTTATCCAATCAAAATGCACTGCATCTCTGTAAATTCTTCGAATATTGATTTAAAATTTTTAAATAGCGTGTTTGAAGAGTTTAACTTTATCAAGAAAAAAATTGATAAATGAAAAAAAAATCGTTTTTTTAAGGTTCACAGTGGCGTTGCCCCTTAATTCCACGTGTGAAGTGACAGGAAGTAAGTACCAGAAACAATCGCGTTAAGGAACTCGGACGACGCAACACTGTCTTCTACTTCCACGTTTGAAGATGGGACCACACGGCTCTCAGGGTGAGTCTCCACTTATCTCTCTTCTTTGCTTTTCCAAGTGACCAACGACTCCGGAACGACCGGCATTCGTTTGCGGAAGCATTTACGAATGGGGGGAAGAACAGGTTCTGCTCGCGCAATATTTCGAGGAATATTCTTCCCGTAGCACGAATCCTTACCCCCCAACCTCCCTCAAAGTCGTGCGTCCAATTCCATCGGTTTTATGCTTGTCATCGTTTTCATAATATTGGCACGGCAAATAACTCAGGGGTCGCCGCCGCCGTTCACGGTATCGTGTACCCCCTGTGCAGAAAGAATTCTAAAAAGGCGAAGAAAAACGGCCGTTTATACGACGGCTTAATATTATTCGAGTCGGGAGCGCAATCGGGAATTGTTTGCTCCGGAACTACTACGACCGGGCGGCGGAGTCTTTTTATACGGGCACGAAGTTAAATCGACGTAAAATGCGTTTGGAATCGCGGAATTTACCCTCCAACCTCGTTTTATTGTATTTCCCATCGAAGAACGTTCCGTGTCGCTTCTGATGTCACGCATAACCTGAAAACATGTGAAACAGATCAGTTCACATTTGGAAAATTTATTTAATAGAACTGTAATTGTTTTACGATGAAATTTTCCCCATTATTGTGCAACAGAATTTATTAATTACTGGTAATTTGTAGCTTGTGAGTAGGGATTAGTTATTCAGCAAAATAAGCACGTGGTTAAGGGATCATGGGAAGGGAGATAGCACAGAAAGGTTTCATTGTAGGTCTTCTGGGAGATCCCTGAAGTATTCAAGGCTTCCGAAGGTGTCTTAATCCCGATCTCGACTCTAACCAGAATTGATTAGTTGTAGGTAACTGTGACGTAAAATTTCGCACAATTTCACAAGCAATATCAGTTCAATTCCGGCGGAATATTTCCCCTCCACCACGTTTATTGTATTTTCCATCGAATCGACGGACATTCCGTCTCCCGTTCCGCCACCGTTGTCCCAGCAAATGGCCAATGGTTCGACAATGACTGGGACACACCTCGATCGTCATCCAGGCATTTCAAATATTCATCTCTCGACGCTCTACGGGTACGTGCACCAACGGATTGAAAGCACGCGTGTAGTTCACTCGAAGCGGCCTGTTTTTCGGGATATTAACGAGCGCCGTTAAACGCGTTCCCAATCCCCCACCCTCTCGCAGGGCATTTGTAACCGCTCGTAATTAACACGTCGCGCGCACGAAACAAAGTGATACGCAAATATTTGCCAATTCTCCGGATATGATCGGGTCACGTGGTGTTCGGGCGTTAATAGGGCCCTCGACTATCGATATGAATCTGTCCATATCGATACTGGGACGACAAAAGGGAACATATCCCGTTGTTACGACAATTCCATCGTATTTTCTTGCCCTCCTAAACCCCCATCTACCGTCGTTGCACGCGATCTCTTGCAAGGGTCCAGTGTATATAGGGTGATACAAAAAAACAGGGTTCGTAACTACTGGGGTAGATAGTACTTACCAAACGATGAAAACAGGTCCAAATAAACATGGGTCGAAGAATTAGTGTGAGCCCCATTGAACCATTCAATTTTGTCCTTAGGACATTGACGTATCTTTAAAGACAACAAAGATATTTGAGGTGCAAACGTCAGGTGACTCAACCTGTATGTAAAAAATAAATCCATACAGGTATGATAGCTCCCGAAGCAACACCGTCAGTCGCTTCAATCAAAACCAGAAAATTGTTTATAACTTCGAAAATATTAATTTTTCGACTCACTTGCTCGTTGCTCGGCAAGTACTGCCCACCCTAGAAGATTTGGACACATTTAGTTTATTTTTGTATCACCCTGTACATCAAACTAGTCTCTGTGAAACTTTCATCGCGCAAACAGATCTTCTTATGTCGTCGAGAAAGTACATAACGTGTCGATTTATATACCGGAGCGCACCCCAGTCCTGGTTTCCTGTCGTTTGGAGGAACAGATATTTTCGTTTCTCTCATTCGGAAATTGACTCACCCCCTCCCCCCCTCAGAAGGTTGGGGGATGCAACGCGGGGAAAGACGTGTACCAGGGCCAATGTAAACCGATGTATCTAGGAAGCAGCACGCCCGTCCTGCTAGCGACGATACCAGTTCCCTCTCCACCACCCTCTCTGGCCGGAAGCTTTTTTATTCCTTCGCTCGAATAGTTATCCGAGCTGCTCTAAACATTTCTACGACTCCGTGAATCGAAGATTCAGATGGTTAGAGTAATTTGTAGTTTGCGTTTATCCGACGAACGAATCATGGCTCGATCGTGTCTCGATTCCGTTGATTCTGTATTTTGCAGGTATTCTTACCGAAACGTAAAATACGTAAATATGTGAACAGAAAAGATTATATTTCCGGTATGAAATCGTAAGACTGCAATAGAAGCTTTTGACAAGCTTTTGCTTATTTATGTATTTGATCGGCGACCGAATCTAAAATCAATTCAGGTTCACGGTTCTGAGTCGAGGTCTTTACCGTAGTACTTATAATGAATTATTAGTAATTAAAATTTATTTTAATAATTGATTATAAATTATACAAATTTCAATTGTAAATTAACGTAATTAACATAAAAACACGTTCCAATAGTCCCACTTATTAAATATACTTCTTATACAGTCAGATCGAACCATATGACAGTCTAAAAACAAATATAGAAAGATTAAAAAATACGAACTCAAAGATATACAGAATTATACAATAATGTTCAAATCATATATTCAATCATCAGACAAAAACACCGATTATTATTTTTCCCCCAAACGCCCATCTAGGTTGGATTTAGCATACTTAAGACAAAAATTGATTACTTCAGAAGTTATCATTTTTGTTCCCCAAATGTCCATCTACGTTGGACTTAGGCTACTTGGAACAAAAATTGATTATTTCAGAAGTTATGATATTTCTCCCCAAATGCCTACATACTCGAAACACTCTACAGTAACGAGAAGGGAAAGGGGATGTTAGCTTCGAAGCGCGAATATGTGCCTCGCGGATATTCTGACGCGGTTAGCCCTTTGGTGCGTCAGACGGGACGTTTTGGCGATCTCAGCACAGCCACGAACGTCGAGGATCGACGACACTCGCGCGACTTTGTCCGTCGACCTCTCCCCGGCAGAAGAAAGGAGGAGTTTATAAATATTTCGCTGTTTCGACGCCCTCGCGGGCGACCCTCGCGCAGAAGAGAATAACGCGTCTGAAGAGGCCCGGCTAGAGAGTCCAACTAAACGACGTCGCAACGTCTTTGGGAGTCGACGAATTGTAGAAGATCGATGAACAAAAATCGACCAGGAAGGAACACAGCGACCAATGCCGTGTGACATCCGTTCCATTGAATATTAAAACGGTGACGATTCAAGAACGACTTGCGTGTATACGAAAGTGGAAAGGAATCGAATCGTTGCTTTTGTCGTCGATCCTCGTTTTACGTCACGAGGAGCTTTTGTACTCAGTGGTTGCTGCTTCGTAGGCTGTTCGTGGAATAGGTGACGGGAGACCAGCGGACGGTCGTTCGATACAAGAATTATTTAACACCCCTGGAAGACGAACGACTTTGATGCTATTGTCATTCGTGAAACAACTCCGTTTGGACCTTCGTGCATCCATTACTTCTGAATGCATTTCTGAAGAAATTCCTTTGTGAATTGGCCTTCTCTTTGAATAACTAATTTTTGGTTTTATTCATGTTATTATTTTAATAGAAAAATATCAACAATTTTTTCATTTTGCAAATTTGAGACCCGGTGCAAGTATAAAAAAATTGGAAAAAAATATCACCGTTTTCAGAGATCTTTCCTCTTTTAAATTAATCTTTTCAATTCGCAGACACTCTATAATTGTGGCCAGGCCAGGCTAGTAACAGGAATGATTACAGAATACAGATATATTTACCCCAATTTTTTCATACTTGAACCAGGTCTCACATTTGCAAAACAAAAATATTTTTAATATTTTTTCATTACAAAAATAACAGGACGAATGAAACCAAAAATTAAAAATCCATCATTAAAATTTTAAAAAATTGTTAACACATCAAACATTGACAAGTTTTTAAAAAGTTTTATATGCATATTTATAATAAGCGACGTCATAAACCCCAGTGTATTAATATTTTGGCCAGAATACCGCGTTTTCCAACCACTGTGCAGCAACACACCGCTGACGTTGCCCCCCTATTTTCCCTTCTTCATTTTTAACATGTTCGCCGCGCAGCTGTGACGCGTTTAATTTTAATTAACTTCTCGACGCACGGACACACAATGTAGACACCTACATTTATCGGACACGATCAAATAAAATCGTATTAACTTCTCGACGCACGGACACACAATGTAGACACCTACATTTATCGGACACGATCAAATAAAATTGTATTTTTTTGTATCCTGTTACACTAGAATCCGCTGGAACCGAGATCGTTCAACACAGAAATTGATTCCACGTCGCCCGTACACCTCGCGTCATATTATGGCCTGGTGCATTAATATCCGGGGAACAATTGATCAGAGTTGAGACCCGAAGTTTCACGCAGAAATTAACGTAAACAAGGGTGGTGGTAGCACGTCGTTAATAGTTCATTACTTTCACGCAGATTCAGTCGCGACTGTAACCAGATAATACAGAAAATTTAATATAAGAGAAACTTGTAGTCAGAACAGTTACAGTGGACCTTTAGTTTTTACCAAAAATTTTGATTATTTTACAATCATTGATTTCACTATACACATCCAGATTTAACTATAGAGACCCGATAAACAGAATTTCTAAGCAATCGAACGATTATAGCAACCACGTTGACTTGTTTACTCTGAGTGCAAACGTATTTAGTTTTCTTATAATAGTGTTATTTATATTTGATAAGGTTTTGAGTTTATTAGGTAAATTATTAAATACTCCGATAGTTATTCTTTAACTATTATTATTATGATTATTGTTAAGTTTCCTCAGAGCTTTCCACCGGGATATCTTTTTATTTTACGGTTTCAAACCAAGTAAAGTAGAGGTTTACTATTTCTACATTGCTGGATTCATGAATTTCCTAACCTGTTCCCTCTTAAATTATTTTCATTATCCTGTTTTGCGATTTGCTACCAAATTCACGCGTTCAATGAGTAGGTAGTGAGGCTTCAGGAGGTTCTGGGGCAACAGGAGTTGATAGAGTTCCCCCTTGATTTTCCTAAGAATAAAAACTTACCAGAGAAGAAGCCTAATAGGGGTGGATTCTCGTCTGACGGCGCCCCCAGCTCGGCGTAAGTCGATCCACGAAAATCATCGGGCTGATTGGTCTCTATTTAGCCGATCCAGGATATATCGAGTAAATTCGGTGAATATCAGTTGGAGAAATGGCCGAATTCCTTGGGCATTTCCCCGGTAATAACTCTGACGCAATCACGACTCTGTGCGCGGTGCACGTCTCCGGTTTGGAAAAGGGGAACGGAAGTCGATTACTGAACCGCGGTGGCTGACGGTGGCAACGGCAGCAGTAAACCGAATGCTACACCGTATACGGGGAATCCGTACGTTAGTTTTGAACAGTCGTAACCGCACCCGGAAGCGCCGTGAAACCCGTGTACACCTGCGATTCCAGTATTACGTGACTCGTCCTCCCGATGCTTACGATACGATACGATACGATACGATACGATACGATACGATACGATACGATACCTCCGCAAGGTATGATATACGCTTCATAACTACCTTAGGCTGTTCGAGTCTCGTATCGATCATCATGACGTGATTAACACGTTTCGCAAATTTTTTTTGCAGTTTTTCCACTTTGAAAACATAAAATATTTATTTTCTCCATCTGTTGATAATAATATGATCAATAATAAATCTGTAATCTATCGTTCCGATGGATTTGGTAGTTCCAGTGGTTAACAATTCCCCACAAAGAATATCTCGCGATACAAACGCTTTATTCTCCTCTTCTCCTCCAGTCGAACAATTTCCCACAACTATAATTGCCGAAGTAATTAAATAATATTCCATCGTGTCGGTACTTGATTTCTGTCTCTCCCACGAGAACCTACTCTCGTCATCCGTTTTTTTTCCTCTCCCTCCCTCCAATTTTCTCCATTCATTCCGTTCGTTAGCAGCCGGCGCTGGTTCGTGAAATTTAACAATACTTATACAGGCCCGTGGTTCGTTTTATTTCACTCTCTAGCGCCACCCACTTCCTCGCTCTGTTTCCCTATTCCCTCCGTCACACCCTCTTGTCCTTTATTTTTCATTATACCGGAGGTGTAACCGGCAGGACCTTGAGGAACATTTTCCATGAAGTTATTTCGCCGGCGTTGACCGTAATAAATTGCCCTGTAATTGCGGGTCAGAAAATGGCGGCTGGTGCCCTGGAGGAGCGTGACGACGAAAAACGAAAAAAAGAAAAAAAAGAAGTAGATGAAAATAGGACGAATACCATGGTCGAACGCGTAAATCCGTCGCCGGGCCCCGTATTACCAGCGAAGGAAGTTTGCTTCCTTCATCCCCGGTATAATTAGAAAACTTACGTTTGCCTTGCATATTTCGTCGCGCAAGGAATTCCGTGGCGGCCGTAGAAAACGCTCTACTGCCCCCTCCCTTCTGTCTCTGTCTTTTTGCTGGCGGGCAAACGCGAATATTCGTTCGTTTCAACCCCTCCGGCGTGTCTTTCTATCGCGAAACTGAAAGTATAAAATTCTGTTACATCCCCGCCTGACCGAGTTGTTTGTGCATTCGGAAAATATGCAAATTAAACTCGTTCCAGTTTCTTTCGTATGCGCGGTGATCCGTTGGTTCTGGAGTTCCTTCTCTTTCCCGCCTCTTCTGCGAGAGAAACACAGAGCATCCTCGACGATTATTCGATTTTCAGTGGGGAATCGTTGAATGGGGGAGCGAGAAAGTCGTCGTCGTCGTCGTGGTCTCCAAACACACGGGAATCGGCGCTCCTAAATTCCGGGCAACAAGTGTTTTCCCAATCTTGTTTCTCCACTCTTGTTCACCCCACCCCCAACCCCTCGAAATTATCAACGACAATATTAAGGCGACGCGTATTGGTTCGCCCCTCGGAGAAATGTGTTCAGAACACTGATCTTTAAATACTAACTGGATGCAGTACGTGTATAGTGCCACTTCGTGTAGTAGCAGTTTCTCACTTTTTGCAGCGATAAATTTGAATTAGTGGTAAAGGATATTTTACCCACCGAACGAATGCACGTATGGAACACGGAAATTATTATTCGAAATGGAAGAAGTAATAAAAAGGAAACGTACAGGTGGTCTGAAAAAGAAAATAGATAAAGGACTGATTCAGTTAAATATAAGTATGAAAACAATTTTATTTCTAGCAATTAAAATACATGCTTGCATTGCTAGCTTTGGCCAGAGAATCCCTGCTTTGACGTGGCTTTGCAACTTTCTGCGTCGTTGTGTAACGTCACACATGAGAAATTGCCTCTGTGCAGAAGATGGCTTCAATTCATAACAGTTCGACTATCCATTGGCGTAACTAAAACTTTTTTCTGCGGGGGTGGGGCAGGACCACATTGGCCCCTACCTAGTTACGCTAATGCCCAGTACACCATCCACTTAGTATATAGAGATCAGTGGTTCAGAACCGGAGGTGGAAAAGGTGAAAAACGAGAGGAAGGAAGCGACCTAGCGGCGATTACGCAGCGAGCGAGTTAATTTTATTCGACACGGGCCGAATCCAGGCCGTTAACGCGGCCATAAAATATTGCTAATACGATTATCGATGTAACTGGACGTTTAATATACGCCCACCCACGGAATTATAGAGTATTGCCGTCTGTATTCCGCAGTCCAGGTGAACGGAATTTATTGCCCGGACGCGTTCTGTTTTGAAACGTTAATCGGGGATTTCGGCTTCATTTTCCACTCTCTTTGTGCCCGTCGTTGTACAAGTGTATGCATATATCTCTCCCGGCGTTTATTTAATAATAAATTCCGACACATCTACTCGTCGCACGAACCCCGTGGGTAGTAAGCCGCGGGAGCATGTGTGGGCCAGGGCGTGGCTATTAATTTATCATCTTGCGGATATCGCATTGTTCTCTTTCTCTCGTTCCGTTCTGTACTGAGGATAATGCTCATAAAAGTCCTCTAAACTAACGTAATTTCGGATCCGTTTACAAGTGTGTATGAGAATCTTCTCGAATTTGAAACGGTCACAAGGATTAACTGGCAAGCCTGTTGCGTGTATCGACCGACGAGTGTTGATTGGACAGTTGAACACATCGATGGTAGAAGATTTCGTAGGGGATGGTGTCCAATTTGGACTATAAATGTCGATTCGGCCATAATGAATTGTGGATGATTCTTTTTTGGGTCACCCTTTCTTTAAATTAGATTCATGTTTCAATTTAGGGGAAGTTTTGGTTTACTTTTACGTTAGGTTTAGGTCAAATTTCAATCAACACACGTTCAAAGTTCAAGCTGTTTCTAAAAAACCATGCAATCTGTCATTTCCCCTGAAAATACCCGAGAAAACCGTTCTGTTTACGACTGAGAAACATATAAATAAGATCGCTATGATTTTCAAAGCACGTAATTTACGGTTTCGGACCACTGGTGCGACGTGTCCTGTTTTTCCAACGGGAACCGCTCGCGACAGTACCGCCTGACGAAGATTCTTTTATACAACATAAGTCGTAGATACGGTGAACCGAACCGCCGTGTGCCACAGGGCTCCTCACCTGTTTCACTCTTCATTTTGTATCTATACTTATGCACAGAACGCTCAACGAAAAAAAAAAAAACAAAGAAAAAAAATGCGCGAGCACAATATCGGATCTCGGGCTGATCCGCGCGTGAGTCTTTCTCTCTCTCTCTCTCACCTCCTCGTCTCTGAAGCACGCGCTCCTCCGGTCCAGACGAGGAGACGAGCGGCGCCACATGGAGACGGTAACCCCGTCTCGTAACTAACGATTCCCCGGTAGCCGGCTACGAAAATAAACTATTTATGAATCATTCCGAGAATACACATAATTCCCTGGCTCCCTTCTACCAATCTTCTCCCTTTTTAAACGCCTCTGCCTCCCCTCCCTATTCTCTCGTTCTCTGTCTCTCTCCCATCCACTGACGTTTTCTCTGGCGATCCGCTTCGCGCGTTCGAACTTTATTTCGAGGTACCGTCCCTTACTCCTTCTCCACTTTCCACTCTCCTCGCGGTCTTCCTTTTCTTCTCCCCCCCCCCCCAGCTTTAATTCTCGTAAAATGCGGCATGAATCTTTATCATCGTTCCGATTTCTCACCCTCCCCCAACCTTCTCCCTTCCACGTCTCCCCCGACCAGCAGCCCCCGGGGCGTAAAAACCTCGGCGCGAATGATAGAATATTTGTTCGCGCGTCCGCGATCGCGGTGGCTCGGGGAGAACGGATGCAAATTGTCTTTTGTAAAAAGAACAGGTTCGCGATTATTGACTTCGTGGGATAGCGATGGGATTAAGCGGGCTGCGAGTAGAAATTGAGACAAGAGTCTGCGTTGGTGGGTATCAAAAAGTCTCGATAAGTGCGCGGAAAGAGGTCTACGTTAAATGCTTCTTGCCCAAGTACCGATAAAAGCAGCTATATACGCGTTGCAATATTCACCTGTATTTTATGTCAGTCATTATCTCTGTTTTCTGTATTTTTAATTTCTAATCAAGAAGATAAGAAAGGTCTACTGAATAGAATGTTGAAAATACAACCTAGTCTGTGACAAACATGTTCGAAATAATGTGATGGTAGCGAACGTGTTAATAACTCGGTAAACGAAGCCTCGAAATTTTTGTTCGATTCTTTACTCGATGATAAGTGTCTAACTTGCCCAAATTTATAGAGATTGCATTATTTGTGGAGTGAACCACAGTGATTGATGTTAGTTTGAATCGACGATACATTCGGCGACCGAGGGGTTAATAAGCAGATGCAGCGTGTTTTGTTGCGTCTGTCGAGAGTTCTTTCCACCGTCCCCCCGAGTCCATACTCGCTGGTGCTCTGTATATTTTCTTGGATTACTCAAACAAATCGTAACGGCGGGTTACGATTGTCAAAGACTCGTATCCAGGGAACCTTGACCTATGGTAATCCCTGTTTCATGAAGCTGTTTTTAGAATAGCGTTCTGTAATTTGCAGCAACATTTTCCTCATCGTCGGGGGCTAAATTTTCATCAGTTGCGTCGCGCTGGCACCAAAGATAGCGCCACCGGTCAGGGCTCTACTTGAGCGACTGTGGGAAATAACTGACTCGTTCTATTGCCGAAATGATTAACTCCACAATAATTATTACGGAAATTTGTTTCAAATACACAAAGTTAAGCACCAATCAATTACTTTGATCATATTAAAATTTGTAAAAAATCCAAATAGTGGAGTTAGTCTCTTTCACCACTTTTATTGATTTTCAGAACTGGTTGCTTCGTTTTCGACCCGATTCTACGGAAAAGTTCTTCAAAACATTCAATTGCAACGTCGACTACAAAAGATTCTTACGTTGGTTCACCTTTTTACTATCACTTGACGGTTCGACAATTACAATTGCTGCTAACCTCTGTCTTTCACGTCGGACGGTAAACGTTTTACTGGTAGCATCATCCACGGATAAAGTCGTTCAGTTTCGACGACGTTACCGCTCGGTGGAAACTCGTATCGCCTCGAACCAGCCGCGCACTCAATGAGTAGGTAAGACAGCAACTAATCGAGAGGAATCGAAGGTCAGTTCCGGCTGGAGGACCAAGGATAGTTGACCGATGATCGAGGTCGTTGACACACGGATAAACGATGACGCGTATACCATTCCGATCCACTGGCGACGAAAGCTCTCCACTCTTTAAGCCCATTCTCATTTTGTATCTATCGGGCGGTATCGATCAAACGAGAGAGATAGAATCAAGTGGTACCATTTTGTTACGTACCTATTTCAAGGATCGTCGTTTTTCTACATTCACACGATGAAATTCTCCTTAACTTTTTCTCCTAACGATCATTTGGACGGCCCACAAACGCAAAGAGATTGAAACTCGAGTCACGTTTCGCCGTCGTTTTCGAAATAAAACTCCATTTGGACACGATAACGATCCACGGACAACAGTGAGTACACGCTTGGGTATCGCGGGATCGGCGTAAATCACTCGGATATGGGTCCTTACCGCAGATGTTTTGGCTTGCGCCCTCGTAATTCAAGACACGTAATCCACGATCATCGTTCGCGTGGGTACAAGGCTGGGGTACATCTAGGAAACGAAATTTTCGTCGAGTCCCTTTCCCCCTGTAAACAAACAGAGCCTAGGTTTCTCAAACACGTCGAGACGGTGATTTAACTCGTTTCGTCGTGATAATTGGCGTTTCTTGATGTAAACTTTATTAGCGAACCGATCGTTAGCCGGTTACCGATCGACAGAACGTAAGCCGTGTCGCGTTCCCTCTAGGAACGGCTCCTTAAAGATCGTTTCGCATCCCCGCGAGTACTTTATAGCTGGTTTACACGCGACACACGGATATTTCATATCAAATATATTCCCCCACCCTCGATCGATGCTGGTACACTTCTTGTGTCTAGATTATGCATTAACTTTTCGACCTTGACGACCCTCGGTCGGCCTTGATGGGAGGACCGATTGACAAGAATCACCGATCATTAAAAAAAAAACCCCGATTCTGTGTTCACTCAATCTTGCCACCAGAGGTTGAACGAGTAACGGCGCGCGACGGTGGACACGGGAACACGTTTACGGAGCAGCGCTGGCGCATGTGCGTGCCTTGGCCAACTTCTTAGGACACGAGCGTGGAGTGGAGGGGGATGAAACTCGCGTGTGAGAGGAACGTGGGTTCGTCGGGTGCGTTCGTGTGCGCCACACGGCGTCGGTGTCGATGATTGTCTCTCTTTCTTCATTGGGGGAATTTTATACGTATATACACGTCTTCCTTAGAGTGAGTCGAAACAATTTCGAGTAAATCGCATTTAAATTGGAGCAAATCACCGAATGAACGAAGCGCAAAGCGGGTAGGGGGGTAGGGAGGTTTTCCGGAATGGAATGGAGCTAACTACCGAGCGAACCGTCGTTACAGTGTCCCAATTGTACCCCGCAAATTACGAAATAGAGAGAGGTATACAGGGTGTCAAAAAATAGCTTCGACTCCCGGAAATGAGGGGTTCCTGGAATGATTTGAAGCAACTTTTTCCTTAGCGCAAATGTTATCCGAGGCCTTGTTAACGAGATATTAGCGAAAAACTTCGACCAATCGAAGCCCGAGTCTGCCGGCCAAACTTCCGCGGTAGCGTTGGTTGCACGCTGCGATTGGTAGCCGACCCTACCGCGGGAACTCGGCCGGCAGACTCGCGCTGTGATTGGTCGAGGTTTTTCGCTAATATCTCGTTAACAAAGCCTCGGATAACATTTTTGCTAAGGGAAAAGTAGTTTCAAATCATCCCAGGAACCTCTCATTTCCGGGAGTCGAAGCTATTTTGGGAGACCCTGTATATAGTGAATTCGTGCGATTCCTATTATTAGATCTTTCCATACCATCGATTGAAAGGATAGGCAAGTCGAGCTCGCGGTCTCGTGACCCGCTCGAAATAAAGTCGATCAAAATTAATGCTTCCATTACTCGGGATGCTCTCCTCGTAAACTTGCCGCGCGGTCCGTTGATACGCTGGCATACGTGTTGCTGTTCTCTTTCTCTCTCTGTACCGCGGGGTTCAGCCCTCCGTGACTCGGTGGTTGGCATCCCTTCAAGCCTGGCCTGGAAAGAAGGGTGTGCAATCGAGCTCGCGGCCCGTCCGTTTCGTGCACTGGCGAGGTGAGCGGGGCGGGCGTCGTGGAGCGTGTGTGGTACCTGCCGCGAAACGGAGTAGCATACCACCCCCCTTTGAAAAACGATTATACGCATGCGTACGCCTCGTCCAACTCGCTGTGTGCCCGCCCTGCTGCTTCTGCACACATTCGCAAGTGAATACACACTACGCTAGAGGAGACACGTACGCGTTCTGTCTTTCACCGTTCCACACGTGTCCGTGGGGAAGTGTATCAGCTTGTGTGTGTGTGTGTGTTTGTATTGTGCGTGTAGTGCACACATCGGAGAATTGTGTATATGTACACAAACGCCGGCTAAAAACTCGGGAACATAGCCAGCCAGCTAGCGCCGCGCGCGGCTGGAACACACGGCGTGTCTGGAACTGGAAAATTCGACTAATCGCGCGTATATCCGCGCAAGGCCAATACGGGGGACACCACTCGTGTTCGTCTCTCTCTTTTGTTCCCTTTTTACGTCCCTTCCGTTCGTCAGATCGTTTCGAGATTCGGTCACTGGGGACGTATTGGCGGAATCTAGAAAAACTGACAGAGGGTTTTGTTCGGGAGGTAAGGAAAGCAAAAACGCATAGAAAGGGAGTAAAGAATCGGTGAAAAATGTTAAGGAGGAGCGTAGGGGGGATATGGCTGGAACGAAGTTGGGTGTGGGTACCTTGGATCGCGGTGGGCACACGATTTACGATGGTTTGGCGGGAACGTATTTGGGTCAACGTTTGTTATCGGTCCGTGCTACGGCGGAGAGAGAGAGAAAGCCTCCAGGCTTTTCCAGGACGCGAGTGCACGACGACGGCGGTGGTTACGTAATCAAAGATAGCCGATCGTGCTGGATCGTGACACGTTTCACGTATTTGGGGGGGGGGGCCAAAGGACGTGGCCTCTCGGACGTAGCAGTGATCCTCTGGATTCGTCGCCCCGTGAGGTGTTTGAAAGAGCCTGTTTTAGGATCTACGGGGCGGGATGGGTGGTTGAGAGGGAGGGAGGGTGGATGGCGAGGGGCTGAATCGGCGCGGCGGTGCTGCTGGTAGCAGGACGTTCGATAATGGGGGGTGGTTCCACCTTTCGACTGCTCGAGAGACGTCGAAACTTTCGACGGCGGTGTGTAACGTATACATGTAATCTGTGGATACTAGCCTGACCCGTTGTACACGCCATCGCGTACACTTTGTACACGAGTTACCCTCTCTCTGTTTCTATCGTGCGAATGAGCCTTCGACGCGATACTCCGGACGCGTCCGTTAATTGGATTAATGGCGCAACTTTGCACACGATCCCCCCCCCCTCCAAATTGTACATACATTCGGGCTCGAATCACCGACTCGTGTAACACGAGTGACGGAGCCAAGGTTATCACGAAGTGTGCTCGATGGAAATTAAAGAGCACGAGTGGGTATATACGATCTATATAAGGGGGCTCACGTTTCTTGTAAGTAGGACTCGCTGTCAAAGATGACTCCATAGCTCCGGAAGACAATAAAAAAAATCATGGAAAACGAATCATCTCCCCGTTGTCCAGTCGTATAATTGAACCAGGGTTGAATGATCAACCTAGATACCTCAATAGGTAAAATAGAGATCCTGCTCATACGTACACTAAATCATCAATGAGTGTTCGATGGGTCCTCGGCACAGAGTGTTCAGATGTCATCCCTATAACTGGGCGTTTGATTGGTTCTACGGGGGACCCCTCCAGTGGTGGGGATGACGTCTGAGATTCAGTGTTGAGGAGCCTTCGAACTATAAGTGAATCTTCAAGACTTTTCTTTAAAATGTTGCACTTGATTCCACGACTCGGAATCATCCTACAGGGGTGGTTTCAGCCGAAACGCTTTATCTCGTCGAATCGTGGGGCAGCGGTAAAGAGTCGGTCCCCTCCTCTGTCACGGTGGTGTCCAACTCCTCTTGTCGCGAACTTGACGAGCGAAAAAGGTAACGTTTCTCCTGGTCCGCGGTCGATACCGAGAATAGACCTAGCGAAACGCTGGAAAGCCAGGCCGGCCGATGGCCGAGATTGCCCAACAAAAGAGACGTCGGACAGAAATAGAATAGGGGAAGAGGGAAAAAAAAAGAGCAAGGAAAGTTACGAAGTTTCGACCAGTCGATAAATCTACGTCGCGGCGGCGGTGGTTCTCGGGCCGCGGTAAAGCTGGAATATAGGTAGAGGCGATACAACGATTCTACCGTGGAGGGAACGGTTTTCGAGTGGTGGTCTAGCGACTGAGCGCTTCTCACGGTGACCTCGAGGTTGGTTGTCATTATTTTTATTGCATCCGTCTGTCTAACGAATTCTTGTGAAGATGGAGACGAGTAATAATTACACACCGGGACCGATGGAATGATACACTCCGCCCGTTGGGCGCTTCCGATCTCCTCGGCGTAGTTAGTATTTTAAGACCGTTCCTCTCGTCTCTAACCTTGCGCCTACGCGACGTAACGACGTCGTAATACCCTCCCCATTCCCATCCCGCGGTATGTCGGGGTATAACGAAAAAATTCTCCCGTTTGGTACTACAATACGAACTCGGGGCTGAAGAAAGTAATGGACCTCCAGGAGGTCCCGTCGAATCGATGCTATAGATTGTAAGTATCAGAACCGATGTATTTCCGTACAGATGGATACCGTGAACTCACCCCTCCATCCCCCGATACGAACGACTCCGTTTTAAACTTCCGCTCCGTTCAACTGGAAAATCGTATATACGTTTTTCCTTTAAGCGAGTAATTGCGTTTCGTCGAACGTCCCCAGAACGGTTTTGTTGTCGTTCTCCAAAACCGACCAAGTAGGTTAATCCTTACGATTAATGCCCTTGTCGTCAGTAGGCATGGACGATAATTTACTCGCCAGGAAAGGTATATGCAGTAAATCATCGATGAGTGTTCCAAGACTCCACGGTCAAAATCAAAATTTAGCAGCTCGAATGGTCGACAAACAATTTTAAGGGAAAAAAAGGGGACCCCCTAGTGGTGGGGATAACGTCTGAAAAATTAGTGTCGAGGAGCCTTCGAGCACTCATCCATGATTTACTGTATTTTATACATCCACATCGTCATCGTGGGACATTCTTGTTCAACCTGAGAGGAAAAATTCGCGGGGAAATAAGCGCCCCCATGACACTGTGCTCTATTCCAAGGGGGGTGGGGGGTTAACAGAGAAAAACGGGCAATGATAATAAATCGAGGAGAAGGAACGTCGACAGGGAAGAGGCAATATGGCTGAATTATCGCTAAAATTGTGCACTCGCCAGGTGGCAAGGGGGCTAGCGTCGTGAGAGGAAACGCTTTTCTCTCCCTCGCGTGTCGGTCCAGGCTGGAAAAACGGCGACGGAAAAGCCGCGGAAAGGTGAAACGAGGCGAAAGCTCGAAAAGTCCCCGGCGATTCTCGTCGGTCGCTAATAACCGTAACGACCTCTGGGAACACAACGAACCGCCCCTAAGGAGGACTTGGAGGGCGCACGAGGCCCAAGGGGTGTGGACAGTTTCCGAGAGGGGGGGGCAGGGTGCGCAGCTACATTTACCTCAGGACAAGGTTCCTCGAGATACATACACACGTACGTGACTGCGTGAGCTTTCTTAATTTTTTCTTTCCTTTATTCTCGTACTTGGGTTGCCTGCGGGGCGTCTGAGTGGGACAGAAGCCAGAAACAGTCTTGAGCTAAAAGAAAAAAATAGTAGTTGTGTAACTAATAAATATTATCAGGGTGTGATTACATTATCGTGGAGATTGGACGGGTATTGGTACCCTACAATTTTTAACATGTTGACTTCCGACTAAGAGATTATTCGTAGGTGAAGCTGATCCTTACGATGAACAAGACCACCCTGAATATTTGTCTCTCATTCCACTGCGAATATTTACGAAATCGTTAGCCTGGTAACGTTTAGAGACGTCGTCGGGAACACGAGTAGTAAGAACGTACGGCGGCACGATTATGGTTCTCGCGAGGTCTGACGAGAGGAATGCGGCCAGCGATACTATGCTCGGTGGTTTCGCCTTATTCGAGTGTGCTACCCATGATTACAAAGTTTCCGCTAAGCTCGCTATTCTGTTGTCGTCGTTACGGGGCGAGGAGGGGGAGGGGGAGTAGGAACGCGTTGAATTGGATACGTTAAGTCGCTCGTAGTAGAGGTACGTGCGATAGCTGCCGCGGGTAATTAGTACTTTTACCAGGTGACAGTGGGTATTATTTCAGCGATCGTATCTGATCAGAGAGATTTATGTACTATAACTAGACTGCGGATTTTTATGCAAATATAGATTTTTATGGACTGGTTTACGGGAATTGGAATCCAAGAAGAATTCGTTGTTATTATTCTGTAAGGTTCTAAGTAAAGTAAACATCTCATTAATTTTTTTTGTACATCTTACAATGCTGGGTTTCAGATAATCGTGTATGCTACAAATGCATAAAATCCGCAGTATCGTTATGTATTATAATAGTCTAGTATAGTATCAATCTTTAAGGATTTGTTTATGGAGCCTAGAAACAAGCAGACATTTTTAAAAACCCTTCCGAAAATTTATTAAACTTCTTACTATACTATAAATCCGCGGTTTAATTATAACGATGCGTGGAACTTTATCGTGCGGAATAATTTTCGAATTCGTATTATTTTACGGAACCTCGACACGAATTGCTGGAGTGTTCGGCCTCTATGGAAGAGATCTCGAGAAAATTTCTTTTACTCGTAAATAGAGACTTAAAAGTTGGACCGTTTGCGAATATAATATCGAATTAGGAATAGGATAAAAATAATGAAATAAAAGAAAAACGTGAAAATGTCTGTATTTTTAAGAGAAATATGTTAATTTAAAATATTTCAAGGTATTTTTTTACGATCCCCGGAAAACTTGTAAGGTACTATAAGGATTAAAAAGAAAAGAGAGGGAACATGTAGGTCGAGTTGAAATTTCCATTCACTGGACTAGAGAATCGCGACGCAGCCTTCGTCATTCCCTCTCCGCTCTTCTTCGATCCGCGAGCACACGGTTCGCGGGGACGAAAGGATTGCCAGAGGTATCTTGAAAGGTTCCGAAGAACTTGGATTCGATTCATCGTGAGGGACCGCGCATCCAATAACGTCGATGGACGAGGGTGAGTTCCCAGAAACACAGAGTTGGATTCTTCCTTCAGAGAACCATGTGAGATCCCACATCCCGTTGGAAGACCCCACAGACGATACGATTTGTCGTACAACCGATCGTATAACCTAGGTGTCTTCGACCGTCTGAACGACAGTTTCAAAGTTTGTCTGTTCCTGTGTCAAGTCCTAATCTGTCCAACTCCCTGTGCAACTTGTATCACTAAAGCTGCGTCTAGACTATATAACATAAAGTTCTCATTCAATTCTCTGTACTTCACATCGGCGAATTTTATTCCAAAATTACCAAATTCATTACAAAAGGATAATAAAAGTTACGACAAGAAGAACATATAAATCGAAATTGCATAAAAGTTTCGGCACGTAATTGTTATTTTAGAAGTCTGCGAACGAATGTCTGAGTCACTGTCTGAGACACCAACACTCGGCATCGGTGTACAGAGCCCACAACCGTGAGTCCTGTTGTGATCCTCGTTTGCGGGGCACGGAACGAAACGATCGGAGCGCCGACAAGCGGGCGAACGAAAAACGCGGTTTCGACGACTGTACCACGACACCCGGTATATACGGTGGTGTTCGCGTAACGTGGACTCGACTCCTCCGATATCGAGCGGGAGGCCCAGCGAGGGTTGCGCGCGCGTACTCGCGTACACACGTACATACACGCGCGCGCACGCTCTCGCTTCGCCAGGAAACGTGCACATACGATATGCTGGAGTCTATGTGTGCGCACAGGCAGCACTGCCTCCCACCTTCGCGACCTCTACCACCACCTAGCGGCCAGGTGACTGCGAGGGACGGGGGTTGGAATTTCAGTGCAGGGGACAGAGACGAGAGGTAGGGTGCGCAGAACCGCCTGTGTGCAGAGGGAAACGGATGATGTCGACGGATCCGTTGGCTCCTTCGCTGTCGGCGGGGTGGTATCGAGGGAGGGAAGGGTCAGGATAGAAGAGAAAGGAACTAGAAGCTAGAAAGAGACGAACGGTAGAGAAAAAGAGCCAGCGGCTCTTCTAGCCGTCTGGCTAGAAAGAGAAGAATCGAACTTTGGGGCGGGTGGATGGGGTGGAGTGTGTTGTCGAAGAAGAGGGATATAAGCTACCCCGGTGGAACAGAGACTGTGCACAGGGTGTGGAGTATAGAGGGTGAAGAGCGAGAAGGAGAACCGATACGATCCCATTCGTGGTTTTGCTCCAGGTGGGAGGAAGACGACGACGGTAACGGAGCGAGAACGGAGAATTGGAACGAAAGAGAAACATAGATCGAAGGTGGTGAGGGAAGGAGGACAGAGGATACATTCAATGTTGGGCGATGGGAAAGAGATGGAACACTAGGGTACGGAGAGGAGACACGGAAATGGGAGAGGGAGAGAAAGCAACCGAGAAAGGGGGTTGAAGAGAGATACAGTGGTGGGGCAAGGTGGTAGGAAAATTGTTGGAAGGGGGTGGTGAGAGGAACGGAACGGAACAGGGTTGTTCCAGTGTGCAGCGGGCGGGCATCGCGGCGGGGACGCCGTTCTGCTGCTCCTGTATATCCATCCAGGGTTATATGCACCATCCACCGCATCCTAGCGACCACGACGGCGACGACGACGACGACGACGACGAGGACAGTGACGACGACCGACGACGAAAACGGTAACGACGACGGCGACGACGCCGCCGGGTAGCAAGGAGGAGGAGGAGAAAAGAGGATATCCCGCGACATCGCGATCGCTCCCGCAGAGCGGAGCCAGCGACTGCCTTTTCATCGTGCGACACACGAGAGCAACGTTAGTAAATCGTAGCGTACTATAGAGACCGTAGATGTACGATCAGAAACGTTTTTAACGCGTTGTTGTATCGGTGAACGGAATAATCTACCAGTGACATTGTTCTCTCGGGGAGGAGGAACGGTTCTCGAAGGACAGCGAAGGAAGTGTGGCATAAAAAGAAAATTTTATGGTTGCATAAAACGGGAAAACGTGTGGGGGAAAAAGAAAGGCAGACTTTGAAGAGTGTCACAAACGAAAACCAAGAAGAAGTAGAGACAGAAGAGGGCCAAGGGAAAACAGAGTACCAGAGGTTCGAGTGGCATAGGCAGGGAATAATAGAAACCAGAGAGTGGAAAGGTAGGTCCACTCGTCGGAGGGAACCATCGAAGGTGGAGGAGCATGCGAGAGCAGCTCCTCGGTGTTCCAACATGACCCAGCCTTAGTAGGGTACCTCCGTTGGCGTACACCCTCCGCGCCACGACACGATACGACACGCAGAAGGAGGTGGTGGAGGAGGCGGAGGTGGTGGTGGTGGTGGTGGAGACGGAGGAGGAAACGGCGACGGAGGCCAGAGAGGACGAGGTGGAGGAGGGGGAGGAGGACGGAGACGAAGAAGAAGACGAAGGAGGCGAAGAAGGAGGAGGACGGAGGACTGCTCGCTAACGACGGCGAACGTCCTCGAGGGTGCGATACACCAGCACCAGAAACACCACCGACGACGATGATCGTGACAAGCGTCGAACGGCGTACATGCTGGCGGAGGAGGCGGCGATTCGCGGCTGCTATCCTAGCCTCGGCGTTGTTGGCCCTAGCGATGGGTCCTGCCGCCTCGATGGGACACAGGCCAGCCCCAAACAATCCGATCATTCTTCAGACCAGCACCAGCACCACAGCTACGCCCTGGTCGGTTTACACTGTGAACGGTAGTGTTCTATCAAATGGCAACGAACTCGATCCGTATACAGATGACGGTTACAACGCGACCGTTCATCATCATCATCATCAGAAGGTCGGCGGTAACATGACTGAGGAGAAAGCTCCCCTGTTTCCCGAAGATCTGTTCACGATCGGTGAACGTCGTCGGGGTGCCGTGATACTCCATGTAATCGGTGTTGTGTACATGTTCGTCGCGCTGGCGATCGTGTGCGACGAGTTCTTCGTGCCGTCGTTGGACGTGATCATTGAGAAATTGGAGATCGCCGACGACGTTGCTGGCGCCACGTTCATGGCCGCCGGTGGTTCCGCGCCGGAACTGTTCACATCGATAATCGGTGTGTTCGTGTCATTCGACGACGTTGGCATCGGCACCATCGTCGGTTCTGCGGTCTTCAATATCCTCTTTGTGATCGGTATGTGCGCGATATTCTCCCGTACCGTGTTGTCACTAACATGGTGGCCGTTGTTCCGCGACTGTTCGTTCTACAGCGTCAGTCTGCTGACGCTGATCTACTTCTTCCGTGACAATTATATCCACTGGTACGAGGCGCTGGTGCTGTTCGGTTTCTATTTGGCGTACGTGAGCTTCATGAAGTGGAACCAACCGATGGAGAAGCTCGTCAAGAGAGTGATATACAGGAACAAGGTGACCCGGGTGAGGTCCACCGATCAGCTGATGCCCTCGGTATGTAAAACGGTGTATATGTGTATGTGAATACGGTACGACACAACCCCCGGACAGGGGTATGCGCGACATACATACACAAATTCGCACACACATGATTACAAGCCTCGGGCGCGATCAAACCACACCGATACCCGATCGATTTTTAACTGTCGGACATCGGATGGTCAGACGGCAAGCCGGGAGGCGGTGCTGGGTCATTTTTCACTGAAACTGAATTCGCTTGCTCAGACATTATTAGATAAAGTGTAGGAGATTTTATTATTACATATATGAAGGAAGATTGCTAAGTTTGAACCATGGCACAGTCTGACGAGTGTATATGAGTGTTTGGGACGAAATTCGTAGCTTCCAAACTAATCCTTTCTGTCCTAAGACAGTAATTATTCAGCACAACATGCACACACATTGACAACAATGACGGCCACGTGACTATTTCAGAGAACCGCAAATTTGAAGTTCTAAATAACAACAGGTTTCAATTTAAATAATAATTTTCCTTGTGTTTTTATCCCATTTTTGAGAAGAATCTACCATTGTGCGTAGTTGTCTCGGTTTCACTCTACCATCCGATTCTCACCGATCGTTTTATCATCTCCGAGGTCGTAGTGATCCTCTGTATACTTTAAGTTATAATAGAACAGGATTCGCGAATTGAGGGGGCTGTTTTATTACCGTTTTGTCGTGAATCGAAGGACGATTTACTCGCTGTTCCATCGACCACCGTCGCCGTTTCTTCCTGATAATCGCTCTGTATTTTCAATCGGGCGAAAGAAGCTAACGGACTCGGGGAATCCTCTTTCGGGGAAGAAATTAGAGGTGAAAAACGGGATTTGAACCGGGACGTAAAAAGTATAAACCCAGCTAGTTCTGAATCTACAGTAAATCCCCGATGAATGTTCGAAGGCTCCTCGGCAAGTGAAGATTAAATATTTTATAAATTACCAAGCTCTATCACTGTGCTAAATAAAAAATTCGAGCACTCATTTAGGATTTACTGTATTTTGTGCTTTTGACACACCAGGGCGTCGCTCCGCGCAAGATCTACATCTTGATGAACAAATTCAAGCGAAAAGTACCCGTTGCCCCAATGATCCAATTAGACGCGTTCTATCTACTGGCTCGGTTAATTGGTATACTAGACAGCCTACCTACGTTTGGCATCGATGATACGCGACCCCATCATCGACCTAGCGGAAGCGATGCATAGTCGTCCCTTTCACCGAAAAGCTAATCAAAAACTTCGTTATGATTATTATTTGTTATTATTTATTTATTTAACGAAGAATAAGCTCTTTCGTATACATTGTGCAGGATGGGAAATGAAATCACAAAATTATAAAATGAAGGAAATGAACACAAGAGTACTGATTTCATTCGATTTTCATAGAAATCGATATTCTCATATTTCTGTCAAGTCTTTTCAATAAAAACTTAATTCACTCGTTTTTATATGCAATGTCCATTCACTGGTACGTGTTCGTTTATTGGTGCATCGAACCTATTTCAAATTAAGCTTTTGAACTTCTAAAACAACGATCCGAATCACTCTGCGACGTGTTGATTCGCTTCAGTTGCTTTTCTCTCTCTCTGAGATTTATAGGACGTGTTGCCCCGACTCGAAATCCATTTCAAAGGAACATTTACCTTTAAATTCCACTCTGCTCGTTGCGAATACGACAGACAAACGTAAACGTTCAGTTCGATGATCGTGGTGTACATTCGGATTCCGGAAGTGTACCTTCGTTGGAAGCGAAATTTCGGTCGGCAATAATTTTCTTCCACATTCTCGATGCAACCTTTTCGCGAAGAGTATATCGAAAGCTCACTCCTCCTCAAATCGACTGGCTTTGTCCCTGTTTTTCGGGTTATCTTCCGCGTCCATAGACAATCGGGTCGCGGGAAAGTGGCACGGAGGTTCGCGTACGGTCAGATTAGTGTGCCGATGTCCCAATTCTCGGCCGCCGGAGAAAACGTGTTCTCCGATCCATATTCTCCACTATAAGCACTCACGAAGCTCATTTTGATCCGTTCGGCAGTTCACCAGTTACGATTCCTTGAAAGAAGATTACCACTATATTTGAAACATCTGTGGGATCAACAATTTTAAAAATTTTCAAAAATCCTTCAAGATCTGTTCATATATCACTAAAGACTCCACCAAAATAAATCCTTCTTCTATTCTATAATATCAAATTTCCTAAACTTTAAACTCAGTTTTCTCCGTTTAGAAACTAGCAGAGATACAACAATTAAGAACTAGAGCGTAGATTGGTCGGCCATTGCATCAATGGGAGGGGGGTGGGGGATCTTGAAACGATTCGAGAGAAATTCGATTGCAGATCCAATGGACACTTATCCCCGTCTCGATGGTCGTTACGATTTTACTATTCTTTTAACGTTAACCGAAGTACACTAGGGGGGTGGGGGGTGGAACGAAAGCTTTAGCGGCCGCAATAAATACAGGCTGCAAGACGATTTCTCGAGGGTTGTATCCAACAGTCCTTAAGGCCGATCAATCGCCGCGCTTCATCGGGAAAAAATAAAAGGAAATAGATCCCACCACCCCTCGTCGAGATTCGACGTTCAACCCTCCCGCGCTCGTGGCCACCATCACCCTCCCTCTTCGAATTTCTCTTCCGGGGTCGCGATTGCGGCGAAGCGTGTCCTCTCGATAACCAATTTTCTCCCCTTCGTGTTCCTCTCTCTCTCTCTCTCCCTCTTTGTCGAATTTCGAATCGATCGGCAGCGAAACGCGCGACGACCAGAAGGCCGGCCCCGAACACGTCGCACGGAATGAATCGATCTCTGTTGGGGTCTATTGTCCGGTTAGAGAGGGTTCGCTGGTACGGATGAATCAAAATACCGTTCGTACATTAATGCATAAATTAATCGCTCGCCGAAAATTCCATTTCTACCGGACCCCTTGAACCCCCCTGGCCAATTGATTTATGCTTGTTTACGTTCCGCCGATTGAGCCTATAAATCCTCTGTTCCAGCTGCTTGGTCGACGATTGTTTCTTCGTGACGAATAATTAACCGATTGTGTCCGCTAGGGAATCTGTTCGATTGGAAAAGTTTAATTAAAAGCGGAGAATTATTCTGCGTGGATGAAAGAAACTGGTGGCGATAGGTTCTTTATTTATCGGAGAAGTTCCGCGGCGCTGCTCTCGAGACTGTTCTATTGTTGTGATTTTTTTTTATCACCATCAGATGCACGCCTTAAAACCATGCACATTCTATTTAGTCATTTATTCTTACTTTCAATAGTAGCAGAAATAATTTAGGTGCTCGAGTTGAAATTAACACCCTGTATATCTATCAGTCTCATAATTTTGAAATAACGATTTCAGTGTGTGACCGTTAAAGGGTTAACGTTTCATGTGGAATGTTGAAATGCTAGATCATCCGTGACCAGTTATGTCCCATAATGCAAAACTGCGTTACATAATACTCCGGCACGATTACGTTCTCACTCCTGCTCTGGCCGCGGAGAGAAAATTTTTATTCACCCACTACCAACGGGAGGGTAGGAAGATGGATCGCGTCGAGGGACGCGTCGCGCGACGTTAATTGCGTTATCCAGATCGCGGCTGATAAATCAACGAGCCGAGAACGAACACCGTCGGATAACGCGGGTAAACTTTCGGATGTCTCTCTTTATTATTTCCTCACCCTTTATTATTCTCTCTTTATTTTTAAAATAACAGTCACGACTCTGATAAAATTATCGGAATTCTATACTGTTTTTAGTTGTACATACATCGGTAGAAAGAAATTTTCAAAAAAATTATTTAGCTCCATAAACAAACGTATAAAGTTACAGAAAGAATCGGCATGTATCACTTCGAAAACATCCCTCAAACCTCGACATTTAACAACTATCTGCGACGATCGACAAAGGTTTTGTTCGCCGATATTTTAATTTTATCAGTCCACCGAATACAGATGTAACGAACACGTTTCCGAATTTATCGGCGAGTTTAAAGGGGTCACGAGATTAGATTTGCACCGCGCGTATATCGTGTTCCAGGGTTAATATCGCGAGAACCACCGAAAACCTCGCTCTGTCAGTCAGACCGCGGGCCGTCGAGGGCGTGAAATATAATTCTCTCTTATTGACACTGATTAGTGACCGCTGAAAACAGAAGGCCGTCACGCTAATGACTGCATAATTGTGTGTACAGATAGAGGAGCCCGGAGGCACCCGATCGGAATTTATGCTCGCCTCGACAACATTTAATTCTGTTACGAGCACCGTGTATGTACTGTGTTTGTCTCTTTGTATTCAGGGTGGTCGCTGAATGAACGTAATTCATTCGACCCGCCTGTAACCTTTCCGTAGAAACAATTATCGCAAATTTTCGAAGTGGTCGTTTCGAAACGTGGGCACATCCGTGCTCGAAGGGCGCCAATCGTATACAATGTATCTCAGGTCAAGTAGTACAATCAGGGGAAGGCAGGACATAATTCTATAAGAAAAAATAAGTCGCAAGAGAAAAATAAACTTTTTTCTTATAAGGCTTCGTTTTCGAGAAGAACAACTTCGAAATTTCATCGAGTGTTCCCACGGTGTATTCGTGGTGACGATAAGTAGAAACAGAATGCAACGAACAGACGCATTAGCCAAGTTATATACGATAACTGCGCGCGTATCCAGCAGATTTTGAAATTTGATTATCTCGGAAACCAAGCATCGTAGGAAAAACTTTTCTTTTATATTTTGGACTTGCTTTTGCACCTAGAATAACCTTCTGCCCGATTGTAACCGATCTGAGACACCCTGTACGCGTGGTGTGATATTATAACGATCGAACTGTTAGCAACAAGTCCATCACGTCGGGCCCATTCAACATAGAGAAATCGCACCGAGGATGTTATGTCGTTCGTACGTCTTTGAATCACTGGGGTATCCTGTCGGTGTAAACCAAGGGCAAAGACCCGCGATATTTATTTAGGATTGGTCTGAATGGGACACGGTGTAGCCATCTGAGGGTCGTGAGGATTTGTTTGAACAGGGATATCACGATCACGACGACAATACTTTGACTGCCATGTCATGAATACTGACACGAATATTGCAAGAGGGTCGGATTATTTAAATACCGTTACAAAATTATTGCGTAACATTAATATCGTAATATAATTTAAAACAAGACCAACAGCCTGTGTTAACTAAACGCACATATTTTCGACGATTTATGACTTAAAAAACGAAATCAAGCGTGTCTGGCTAGGTACAGCCTTTTCCACTGGGACAGTCAATATTTTTGGCGGTTTATAGCATACTCACCAAGAGGATTAAACGATTTCTAATCAACATCGGTCCCAAAATCAATCCTATCGGTGCAAAATTAACATCAATATTTACGAGCATTTGCTAAGTAAGTCTCTTCGCCAACCCATTGCATGTAATCTGGAAAATTACTTTAGAAGTATGCATTAATTCAAGGTTGTGAGACAATAATAGATACAGAAGATTCCGAGTTTTGCATAGTAAATAAGTACAAAAGACTCACGGAACATCCGTGACAAAACAAACTTTAATATATTCCTTCGAAAGGATCGATTCTAGGACCAACAGATCGATTAGACATTTTTTTTACTCCTCTAGGCAAGCACTATAAGCCCCTTTAACTCTTCGACCCTTCGTTCGATCAGCCTGTATATTTCCTTCCGAGTTTTTAATATGAAGTCGCGACCTCTACGAGACGGAAGCAATCGAGAGATTAAAGGTCCCGTTAATAAGGACGAGTACATATTCGGGGGTTACAGAGAGAGAGAGAGAGAGAGAGAGAGAGAGAGAGAGAGAGAGAGAAACTCCAAGAAAATCCAATAAGATCTGGAAGAAAGGTTCGTTCAGCGATGCTCGAACCGGCAGCGTTCCCAGGCACATATACCTATCCAGTCTCCACCTCGTCCTCTTCTTCCTCTCTTTCTATCTCCATCTTTTCCTCGTCCTCGCCGGCGGTGGTTCCGCCTCGTGAAATCTTCCTCCTCGTAGAAGTTACAGCATTGCAGTGTGCAGAGGAAGAGAGAGAAAGAGAGGCCCACCACCACCCGTAGTTGAATCGATTCGACAGAGAGGCCCTTCCACGTTTAACCGCCGCCACGACAATATATACATACCAAAATATAGTTAAATTCTTTATCTATATGCTAAAACAGAAAAAATTTACACTTCATAATTATTTATGTCATAATAACACCAAAAACATAAAATATCTAATTTCTCCATCTGATCGTAATAATTTGATCAGCCACTGTAGAATTTCAGGGAGCAGCTCGTTTGTACCTCCTTCCACCTTTTTACGTATCCATGTATCTATACATACACACACATACGTTACATAAAACGTAAATGCACGCCCGACTCGACAGCGACCCACCCGATTGACCGGATCGACTTGAAACGTTTCGAGAGAGAGCTCCCCAGGTGCCCTACAGCTAGGGGAGGCTAATAATATAATTAACCCTCGAACCACCCCCTCCATAACGTCTTTCTGAACTGTCTGGGGGAACAAGAATTACCGTAGGAACTCACGAAACCCCGTTCTAGACTGATTCCGAGAGAAATTCAACGGGATATTGACTCTGATTAGGACTCGGGGAGGCCCAACTAATCGTAATATAGCCTCGGTGTGTATTAGAGGCTGAGTTCTTGGTCGTGATATTATCCAGGGAGTGCTTCATTCCCAGCTCGAGGGACTCGACGTTTCGATGGTGATCACTTGGGCAACCTTAACCACCTGCCACGGTCCACAGTTCAGCTACATTACGTTTGAAAGTGATGGCGAAGAAGGGGAAACACGTGGATCGGTAGCAATTTTCTTGGACGTATTGGGAACCTAAGAACGTGTCTGAGAGTTGGGATTATGATTAACCCTTTATGTCCTGAGGGTGTAGTTACCATTTATATTATAATAAAATGTTGTCCACGTACCAATATGGCTTAGAACCTGACTAGGATTTGTAAGTGTTTGCTACTTCTTTGAAGCCCTCTGAGATGCTATAAAATGGTGTCAGAATTCAGAGATACCATATTAGCTGTTTGAATGAAAATGTATAAAGTATACATTTTTGAAAAAATTTCAAGTAACTGGAGCAAAAATTGTGGTAAAGGAATTACGATAATAAGGTCCAGGTTTTACAGGGTTAACCCCTTCAGTGTCGAATTAATTCTAAAAGATAGTAAAATATTCTTTTAATTAATTAATTAGTTAATTTCAATTTTATTTTTAATACCCTAAGGCTTGATAATTTTAATAATTACATAATATAAGAGTTGTTCCGTGGGTGAGTGATTGTTTGCAAAGTAAAGATAAGAAGATTGGGGTATTCGTACTGTGTTTAATTAATTTTCTCTCATTTCAAGGTTCGGTAGGTTTCTGTATAACTTGGCCCGATTGTAAATCAGGAAACGAAACTATATTGAGCAGAACGGGCATAGATGGTGTGAGCAAGTGCCATGAGCAGGTAGTTACTCGTGCCTGTCGTGTCTCTGGAGCCCCAATCAAGCTCGAGCCCACAGTGTTTCGTTTACTTATCCTATTCCCGAACGAACGTTCTCCAGGGAGGGAGGGGGCGAGATTACTCTTCGTTTTCGCTGAAAATCGCGTGACGATTTCAATCATGAACGCGTAAATGTTATAACCGTTCGCCTTCGAAAGAAGACGACTAGAACTTCTCAACACGGACTGTCCCCATAAATTTTTTCTTTTTTAGTAATATAAATCTTCGAAATATATTTACTAAATTTCCATTACAGTCTCAGATAAAATAAAATGTAAAAAGCGATTTTTGCTATTTTCATCACGATTCCGGCCAGTTGCAACTTTTTCAAAAATTTTTTTACACGCCATTTAGTAAACTAATCCTTCTAACTTTACAGAAAAAAAACTCAAGTCACTTAGTTCCAATTTTAAAAACGTAGTTCTGTTTTAAAGAATGTTCGTATACTTTTTTTTACACAGTGTACCTTGTCAGGAGTTCAAGTAGCGGGGCATAAACGTGGCTAACGAGAAGAGAAAATTGTTTCCATCTAGACCGTGAGAGGCGAGCATTTTCGTTTTGGCTAACGATAATGTGGGGCGGTTTCTGGGTTCTTTTGTTGAAATATCGATCCCCCCGTGGGCCTGGAAAATTCGTCCGGGTTCGCCTTGACCAATGACATTTCCGTGGCTTTTTAGTGATAACGACGCGCATTTCGGACGACTATCTCTCGTTTCAGGAAAAGCATCCCCCCTTTCAGACATTGAGCGAAACCGTTGCCACAGGTCGATAACGCTCGCGATAATTAAACGCTCACGGTGTTACCGAATTCACGTTTAATCCTATTAATGGACCGATGGTTGCGTTAATGGTAACATTTTATTTGCAATGTTTCTTGCAAGTTAATTTCCATTATTGAATACCATTTATCTAACATTGTGGTGATAAAAGGAAATGTCCAGGAAGTTGCTTAAAAATCATTTTTTCATCGTTGTTTCTTCTTCCACTTAGGTACCGTAAGTCAGAGTTGGGCAAATTGTATTCCGAATAACGAATAAATCATTTCAAGATTTATTCGGAAGTAACGAATAACAATTTTATTCGACGTATACCACAGTTGTCTTACGGCACAGTATGTAAATTTACAAAAAAGAAAAGCATCTTATGTTTAAAAATCGTATTACTTCGCTGCTTGGTCCATAATAGGTTCATCCACCGCTTCGCGTGGATGGAACCACGAAAGCTAAGAAAAAGTCCCAGGAAAAAGGGGGAAACATTTATGCACTTCCCATCCCCCCATATCTCTTACTTTTACGGGAAAAGAACTTCCCTCTTCCTCTTACTTTTTACGGAAGACAAACGTAGGTCTCATAGGCGATTCGTCTCTGTGAGGGTGAAACGATCGAGGTCTCGACGACAGGTATGAAGATCGTGACGACAGTATGTGATCGTACTCGGTGTTATAGATTCGAACAATAATTTCGCGGAGTCGGCTCGATCGAGCGGAATTATCGCGGTTGGACGCGGAACTTCCCGATTAGTTACAGTCGGTTCGTGGAACGACGAACGACGAGAATCCAGGTCAATCGTCCGGGTATTAGTCTTCCGGCGCCATAAGAACTTAATAAAAATATCATGGCGATTAATATCTTCCAGCGGGAGAGGAGATCTCGTCGAATATACTCTACAATGGTTTCAGATTGGACGATTTATCGCAATTTAGGCGACCATTGTAACTAAATCAGTGACTTCTACCGAAACGAAAATACCGATATTATCCACCCATCCTTTTGTTTCACTTTAACAACGTTTTTGATTCGTTGTATACCCACGCGTCGAAGATTAAACCGTGCAGAGGACGAGTCGTCTCGAGAGCGCAGTGTTCCTCGAACATGCCACCGCGACGAAATCGCGGCTATGGCGATCGTGTGCCGCCATATTGGTTTTGCTTTTAATTGCTCGACGTCGACGGTTACGATCGATCCGCCATCGAGGGCCTCGGGAGCCAGCACGACCAATCATCATCATCCAGCCTCGTAATTACTACGGGGGTGAAAAAAAGCACTTGTTAACCCGCGCGACACGAGCTTTTCCACCCAGCTTTCCTCCCCTATCCCCTCCCATCCCCGCAAGCTTGTGAGAAAAAGACAAAAAAAAAGGAAAAACGACGTTCTGCAGATTCGCCGGAAGGAGATGGCCAACGTCGTATCGATCGAAGGTCGCAATTATTCGCACGATTGAAAGTAAGTTTCAAGGATTTCGCTTTTTCTTCTGTCTCTACGTTTCTTTCTTTTTCTTCCTTTCTCTTCGTTCCTGCCTCGTTTTTCTATCGTTTCTTTTTTCGTTTTTTTATTCACCGTTTTCCATCCATTCGCTCGTTAATCGAGCCGTGCGCGACCTTCGACCTTTTTCTACCGAACGCGACTTGCGATCTGCCACAGAGTGATCGATGTGAAACCACAGATTTTTGTATTATACAGGGTGTCCCACCTAACGCGAGCACCTTCGATCTTTCACTTGTTTTTAAGGAGATAAAAAATAATGCGAGGGGAATGCATGTATTGGGTTAGAAGAGGAAAATACAGTGATTCCTCGATGAATGCGACACGAGCAACGGCGTTACTAGTTGAGGGTTGGTAGCTTTCTGCACAATTGGGCCCAATTACGGGTTAGAATAACTCTTTATGAATTAACTATATCTATCAGGATAAGACACTTTGTACATATTTTTTTAACAATCATATTGGTAACATAGAAGTCTGTCTGTGAAACGCTTCCTCCTCCACCCCACCCCCGCGAGCATTGCATTAAACGTGTACGAGTCTATACACGCGTGTGTGTGTAAAAATTGTGTATGTGTGTGCTGCCTGGCGAAATCACGAATCGTGAAGAAAATCAACTATCTATTCGATTGTCGTTTACTGTGATTTTGTAACTGGGTGTTTCTTGCTTGCAGCACCAGAGCGCCGCCCAGGCATTGGTGAGTCGCATGTCCCTATCTCTTTTCTCTCTTTATTCTCCTTCTATCACTTTCTGTATTTTTTCTTTTATTTCCTTTTCTTCTTCTGCGTTCTTTATTGGCGATCGTTTACAATCGCTGGTTGCTAAACTTATGCGATTCCCATTAATCATTGTTTGTTTCTCGTTGTCGCGCGAGACGACTATCCGCCATAGCTTTAGCAACCAAAAACACAAACTTGCATGTCTATTTTGTGTCACGTACATGTACTTTGCCATCTCATGTGCCTTTGATCGATGTACATACAGCAAATCCTTGATGAGTGTTCGAAGGCACCTCTGCACTAAACATTAAGTATTTCATAAACTAATTTCCATATGCAGCTGAAACAAATATCATTGGCTTCGGAATTCCAAGCTCTATCACTGTGCTGAACCTAGTTAAAAACTCAACGCTACACCTGAGGACCTTTTCTTGTCAGTGCCGAGGAATCTTTGAACACTCATTGAGGATTTATTGTACTTATTTGTAAAACAGATACCACGAGGTGTTCCAAAAGTTTTTTTTTGTCGCTCGAATACTCGACCGAAAGTTTCGTTCGAAGAATATACACTTCGACTTTTGGTACACCACGTGCACTAAGCCCCTCTGGTACAGTAATGGCGGTGTTGTAAATGGGCTAAGACGCTTTTGAACTAGCTTTCGTTCGTATCCAGTCCCCTATGGAACTTGGACTACTCTCACGATACCCGAATACTTAACCCGTTGACTGTATCTTTTACTTAAAATACCTCATCATAGTTCATTAAATATTTTTGTATACTAAGATTTAAATAATCAGATTCCCTATAAATGCATAAAGCCTGCAGTCTAGTGATCAAGTAGGCGTCCACTGTAATGGAAAAATGCAGTTAGCGGGTTAATAATAAGTCAAAGATTTACAACTTCGCATAAATCACCAGTCCCAGACGTGTAACCGTCTCGGAGGATCTTTCTGTTCGAATGGTTCCTTTCGAAAGAAATTAAATCACATATATCATTAGTAATCTGAATATATCTTACTAAACCCTGTTAAAATCGAAGTCTGACAGTTGGGTTTCTTCCCTTGCAAGAGTCGTATTCGACGAAAAGTATACATATTCAAGGGGTACAAGACAGCCTCTGTATTCACTACCATCCCTTATTCTCCAGCTACCGTTTTCATTGTCACCTTCGACTTTAGCCTGGTGCAACTCTGATCTATCTCTATCTTTCTCTCTCTCTCTCTCTTTCTCTCTGATCGAGCACCCTTCGTTCGGGATGCACACCGGTGTGTGCAGCCGAGTAGCGCTCCGCGCACGGGAAGTGGCAGCTGTGACAAAAAAAAAAGAAGAGATCGTTTATCCACACCCTCAACCCCGTTTCCGCATAATAGATACGTAGATTCACATATACACACGCAGTATACTCTCACGTGCACATATGTACGTTCATGTGGAGAGCAAGAAAAAATCTAGTGGGATTCGTTAAGAGTGCACGTCTAACAATCCCTAGTGGTTCCCTGAGATGAAATAGGCTCAGATTCGTCCGCAACAACCTATCCTAGTTTCTCCCCTGATGAAACAGTCACAGGTTCGTCTACATAAAAAACTCGAAACGAAAGTCGCCATTCCTCGGCCTTCGCAGCCGGTCGGACCTGATTCCTCGTAACAGTCCATTGATCGACACATTGTGCGACGGGGAGGCGAACTAGGTCGGTAGTAAAAGTTGCGTAATTGCGTCCGTATCGGTTCCGATAGCCGGTCTCGTGGAAGCTCGCTGGAAGAGACAGTTTTGGCAGAGGAAGGGAGAGGGAGAGTTTCAGCGAGCATCGGAGTAGCCGTATTTGCCGGAAAGTTCGCAAGCGCAGACCCTCGAGTAGCTTTCTCTCTCTATCTGTCTATCTATCTATCTTTCTCTTCGATCTGAATAATGTTACGCGGCTAGTCGCGATAAGCTCTATTATCGTGGCTCGTCGAAACGTGTCTCGTCGTCGTGAACGGAAATAGCAATCGGACTCGACCCAAAAACCATTCCTATATCCTTTCGAACAACGGTCTCTCGATTCGCCATTTTTGTTCCAATGTCCTCGTGGATGCTTCGAGAAACGTTTTCTCTTGCGTTCTTATCCTTCGTTTCCTTAAACACAATTCGACGAAGTTCACTCGACGTCGGGAGTTGTTCGCGATCTGTCTGTCTTTCTGCTTTTTTGTTTCGTCCTTTTTTAAATTCTCCTCGAATCGCTTCTTGACCCCTCTCGTTTACTGAATCGACGCTTTTACTGTAATATATGCATATCAGTCACATTTATCGACGCGTGAGTTACCACCTCCCGGAATAGAACGCATTCGACCAGGGATGGTAAAACCAGCACGAGCCATCAAAACGCCTACGCGGGATGACAATATGAATTATGGATCAGGATATATACAGTACCTGACAAAAGTATTCATACACCCTTTAAAACGTAACAACTTTTTTAAAATTGGTACAAATGACTTAAGTTCTTTTGTGAAGTTAGGGACATTAGTTTATTAAATGACGCTCGTTTCTGTATCAACCAATTTCAATGAAAATTTGAGTGTGTATATAACTAACATAAATCTTCGATATATATTTATTAAGTGTTCATTAAAGCCTCAGATTAAGAAGTAGTAAAAAGCAACCTTTACTGTTTTCATCGCGATTCCGACCAACTGCAGCTTTTTCAAATTTTGTTACACATCATTTAATAAGCTAATGTTCCTAACTTCACTAAAAAAACTCAAGTCATTTGGAACAATTTGAAAAAAGTTGTTCCGTTTTAAAGGGTGTACGAATACTTTTGTCCCCCACTGTACATACATATCGCAACCAACAGTCTGTTAGTGGCCTAGTCACAGCCGCGCGAGCTTTATGCTATACGTCGAAGTTCTGTCTGAAAATAAGAACAGCAATTGAAGACGTGTAGACATGTGTATCAGCCGCGTGCGTTAGTGGCCTCAGGGATAGAAAGAGAGGGAGCAGAAAGCAGTGAATCGGAGCCAGTAGTAGGCTGGTCGATTATTTATTTACGAATATATTCCGGCAGTCCACGGTCTGAGCGCATGCCAAACCTCCTGTCGATGCACGGTTATGCAGACATACACATAGAGCGTGCATTCGTGGCTTTAATATTAGCTGCAGTTGTGTTCCATTCATGCCACCGGGAGGCACACTCCGATTCATTGGCCGATCCAATGGACCCGTCATTCTCCTAAAGACGGTACCAACTCGAAAGCGTTTTCCACTCGTACGTGGAGATACGCTCCAACGCATTCATCCCTGCAACATCCACGGATAGAAATCGCGTGGAAGTATCTCCATGGTGGATATTTTCGAATAATTCACAACCACGAATCCAATATACACTGCATGGTGTAACTATCTTAAAGTTTTCAGTCATTATAAATTAATAATATTACACACTGTTAATTATGCCATTAGTACATTTTCGGTAAGTTAAAAAAACACATCCTTTCACGAACATAAAAAAATTACAGATGCTTTCTGGCCCCGTGTACAAGCTCTCTTTCTCTGGCTTTCCTTTGCAATTAACAAAATTTCACGTCTCGTTCACCGGCGACGCTATGCACGAAAGGGGATTGAAGAACTCGATCAACACCCCCTTTGACGTGAGGTTATCCCGACAAAAGTGCAAACTTTGCTCTGTAAATATCTCGAGGGGGTCGCGACCAGTCGAAAACGTTCGTCTGTCCGTTTATGAGCCCAGCGCTAAAATTTCGCGAAGTGGGTGGCCGTCTGGAATTGTTTTTCAACGCTGAAAGTCTCTCCCCTCCTCCCTTGCGAACAAACACCTCGTCCTTGGGGCGAGTAGTTAGCTGCAAAATATGTAGGTGACAATCGAGTGACGAGAGGCTGGGCCATTGTTCGTGCGCGACGACGAAGAAATCGTCGACTTCGGATGAATCTAACCCCACCACACTCTCTCACTTGGCCTACTCGTCCCGTTTGCCTAAAGGCTCGTTTACACGTTTTCAAATAATTTCCGCGAATTCACGGCAATATATCGGTTTCGGTAAGCTTTCGTGGCATAATACCGGTATCAAAATCATACCGGTCAGACACTTATGCAGTGTACAAAGTGTGTCAATAAGATCTACTAGTAGAATAAAGTCTGTTTTTTTAAATTGTGCGTTTTTGAATGGTGAATCTAGTCACTTGAGACAATTAAACGAAAAATTCCAAAATTTTAATATACTATTTAAAATTTGAATAGGGTTCTTCGCTGTACAGACGAAGAAGTCAATAACTTTGAATATATCTGAAATGTATCAAGTAACATTCACGTGACCCCAATTTTCCGTCATCGTTCGTCATTGTGTCGATATCGAAGACCCATCAGGGATGTGTAGAACGCTGAAAGAGGGAACGCTGGCTGGGCGAGCGCGAGCCCAGGGTTAATTAGTTGTTCCCCCGTTAATTGGCCCCAGTCCCGCGGAAACTTTTTATTAAATACGCCCGGAGGATGAATAGGGGACGCAAAATTATGGCATCACTGGCACCAGAGGACTATATTTCTATTCCTTGGCACCGAGCGCGCGCGCGCACACACACTGTTCTCCATGTAGCTCCATCCCTCCATCCATCCTGCCATCCTTTCTCTCGGGCTGTCCCATCTCGCCCTTCCGGCTAATGAATGGCCGACTTCGCGTATAATTAACTATAATGCTCTTACCGATAACGGGCCATTAAGTGCTTCTTCATCTAGCTGCCGACTCTTGTCCACGGGCATCGACGTTCGTCACAGGGTTTCTCCTATATTATACAGGGTGGTCGGTAACTGGAGGGTACAACCTGAAAAGGGGATGATTCGACATCGAAAAATAAGTCGAAAATATAAAATAAAATTTTTTAAATATTAATTAGTATTAATTTAATAAGTATTTCTCGTAGCCTGGGTGTTCGCGAGTTTTGTATAACAACGGTGATTTACGCTGCCCCCCTCGATTTATATTCTCCATGGCTGTTAAACGACACGGGGCCTGCGATTCAGTGAATTTCGCACCACGGCCGTATATGACATGGCCTGATTAGAAAGTTCAACGATTGTTCCTCGCGGAAATTCGATTGCCTCGATCGGGCACCTGGCAGCTGGCGTATCTGCATACGCAGAGAAGTCGTTGGAAACTGACGATTACCATTCGCGATCGCGCTTGGGGTAACAATAGTTTGAAATTTTCATGGACTTTGGCATCGGGCGATCACCGAGTGTTAGACCTATGCAAACGGTATTGCAAGGTTAAGCTTGTTCTCCGGAAAATCCTTTGAATTTATGCTTGAAACTGGCAATTGAACCATATGTACATACTACGTACACATTCGGGCCTGAAAGTTTTCGAAATGACATTCCAACAGTAGTTTCGACGAAAATTGTGATGGTCTTGATTCTTAATAATTTATTCTAAAACGATGATGGTCTTCATCGTCGAATTATTAAAAATCGGTTTCTGTTAATACTGGAACTACCAAAGTGGTCGAAATCATTGGGTTAGTACAATCATGAATAATCCGTTGGTTTCGATTCAGGCTCCGATACTGATCGTTTCCCCCGGAATCGATCCCCCGGATTACCGGACGAGAGAGGCGTTGCGTCAAGCGACGATCTTCGCTACGGTAATTAAATTATTCCCAGTCTAGCAGGGGAGGGAATCGAAGCACGTGGCTTGCAACAATCGAGCCGACTCGTATAAATTTGTCAGCCGTTCAACTAAGCTGCTTACCTCTCATCCGCTCCGTTGAACACGCAACCCCCGGGGAGCCGTTCTCTCGCGACAGCCTTAGGCTTCCTCCTTCGCTCGTTTTGCAATCAACAAACGGTCCGATTGGACCGTTTTTCTTTGGAAAACCAACGGTAAAAGCCACCGAAACAGGAAGGAAAGTATATATACGAAACAATTTTGTCAAGTTACACAGTTTTAGTAAAATGCAATGAAAAGTGAAAAATAAGTTTTTCAACTATCACAATATTCTTGGTCGTATGTGAATAAAATTAAATAATAACATTATTTTACTACAGAAATTGGTATTTCCACGTTTAATCAATTGAAAATGGCGAAATATTCGTCGTTTCTAGATTACGAATTTGCTCATCTCTGGTTGTTTCTGAATAAAACGCGTGTCACGTCACGATACACATTGATGGAAATATTATTCCGCTCTATTTATTATTCTCGATGCTTTCTACCAATGTGTGTGAGTGTATGCACGAGAGTCGTTTTGTCCCCTGACATGTTTGCGATTCGACGTTCTATTTCGTTTTATTTCGTCGTTGCTGGCCGTGTTCGCTCGCTCCCGTCGATATTTTCGCGAGCAAACACGTCTGCATCACGGAGTTTATAACTCGAAGTGTACGTCACGGTATATGTACACTCGGCCAACTGCGAGTAAGACGCTGGGATTTTTCTTTACCTGTCCACGTGGAATCGATGCCGGATACAACGATCGCGATAAAGTACAATGATAGTGGCGATGATCGCGGCACGAAGAAAACGTGTTTTCAACGGAAAATTCCGGCCAACAATGGTAGAATGAGCGATTGAGCACTTAACGAGTTTTTTCCCCACCCCCCTCGAAAACTTGGAACCCTTTGACGGATATACTGTTGAGCTTTTTACTGGTTTGCTGCAGAAATGAAAGAACACCTTATTACTTGTACCAAATCCATCGACATACGTTTATGTGTCACCAAAGAACTACAACAATATCCAAGTGTCAATGAAATCCGAAACGTTACCCCAAAAAGTGTCCGACTTCTTTCAAGTTGCGGAATCTGTACATAGACAAATCATTTCCAATCAGTCGTACCACCTTAACCTTTAACAAATCTTCATAGAATAATATTTCTCTGTATTTTTAATTAATTATTAAAACTGGTCCCATACTTTTATCCTTGGTAGTGTATCTACAGAACCACTTCCGTTTCGTTATCTTTAGACATACCAGAGATTCCACTACGTGCAAACAGCATATAAAGGGGTAAAAGACGATTTTATAAGGGTGGCAGTCGACCGTTTAATTCTTCTCTGGACATCGAAGATTTCTTTTGAACGCCACCGACAGTGACTCAAGAGCACTGAGAAAGAAAGAGACGGAGAATGGCCTTTATATTCTGCAGACGCGGAAATATGCACGGCTAGGCGTGTTATATACATACATTATTATATATATACAGCAAGCGCAGGAGTTCAGCCAGTTTTTGGCGACGATCCCCCCGAAGGCTCGACCCACCGTCTCCGTGTATAGGCACTTCCACCACTCGACCCACTATCCGACTCGGGGAATCCTTTAACATGCCCCCCATCCATCCCCCTTGAACTCGCGAAATTTTTATCAACGGAGAGCAAATACCGCCCGGAGGGGAACAGTCAGCGGAAATCGAAGGACGTCTCTTGGCACGAACCGAGCTACGAGAGAAATTTCGCCCGTCGAGATCGTTAGAACCGTTAGTTGTTCACAGGACTTCGATGAAACGATTCTCGATGAGTGTTCGAAGGCTTCTCACCACAGAATATTAAATATTTCATAAACCAACGGCCATATGCGACTGAAATAACAATCACTAGCTTCAGTAACCAAAATCATTCACACAAAGATATTAACTTTTATACCATCACTTTTTAAATTGTGGTTATAACAGTTAGGGTTTCTGGTTTGAACGAATCCCTCTTCTACCGTCCTTCATCATCGTCAGCGCGTATCGTCGTGATTGCGAAAGTTACGAGCGGTTCGCTGTCCAACGCGCGGCTGGGCCACACATTTCCACGGTTATGCTACAGAATTCTCGGCGGGGAACGTTAAATAATTCCACCGTCAGGGGCTCGCAACTGACTCGGTTCATTTAATTATTCCTAATCCAGACTGGAAGTTGCGATTCCAGCGAGCACCGACCGTTCGAAAGCCTCGACTACTCCGTTTGCTCCTGTTTCCTCTTCGCGATACGAGTCCCAGACGATCCCTGTAAGTACATTCCAGCCGCGAAAATCCATCGACCCGGAGAAAATTTCGTAAACACTCGGAAACAGAAACTCTGCTGGGTCGACACGTGTGGCGGTCTGGTTTCGAATGATTCGCGTTTCCGGACGACGGACCGCTTAACCGTTCCCGCGGAGGATCGTTATTGACGAAGCGTACACACATAGATGCCATAGTTGGCGAACCGTAGGAAATTAGCACTATTTAAGGAAATTACAACTATAACAAGTTACACAAACGTATTACATAGCAAAGTTATATACAACAAGTTGTTATATAACACTGTTTAAAATCAAAATAAAGTTTGTCTGGCTACGTACCGCCTTTTTCACTGTGGCAGTCGACGTGTTAATATTTTTGGCCCCCCTGACTGATAACCTAGCTACGCCCATGGCTATGCCCGGATACTGGACGAGGCCGTGTTGTCCGTTTGGTCGATTCGTTTCGTTTCGTTCCGATTAGATTTGCCCATCATGCAGGCTATCAGTAAGAGAAAAGTCGAGGTCGACCGTCTACGAACAATAGATCTCTTTCTCTCTCTCTCTTTCTCTCTATCCTTTCCCTCTGGTTGCACACGGTGAGGCGTAATTGGAAAACGTGTGCGGCGGGATGCACTCTGACATTCCGGAATTACGAGCGTCCCATCAAGCTTATGCATCGTGAGTACATACACCGTGTCGTTATCTCCTGCTGCTAGGAGAACCCTTTCCCACCCCTCCGTCCACGACGATTCTATGCAAATGACGACGCGAGTAGTACGCGAGGAAGAGGGGAAGTAACCCCTTTGCGAATTCGCAAACAGCTGCTGGGTATAGTATCGTCATGGCTCGTGGCAATCGCGGAAAGTTCGGTTAATAGGGTAGTCTATACATATAGACACTTGAGACGTATGTACTATCCACACAATAGGTTCTCAATGTGGGCCCTAAGGAGATTTGGGGGGCGTTCTAGTTATTCTGGTTTCTTTATTTTGTGTCTAACTTTATACAATATAGAAGTGTGAATATATCGCAATTTAAAAGTTTTGTTCAATTTTTATTCCCCATCTTTAAGTTACGAATTCTGAAGCAATAGAGTTAGAGACCTGGAGCTCCTCTGGTTGGAAAGGACGTTCCTTTTACAGCTTTACAGTGCACACGAATAATGCTATAAAGTCTAAATTCGCCTTTGACCTATCTTCTCGAGCACGTCTTCGGTCATCCTATCCTCATCGGGCACTTTCTGCCCTCAGCATCTCCCCCAGTCGTTAATTTCCCAGGGCACGTTACTTCTCAGAGAAGAACCTTAACGATCGTTAGGCCCCGTTCAAACTTGCCGTTGCTTTCAACCGCGTTGTCTCCGGCTCCGGTTTAATCAACCGATATCGTTCTCAATCCGCCGCTCGAGATCCGGCTCTCGTCGTTCGTTCGTTGTACGTTCATTGTCTCGTTCCCGCTTAAAGCCTGGCCCTAGCCTGGTAGCCCGATTCATCTGCATCTAAACGAACAAAAGGGAGGGATGGCCTCGATGTGTTACCGCGGAAAGAGATATATAGTTAACCGGCCGAGAGTCCAGGATCCGTGACCAAAGGCTGTTGCACAAGAGGCTATCCGGAAACGACCTGGAATCTAGGGGAAGTGCCGTCGCTGTCGTCGTCGCCGCGTGGGCGGACGCCTTAACGTTTCATGCATAACGGATGAGGCCAGGAGGAGGGAGGATGATCTTCCTCGTCATTTGTTTGCCCAACGTAGAGTCTGGAGAGGAGATAAAAGAAATTACGGGACTGTCTGGGTCGGTTCTGGGTGGGTAGTGGCTCCGTACGATCAACGGAGATCGTTTTAGCGTGAATAAAGCTGCATCTACACTAACATAACATAACACGCCATATAACAGAAGTTACACCATAATATTGTAATATTATACAGTAAGTTATATATTATATATCAAGTATGACGTTATTATTAATAATAAGATGCAAAATGTTTTACAAAAGCTTGTTACAGATTTCTCCAAAAGGTATAATCTTGTAACAAGTTATTAAAACACGTTGTATAGCAAAATTATATGTATAACAATCTGTTACATAACAGTATTTTACTATATGTATAGTGTAGACGAAGTTTAACGCGTTCGAATGTAAGTATCGCTCGAGTTGTTTCCTGCGTAAATACCTTCTCTAAAGGGCTCGATCTTACCCCCAACCCACCACCCCCTCCTCTTACCCCCATTAACGGAGTCCGTTCCAAACAGAGCGCACGTTTCCGTCGACTGATTCCATTAACGTCAAACCATTCTCACCGCCAGGACCATTCGAACACACCAGGTTTATGCATTCTTTCCGTATTCGTCGGATCGAATCTCTGTTACCCCTTATTGGATAGGGCTGCGATAACACAGAGAAACACAGGGGGAAAACCCCCTTTTAGTGAAGAACAACACAGGACCTTTTAACGAAATTTTCAACGACCCGAATGTGTCGAGACAGCGGCGGCTTGTTGTCTCGATTCATTCGACATCGGTGAATCCTTCGATGTGCCTATATGGGTATATCGAACCGTTTCTAGGGGCGGACAACAGGCGTTTCAGTCTTGGACAGAAGCGAATAGAACGCTAGTCGAGGGTAAGCATTGTTCCAAACTGGGTACGATTCACTGATTCAAGCTTCTGTTTACTTGGCGCGACAGGGATGCCAACCCTGGAATGGAAAGGGGTTGTTCTACGATCGGATTTCATTGCTGAATTTTTTCGCTTCTGGTGTCTGGGGTCCATCGACGAGTATCATCAGTCTACGGAATTCAGGAGGTTCGACGATGTGGGGCACCAATTGCTGTTCACTGACCGATTTATTACAAAAATTCATTAAAAACATTAATGATTAGGACAGTATACTTCGAGCTTCTTACCTCGTAATTGCTGTTTAGTTTTCATGATCTAACTGTATCAGTTCCAGGACCTGTTTCACTCTTGAATAAACCACGGTACCGTGTCCTCGACCGCCGCTTTTAGCTTCACACCAACGGTCATAATACAGTAAATTCTCTATAACTGCTCGTCAACAGCCCTAGGTTAACTTCTCATGCCACTTGGAACGAGTCGAACTAGTAAGGTAACAAGGCCAGCAGTTGCGAGCTTCTAACAAGATTTTACTGTACTATACACTGTGTGGCTTAACTATCAAACCACCCTACAATTTTCAATCTTTATGTACTCTGACTGAAATCAAAAGGAACCACTTTTTTCTAGGAAATATAATCTATCCTTTTCTACTTGGTTCGTTTTTATTTCAACCATGCACAAGAATGGCAAATTTTAGGATGGTTTTATAGTAATTTTTTCCACCCGGTGTTCGCAAAACGAGACCATACCCGTTCCATCTGAAATATTCTTTTCGGCAGAGAGAGAGAGAGAGAGAGAGAGAGAAAGAGACAAAGACACACAAGAGAAAGAAAACAAGGAATGGGGGGAGTAAGATACTTGATGGGGGGAGTGGATTTTGTAAACGAAACTAGAGAATGATGTAAAGCATCGGTTGTGGAGAAGAGAGGTGAAAAAAAAGACCAAAAAAAAAAAAAAAAAGAAAAAGATCGATGTTGTTGTATTGAGAGACGAAATGACGTGTGTGTTCCAGCAGCATCCGAACGCGACGAACAGTAGCGAGACGAGCGTGGGTGGCGTGTCGGGTGCATGCGGAAGCAGCGGCATACCGGCGGGCGGAGAGGCCGGGTGCAGCAGCAGAGGTGGGAACAGCAGCGGTGCCGGTGGCACGGCCGGACAGGGCTGCGAGCAGGGAGCCCACGGTGGCTCCTCGTCTCATTCCAGGGAGAGCCACGTCAAGTTCAGGCACGGCCTGCTACAGCTTATGATCCACACGATCGATCCGCTCCACGACGGTCAGTCCCGCGCCGGTATACCAACTCCACACTCTATCACTCTCGCTTGCCGCTTTGCCTTAGCGCTGACAGCACGCTCTTAGAATATATATATATATATATATATATTATATACATGTATATATACGTATGTATGTATACATATACATAGGATGTGTGAAAATATTCGTAAGTCCTTGATAGGGGTGATTCCTGGGGTGATTTGAAACAACTTTTCCCTTAGCGAAAAAGTTCTACGAAGCTTTGTTCACGAGATATTAACGAAAACTCAAGACCAATCAGAACACGAGTCTGCAAGCTGAACTCTGATTGGTCGGGTGTTTTTCGTTAATATCTCGTTAACGAAGAAAACGTTGTTTCAAATCACCCCGGGAATCACCCCTTTCAAGGATTTATAATTATTTTGGGACACCCTGTAGAGTACCAATTAAATTGAATCCACTGTTCGATTTCGGGAATCCACGCAACGAGTCGTCGCGTTTGTTTGCTTCTTAGATCGTAGCCGATTAGCTGGATGACACATCATAGTTTGTTTTTAGAGCGTATAAGCGATCGACTCGTTGCTCCGTGGTTATTTTGTATCATCTAACGGGGCAAAGTATGGAGAGCTCGATCGAAGAATACGATTTCTCGTATATGTATACCAGTCGTGGTCTGCTTTAATGACATTGTTTCAGAGTATTACCACGAAGGCGTTTAAAACATACCGCGATCGATACCGTTAGACGTCTCAGACCTCGGAAAAAATAATAATAATCATCTATAAAAATAATAAAATGTCGATCAGCGCGCTGCGTGTAGGTACTTTCACCTCGAGATTCCGGTTAAACATGTTTTTGGCTCGACGACCTCACGGGGAGTCTAGTCGAGCCGTGTCGTTCTCACTTCCGGTCGCCTGTAACCACGCCAAGAAAACCCCTTGCCGGCCGTGACGAACCGCAAAACTTCCTGGAAAGCTCTATCGAATAAAGTGCTTTTAAATGTAGAGTCACGGGGAACACTTATTACAGCCTCCACCTCCTACTACGCCTTCTCTGGCGGTAGGGGATGGGGTTGGGGAGGGGTGGCTCCCTCGATCGACAGGCTGGGTCAAGCCTGAGACTCTTAACCCGCTGGAACATATCGGAAAACGTTTCCCTCGGTCGCGGAACCTTGGATATATCGTTGATCTGAAAAAAAACTTGCATTCAGCCCCCCTCCCCCTTATTCTTGCTCGAATCACTGGGTTGAAGAGATTCTGAAGGGATACATATCGAATTCTGAATAGTTGGAACCGTATGAAATTGCCGTTTCTGTGAGTCGAGACGGAAACGTTCATTTTCGAGGAGAACGGTTAACCTCTTCAGGGACGAATTTATTAAAACCACAAAGAATATTTTTATTATTTTTCGACTGTATTTAATGCAATATATTTATAAATGTTAACAACTGTCAATTGGAAGAATATCCTTTTTTGTTGGAGAATTTCTTGAGAAATATTTAATTTCCTGGGTCGATACTAACTAAATTCGCCTAAGATGGCCGAATACTTTTCCGACCACCTGAACTGTACAATAATTAGCCAGGTTCAAAGTAACATATCATTTTCTTTCTGTGAAAAAAAAATCGTAGCCACGTTCAAACAGCTCGCAGATGAAAAATACGGTAAGGTCGGCCGGGCAAAACTGAACGCGCGCATCGTGGCATAGATTCCACGGTAGAGTATTAATAGCTCGGTCGGAAGGGAACAGTTTCGCACTGAAAACCGAGTCCTGTTAATATTCCTCCGTGAGAGATCGTTCGGACGGGTAGACGGTCGTTACGGTTCTGCTCGATCGAATTTAAAATTCCGATTGAAATCCGCTCGTTTCACCGAAGCCTATATATCCGTCCAGGGCCTTGGATTATAACCCAATTAACCTACATACAAGCCGACCACGAAACAGTCGAATATTCTTTCTCTTCGTAGCGCAGCTTCTTCTTCGACGGTTGATTTCACTGTTTGGTAAACCAGGCGGAAATTTCGGTTAGCAATGATTCGTTGATTCGCGTTCAACGCTCGTCGAGCCTGCTGACTGGTTTTGTTGCATGACCGATGACTGTATGTGTGTGTGTGCCGGTTGCGTCGGACGTAGTAATTAAACGGTGCGAGGCACTCGACGATAACGAGCCCGAGAAGTTCAATGTCGTGCACACGTTGCGACGCCAACGGTGCCTGACTGCGTGTAAGATCTTCGTCCTGCTCGACACAGTGTGGTCCAGAATGAAAATTTAACTTTTAGTCGAGCAATCGAAAATTTGGAAGTTTGAAATTTTGATTTAAATACAAGTAGATAAATGAAAAGAGAGAAAATAATATTTTGTCAACGTTAGGAAACCTCTTGATTGAAATTTATTTTGGACCGTTTGTGGTCAGTAGTGATAGTTCCGAAATCAGTAGAACGTGTCGCGCTATGGTCAGACGAGCTCGTCCGTGGACGACGATGAGCCTTGTGAGCGCTATGAACGCATCGCTCGACCTACAAACTTCGACTATCGTCGCTGGAAACGTTGTTAAGTTTCAAAATTATTACAATATTCCTGTAAATCATTAAAATATTTCTTCGGTAATTTTTTAAATAATTTTGGAATGAAATGGTTAAACGAATTGCCAACACTCCGTGTATTTATAGATCGACCCATAGACTCATTCTAGAAAAAAAAAGAACCTCCACGAACGTTATTTTTCATCTGGTGTTGCAAGGTCTGACGGGCGATGTTTGCACACACGGACCTGGCCGATAATAACGATAAATGGGACCGATAAACGATAAACTTCCACCCCTCACGTCCCTGTTCCAGACGTGGACTCGGTCTTTATTGTCCAGGCCGATAGATCGGAATGATATTCTCCGAATGGAAAGGAACGATCCACGGTAATTACTGTTTTATGAAGGTAAGCGACCACCGCGCGATTTCTCGCTGTCCACATTCCAGATATCGTTTCGACGCCCCTTTGGTCTCTGTTCGTCTCTCGAAGGACTGTCGATTAAATGGGAACGCGACGGGTCGAGAACGATAATTTTATGGGGGGAGGGCCGATCGACGTGGAAAATTTACGACGGTTACGTGCTCGATTCGTGGGGAAATACGCTTCGTGAATGTAGAAGGGAAAGACACTTGGAAAAAAACATATTATTGATAATTCTTTCTTTTTAACTCTCTAGTGAATTTAATTTTTTCTAAAATCTTCAAAAAGAAATTTTTTACGGAATAATTGAGAATTGGTGAAACACCGAAGAAAGTTTTGTTTGCGCCTATTATGGAGTGTCTTATTAAAAGTATAATATTTAGTGTATATATACAGGGTGAACCACAAGGTCACTGACCCGACTCGTTGTATCAGGTATAGAAGTATTAAACCCGACCTTGCCTTCGCTTAATAATAAGGACATTGTTCCTGAAGGATCTGACCACGGAGTGGGGGAAAACAGCGGTGCCTTTTGGTAGGAGAACTGTGATTCACCATTCAGCAGTTACCCTACAACCGTCAAAGAGTGAACTTTCCGATCGTGTAAGATTTCCAACGTACTTTCTCGCGAATAAGCTCTGCCTATGTTTTCTAATTTCCATATGTGTGTGTGTGTGTGTGTGGTGCTCTCAGTTGTTGCGATGGAATTTGTACTAGCTGCTAAGGAGACGTTCGTTAACCGAGCGTTGAACGAGGCGCAGAGATCGCGGGTGGCGTGATCGATAGGAATCTTAATCCAGAAGGTAACTCTCCTCCTCTGTAATCTCGACGTTGAAATTGATTTCGGAGCCAATGTGTGCACGTTTCGTTATGTGTGTATCGTGGACTGGGTTATATAAACGGGTCAGGTCACGCGCGAACGGAAAGAAAAGGACGATCATCAATTAGACAACTGTTTCGCGGGGATCCACAGCTGGGCGGCCCGGTTGCACGCGAGCAGAGAAGTTCAGGAACAGAATTACGAAATGGAATTTCTTTTCTTCCGAAAGAACAAGGACGATCTGACGTCGCGATTCACGACGACGTTGCTCAATGATGTTATATCGCTTTGTGATCGATTCGATATTCTACCATAGATCGTGATCCTCGGTCAATCCATGCCATTCGATCTTCTTTAGACTTTCTTTTTTTTCCTAATTTTTCTTCGCTTCGATCCACACGCCCATGTCATTAATCTTGATCGTGGTAGGAACCCATTTGATACGCGATTTCGAGAGAACTTCGACGCGCGAAACCTAACCCAGACCTACTGCGACCACAATTCTGATGCTTCCACGAATTATAAGAATGAATTTTAAAGAGGAAATATCACTGAATACGGACATAATATTTTCGAATTTTTTCAGTCTTGAACCGGGGGTCAAATTTAAAAGATAAAGATTTAATATTTTAATAAAGTTTTAATATTTTTGCATTGCAAGTGTAACTTTACGTGTGAAATAAAAATTCAGTTAAAAAGAATGATCCTTTATGATTATAATGAAGGAAGAATCAAGTTCGTGTCTTTAATAGTTGCGGAAATAAAAATTCTTTTGCGAAGATAGATTTCGTAAAACGTGTGTGCTCGAGTGGACTCGTCTGAAAACGAGGGAAACGTTTTTTTTCCAGCCCCAGAACGACCACCTATTTTTCTTGTTCCGAGGATTCGCTCGGTACACTTTCCCACCCCTTCCATCCACCACGATTTTCCAGTGCCAACGGTGAGTTAGTGGGACAGAAGAAAGGGAGATAGGGGGAGATAGGATGGAGACAGCGTCTTTTCTATGGGAACCGGGAGAGGGTGGTCGGATGGTTGGGTTCGAATGAATTTTGCGGTACGCGTTTCGAGCCACATATCCGCCGAGTAGCTCGGTGAGTGGTGGCGAGTATGTATCGGGACCCTGACCTAAAAACGCGCGCCGTGTATCGATCGATAGTAACTAGCGAATCCACACTTGGGGGTCTCTCGCCTCTTCCTTTCTCCCCCCTCCCCCTCCTTCTCCTTTAACACTCACGGCGTTTAACGTCATCGTGTGGCATCACCTTACACCACTACTCGAGATAATATCGAGGACGAACGGATTTATCCGCCTCGGTGGAGGATCCTCCAGCTGTCCCTGGATTCTCCAGTTGTCCCCTTCACCATTCATTGGAAACGCAAGACTAACCGACGAAGCTCCTAGGCGTTGGTGAATAATGTTGAAAAGGGTTATTTGAACTGATCCACTTTGTGAGATCGATTCGTCTTCCTCTATTAGCTTCTTTCCTAACGGTCTCCGAAGTCGGAACCTCCGTGAACCGTAATATTTACCTTTGAAGAAGATTTGGATACGGGTTTCTCTCGATGACACTTGGGATCGATGGAATGTCGATGGTAAACTCGAGTTGATCTCCTTCATTTTATCTCCTTTCGAGTTTATCATCTTTGGTAACGTTTAGGTCAAAATTCATGCCTGTTGGCGATTAGCCAATAACGATTACAGATGATGAAGATACACACTTTTACAATGCGGCACCACAGCTAAGAGGTTAAGATTACCATTGCACGGATGCAATACTGGTAGTTACAGACTTAATCCAGCTGATCCTGCCGAGAAGCTCGACGGAATGCTTTCAAACCCGCAACCCCGTGTATGTGTTTTTGTTTCATAACAATTTATACACCGTGTCGTGCGTCACTCTTTCGTCGAATACGTCCGATTTGGACGCGTTTTTTTTATAATGAACATGGAAGAGGGGAGAAAATAGGGGATGCAGCAATTCGTTAGGTTTTTTAATAACCTGCAAGAGAATACGAGGGAGGCGCGGATGAGCGGCCATTGTGGTGGAAGGCCAATCGAAATCCCCGGGTGACGTTCGCTATATAGACAACAGAGATAGAGAGGGAGATAGAGGAAGTCATTTTATCGAAAATCCCCGTCCCGTGGTGTTACCAGTCACGATTACTCGGCAGCGTCCCTCTGGGGATGATATTAACAAATTGGGCCGCGTTGCTTTAATTCCTAGTCTTCGCGCTGGAGACTCTGAGTCGTGCCACAGTTGGTTAACGGCTCCCTCCACCCCTCCCAACCCCAAACCACCCCTAACCCACCTCCTCCACTCGTCCATACTTTTATTTAATTCCCGCCGCCTAGTTCGCGAGCCTCGTTCTATTTACACGGAGAGAGAGTAACACTCGAAGTTTGTCCTAAATGTCACTGGCTCCCCTCGATTTTCCCTCCTCTGGCTCCTCCTCCTTGACGTTGTTTAAAGCTGCGTCTACACTATATTACATAACATGTTGTATAGCAAAGTTACACAACAATTTGTTGTATAACATTGTTTTGCTATACATGTATAGTGTAGACGCAGCTTAACGCGTACAGTGCCACAGTGGAAAAAGACCGTACGTAGTCGGACACGCGTTACTTCGTTTTTTAAGGCATAAATCGTTTGAAATATACAGGATGAAACGAGAAAAGGGTTTATAACTTGGGGGTAGATGGTATTTTCCAAATAGTGAAAAGGAAGTGCTGATAAACATTGGTCGAAAAATGAATAGTTTGAAAGTTCTAGACAATTCTGTGTTTCGATTAAAGTAAGTGACTTTCGGGACGTACCGTACCGTATGTATATTACTGTATTTCATACTAATTTCTTTCAAACATTTCAAAATGGTTTTTATTGATAGAAAGAAAAATTGGGTTTCATTGTGTATAATAACATTACAATAGGGACTATTATACATATACACACATATAACAGTACTCACAAAATTACAACGAAATATTTCTTCAGCAATTATTAAATAATTTGAGAAAGAAGGAGTCAAATAATCCATCCCCTTGTACCACCCATATTTGGATGACCTAGCAGTCAAAGCATTGAACGAAGAGACAGACACCTTTCGACGCAAATGGTGTGTAACTTCCATCTCGCTCACAAACGCCTGTCCCTGTGAAACTCTTTATTTCTTTCTTTTTTTTTCGCACTAGATCTGAACAAAAAAACGAAAAGTACTCGACACAGATACGAACGGGATTTAACGCGAAAGCTTCTACTCGGGGAACGTGGAAGCATCGTGGGTGGTCTCGTTTGACCTTCGCCCCACCGATGGTAGACGAAGAGGGGGAAGATGGGAGGGAGGCGAGTAATCAATCACGTCGGCTTTTGCATTAGAATTAGCTGGCACCCGCGTCTAATCGTTTACACGCAAGAACCCCACGTCGTCGCTGGAATCCGCCACCCGAAAAGGGCTCGGAGGGTTGGAAGGGGAGGGGGGCTGAAACGGAATATCGATCGGCACACGCCTCGACGTTGTGCTGTTTTTCGAACGATCCAACCACCACCTTTCTCCTGCTCCTCCCTTTTCGTTTAATGCATCCTTCCCCCGAGGCGCTGCAAGCACAGAGATCTCGACAAGACCGCGCCGCGTGTTCGTCGACCGACGTGTTTGACGCGTTTGCTTGTAAAGAGGCGAAAAAAAAAAAAGAGGACATTGCAGGGTGTATGAAAACATAGAGGGGCAGAATTTTCAGCTTAAAAGTTTCAGCACATTATAGCTGAAAGTCGCGACCTCGAGTGGAGGACGAGATAGGATCGTAATTCCATCGGGATTGTAGGGTAGATGCAACAGTGAATGAACGTTGTAATAATAATAATTTTATTTATAAAGGGTTACAGCGTGAAATAAAATTCGCATTTTCGTAAATAATTTGGTCAAATACAGATGATAGTGAACAAACTTGTGTGTCACTGTATATATACATTACATAAATTTTTGTATGCATAATTCATTATATGAATGTATCATACTAAAAATGGGCTTTAAAAAAATCTGGCAACACTCTCACCCAATGTCCTTCCCCTTCCCTCATCCCATCTCCTGTTTTTTTATTGTATTTTTCGCGATCACCTGTCAACCAGACCGAGCTTGTTACCCCTTTTTACTAGACGACAGGAGGGGATCTTGCCTAGTGTCGTGTATGCGCCTGAAATTCCCGTGTTCTCCAGTTTCGTTCTCAACGAGTAATTATATTTCGTCGATCTTGATGGACGCTTGTCGCTGCCGAGCGTCCCAGAAACCGGAGCATGCTCGCCGAATAAACATGGCCTGATCGGGCTTTGTAGGTTAATAGGTGACCCATGGAATAGGCCAGTATTCGTAACGAAAGCAATTAGTAGAATGCGGATTTTATATATTTAATAGCGTAGAGGCGTGTGTGAAATACAAGTTGATTACGATTCTATAAAATCGACGCTATATTGATTGGTAAAAGACAAATTTTTTATGGCTTTTTATTTTCTACGAAGCGATTCTTCGTGAAAAGATAAGAAAAAAATATAGAATAAAATTTGTTTATTTCAAACTCCGTGTAAAATTCTAAGAGACTTCATGTACACAAATATGGCCGCCAGATCTGAAAGGGTTAATATTTTACAGATCGATCGTATCGACACAAATATCCGCCGAGAATCTCAAGTTTCATCGTTTAACCTGTTTCTCGGGGTTGAAAGTCACCGATAGCTAAATTGCTCGTCGCGTCTGATCCAATTAGGTTTATTGCTCGCCGATCGAACCCCCCCCCCCTTGGTCTGAATCCGTAACTTTCTACTTAGACAGTAATTTACTGATTGTGATAAAGTTGACTTCTTTTCTTTCGTTCCTTTAAACGGCCCCCCTTGATCCACAGGGCCGTTGCTAATTAAGTAGATGTTCTACCTTTGTCTCTCCTTCTCCTTACCGCCCTCTTATTCCACCGTCCCCTTCTCAACGCCACCGTAAAAAGACGTAACACAATGGAAAACCGTGGAATATTTTACCGAAGCTTAACAGCTTAAGGGGTCTCCCTACTGTGACGGGTCAAAATATCGATTTCTTCTTTTTTACATTTTGTCAAGGCTTAATATTTCAAAACCATAATGCCAAAAGGATTTCGCTCGATTGGAAATAATCATCAGTTAAACATCGATATGCCTCATAGTTTTTTCAAAAAAAATCCTGAATTTTGCCTAATTTTTGACACAGTAGGAAGACCCCTTAAAACCCCTCCGTTGGCCCCCGTCTTTTTCCACTTTCCTCCCTTTTTCTCTTGTTCCACCTCCACCAACTAGCATAGGCTCCTCTACCATTTCGCGTGTTCTCTTATGCCGTTCCATCCCGCTCGAGGCGGCTTAGGGGGTCGATACTTTCATCCACGGGTCCGACTTCTCGCACCCACCCACCCCCCTCTCCCTCGACACTTCGTCTTTCCTTTCTCGCCTCGTTTCCACCTTCGGGGAATGAAGGCCACTCTCGCCCCACGGCCTTTTCTCTTTGACCCAACGCTGCGAACGGGCGCGCGGCCCAGCGATTGGTCGAAGCTAATCGCCAAATTACACTTCTTCCTTTCTCTGCCTCCACCCCCCTCCATCCCCCTTTTCCAACCTCGTTTACATACGAGGATTATTTTGCTCTGTCTTGATACAGCTACCAGCGTACTGCAATATTTCATGCTAGTTCGTTTCGAATAGCCTAGGGCGAACGTGATTCTGGTTATGTTTGTACAGAGGACAGTCGGTGATGAGACTGAACGCGTGTTAGGTTGAATATTGCCGAAGAGAACCTTGGAAGGTATTTGGACGATATATTTGTGGAGATGATGAAGGTGACATTATGGTCTGAAGATTGTTGTTTTTTCTTTCGAGGAAATTAATTTTATACGAGGCGAATAGGAATCCCCTTGAGCCGTCTGACCATTACTCGATGTTACTACTTGCAGAGATCGTACGCACCGTATGATGTTTTACGGCTAGTTTGGAGATAGCGTCGAAATTCTTAGAAAGAAAATTTTTTAAAAGAAAGGTTGAAATCCTTTGGGTATCGATTTATTTAAACAAATTTTGCATATGGAACAGATTTAATTTTTGTTATACTTGGAATAGTATGTACGAGCAATAGATTTGATGTGAAAATTCATTTATTTCTGAAAAATAAGTGACACTTAGTATCGAGATGACTTCAGGTAATTAGAATTGCGAAAAACATTTTGAGAAAACAAGTATGTATATATTAAATATTATCTCAACTCGAATGACGAGTTAGACTCGCCATTTCGCACTTAGGCAAAACGAATGCGTGACAAGTCTCAGTCGTCAAACGTACCCAAGGGGTTAATCGTACAATTGTAGAACTAAAGTATTACACAAAAATACGTTCAAATAATGATTTCCACAAAGTGAAGAACATAATTTTTCTTTGACAATTCTTTTTCAAAAGAAAAACGCCGCGTTAATGGGTAATAGTGATCGCATGGCAAATATTTACGCTGTCCCGTTGGTCGCGTCGTTATCTAAATATTTCAGGCGACACGTTAAATAAAGCGTCTTTCTTTTTTTTTATTTCTTTCTCCCACCTCCATCGCGCCTGTGGTCGGGGGTGGGTTGATCGATAAACACGACTAATGATGCGCGTTAGAAGACCTCGAGGTGTGTTCCAACCAGAGAGCACCACCGCGTGTGTATGTACATTAAAAAAGAAAAAAAAGAAGCGGGAAGGTGAGATGAGGAAAGGAGGGAAGGGGGGAAACGAGATAAATAGGAAATGAGGTGGCCTCCGGCTAGGCGGATACTGTCGTATCGTTGCCAGCCTGCGACTTCTTCAGTGTTCTTCTCGCCATTCTTTCCCGTTTCCAACCCCTAACCCCCACTTTTTCCGCGTCTCGAGTCTCCCTGTTTGACCTACTATCGCGACGGATAACCACTCTTCGGTGGAAGTTGAAACGAGTCGCGGACGAATCTCGAACGTCTTACGAAGCTGTTTCTCCGCTGGAATTACCGGCGTCACTCTCTCATTATGACAGTCGGCGAGGTTGCGCTACGAGGTTGAGGTAGAGGACGAATTCAGTTCTCAAGAAACTTTGAACGAGATATTCGGAGACTATCTTGTCCTTTTCGTGGGACAGGAAGATAGTAAAGGCCTGTTTACAGTAGAGGTGCGACTATCGATAAAGTTATCTTATATATTTTAACCCTTAACCGTCCCTCATTTTTCCAACTTGGACACAGTGGTAAAAATTACTATAATGAAGGCATAAATAGTTAAATTTGCAAATTCTTTAAAATAAAAATAATGAAGTCCTAAGTAAATTCATCTACACATGACAGAATATCATAATTTCTTAGGAGAAAAATGTGTCAAATTGATAAAATGAAAAAAAAGTAAATTTTTCTGGTCTTAATAAATTCATCCCCGATTGTGGTTCAACTGGCAATTTCAAAATGTCAAGTGCAACTCGACACAGGAGTACGTGCGAATGAAATCGATGTGTAGTCACACTCGACATTTTGAAATTGCCAGTTCAACCTCTGCAGGGATGAATCTATTAAGACCAGTAAAATTGACCTTTATCTTTTCAGTTACATTTATTTGAAATATATTTATGAATATTAACGACAATCATTTGGTAAAATACCTTTATTTTCGTTGGGAAATTCCCTAGTGGATATTCATTTACAGTAACGTTAATTATACCTTGAGAAATTATACTTGAATGCGACAGAGGGAGTTTAAAGGGTTAAAACACATCGATAATTTTTCACCAGAGTACCCAGACCCTGAGTCTTCCATCTCCTTTTCCGTCTTTACTATGTCACCTGCCTTCTAATCACCTTTTCAAGCCCCTCCCCCTCTCAAAGGATTCCTTAAATCTTCTTTACAGCCTAGCGAAACACGCGACGACCCCAGTTAGGCTAAAGGGATCTCATATACCTTGTGTAATCGGCTCGCAGTGATTTTCTTAAATACGATTACTATACGATACCGTTCGACGCTGATAATCCGATTGGTCCGACAATCGCGAAGACCTAACCCAGACACAGCTCGAAGCACTCGTCCGTGTGAAAACGATCCCTCGTTGACAGGCAGTGTCGCGTTGTCTTTCGCCCGTTGACACGTCGGAAACTCGTAAGCCTTCTACCACTTCAGCAGGCGTAAAATTCAATCTGAGAGGTGTCACCAAAAGCAGACGCTTCTCGAGCTTGCGAACTGGTCATTGATTTTGGATCAGTGAACTGTACCACTCGATAATTCGTGATTACCGCTGGGATCGTGTCCTTAAGGTGGTGAAAACAGCTAAAAATTAACGAATTTTTGGGAAATTCTTGTGAAGAAAGTATGAAAGCAATCTTTTTGAAAATTTTGAAAATTTACAATAAAAATTACAATATAATTGCAATTGCAATTAAGATATTGTACTTAGATTACACTTTGCCCAACTCTGGTGGGGATGATGATTGACCACTCAGTGTCGAGGAGCCTTCGAACACTCATCGATGATTTACTGTATTCCTTCTTCTGTGGATTTCAAGTCTTACCAGTCTCACAGAACTATAGAGAGAATCGTCTTGACTAAAGTACACGTGGAACACCGTAATGAATTGGATCGATGGGGGGGGGGGGAGGGTTCGCAAAATAGACCGGAAAATGGCAGCTGTTTACGTAACGCAACGGCTGTTTCGAGGCAATCGTGCGCGAAGTAAAATGCAGGCAATGGGTGCGCATGGGTGGGTGGGAGGCTTGAATGACCCCCGTTGTTCATAATTATTTCGTAGTTCCAGCTTTAGCCAGATCTTAAATGCACGCTTAAATGGAACTACGGGTGCATCCTCTCTGTCGAGGCTTGTGCGCATTTGTGACGCTTGGGAATGTTCTGCGCTCGCTGCGTCCTCTCCTAAAAGAGAGAAAGACGTGGTCTGCTTGTCTCGCGGCAGCGATCGGAGACAGTTTACTTTTGCTCGACGCATCCCGCAAGGCTTTTGCTTCATTCGAGCTTTGTTTGAATATACTAACGACTCTGTTTCAAACTGTTTAACCATTTTAGCTACCAGGATGAATGCACCAGGGAATAGAAACGTTTCAGTGAATGAACATTATATCGCTGCTTGGCATTTATAGTAACACAACGCGAAATAATTTTATCATTTATTATAGAAATGTAAATTTTAACAAGACTCTAAAGTTTACCATCTTTCGAGTTGTGCCACTGTCAATGCCAAACAGCGATATATAGAAACGAATAAATTAAGTTATTGTAATAAACAAATGATTAAGTATTGAGGCTTTTCTATTCCTTGTTTTCTATTCAAACAATTTTCACGCCATAGAAAGAATCAAATAACGTTTACGGTAGCTAAAAACGGTTAAACTTATAGTGGTGTTCGTTGTTCTCGATCGAACAAGGTTTAACATCGAGAAGAGCCCTGATAGCTCGCGTAAAAATACCGTTTGCGGTAACAATAGTCTGTCGCCTCGAGCTAAAGAGACAAGTATGTAGGTGATTCGATCTATATCCGTAGTATATACTTATAAATAAATCTTAGCATAAAAATACACACCGGATGGATAATATTTCTATTCATACAGAAGATTCAATCAGCCATTCAACGAGCCATTCGTAAAATTTCGGCTTTTGTCCACCCACAATCCTACATGGATGATGTATATTTACTATGTAGGTGTATCGGTAGAAAAGAAGTCAATAATTACACGGCTATTATATAGAAATCGTATAATTAACCTCTATTCACACCAGCGTTACAAACGTCTTTAACGATCGACAGCAACGACGTCTACAGCTGCTTGCGAAATAGTCGATAGATGATCGAGACATAGAAGTTCAGTGACTCACAAATTTGTTCACATACTTTCGCAAGAATTGTGAACTAATTTTCATACCGTTCTTACTTATTTATTCGTGTCACCCTAAATTCTACCATTCATTCATAATAAATTATTCGGAATTATAAATGAAAAATTACGGTTTATAATTTTTGTGTAAGTAGATTGTAATTCGGTTAAATAAATATTGCAGTCTTGCGTGAGAACAAATTTACGTGTCACTGTATACACAGGGTGTCCCAAAATAGTTGTAAGTCCTTGATAGTGATGATTCCTGGGGTAATTTGAAACAACTTTGTCCTCAGCGAAAAAATTCTCCGAGGCTTAATTAACGAGATATTGACGAAAAACCCCGACCAATCAGAGCTCGGCCGGTAAACTCTAATTGGTTGGGGTTTTCCGTTAATATCTTGTGAACGAAGCCTCGGAGAACATTTTCGCCAAGGAAAAAGTTGTTTCAAATCACCTCAGGGATCACCCCGTTGAAAGATTTACACCTATTTAGGGACATCCTATATAGGTAGAAAGCGCGTTTTGTTTAGTCGACGCCCATGTTTGTAACTCTTTCTGATCAATCTGCATGTCGTACGGTGCTGTTCAGGCAAGGTGGACGAAAAAGCGACGCAGCTGCACGCGATAGCCTCGCTGAAGGTGCTTTTGGACGCGACCAAGCCTCACAACGGGGCCGCGACGTCGACCGCCGCCCATTACTCCGGCAGCGCGTCGAAAGAGACCACTCTGCAGTTGCAGCAAAGCTCGCAAGGCACCACCACGACCACCACGACGACGACCACCGCGGGCACCACCGCTGGCATCCAGGAACTTCCGAACGGCGGTATCGCTGCTGGCCTCGACGCCGGCCTCGAATCGGTAATTGTCAGAGATTCGACGAATACCTGAACCAAAACCTTCCCACCGTCCCCCCTCCTCCTCCCATAGCTCGATTATTGCGGTCGTATACAGGGTGTCCCACTTAAAGTGAGCACGATTAAATACCTCACTTGTTTCCGATGGTAGAAAGAAATTGTGAGGGTAATATTATTTTGTCAAATGGGACAAATACAGTGAATCACTTACAAGGAGAGGTCCCTAAAAGTAAGGCTGACTTTTTAATGAGGTTCAGTACAATGACAGATCTTGGAATGTGACTATGTTTAAAGTAGGACTAGGTTTTTCTTATGATTTCTATCATGATGTAACTGTTGAGATCAAGACCAACCTAATGACCTATAAAAGTATGTCCTCCGCGTGACCTTGAGTACAAAAAGGTGACAGATCTATGGGAATAGATTTAAATGATAACGTTTTTGCTAAGGAAAAACTTGTTTCAAATCACGTCATGACTCTTCCATTTCCGGGTCCTCTAACATTTTTGTTACACCCTGTATATCTGCTGACGTGTGTTTACGCATGTTCCTGCCCGCGAGCGTGAGTATCATTCGTGACACGGATCAGAGGACGAGTGAAGACGCGTTTAAGGCTTAGCTTTGTCGAAGACTCGAAGTAACATTACTCACAGTGGTATCTAAGAAATATTGCCAAGCCATAGCTTCAGGCAACAGGCCTGAAAGACTCGTACTCGAGATAAATCCCGACTCTGAAACCGCGAAAGCCTCGAGACTCTAAGTATTTCGATATCGACAGTTCCGTGAGTGGCGTAGAATGTACATAGTTAGCACCGAGTGTAGAATCTCCGCCAACTTCCGAGTTACGAACAGTGTGGCCCCATTGCTACGACGAAGAGTGTCTTCCCGTGAATTTCCATGTAGATCAGCCACATAAACGCACACGAAAGCTTCCTTGTAAGATTTACTGTATACAGTAAATCCTCGATGAATCGTTCGAAGGCTCCCCGGCACTGAACATTAAATATTTTATAAACTAATGACCATATACAATTGAAACAAATATCATTGGCTTTACAATTCCAAACTCTATCACTGTACCAAACCTGATGAAAATGTCATTAAAAGTACCAAGGAACCTTTGAACACTTATCGAGGATTTACTGTATTCGATAAGTGTCACTGTCAGGACAGAATGAAACGTGTCAGAGAAGGTTCGAATCATCAAAATTACAGTCTCGATCCTGCCTTTTTCCCGTCGTGCCATCAATAAGATCGATCGCGATCAGAGAAAATTCTATCGGATCTCTGCCTACGTGGGTAGGGCATACATACGTACGATTATCCGTGTAGAATTAAGGGCATGGATCAATAAATTTTTATCCCCGTGCCACGAGGGACACACGAACCGTGGAAATTTTCCTCGTCGATTTTCCCTGGAGAGAGAGAGGGGGAAACGAGACGCGACTCCGACGCGGTTGTCGCTCAACGTGAAAACGTAACGAGCCATATCGCCGTTTCCGTCGTTGACTCGACGTTTCTCCTATCTGAAATTCCCGTCCATCTGGCCCGCGGACAGAGATAGATATTTGATGACTCGGCTGGACGTGCCGCGGCGATAAGAAAAATGAGATCCGAGAGAGAAGAATCTCCTTATTTCTCGGCTGGTCAACCTCTGACAAACGATTCACACCCCCCTCTCCACCGTCGATTTCTCAATCATAAACGACAATACAAATTCTTGTCACTCAGAGTTGCCCTCTAACTATCCCTAGCTGCATTTGAATCATGAACTTATTCAAGACGTATACGCAAATTTCGAGGAAGGTTCCCCTTACCGCATCGTACTCTTCGGGTTCCTACTGATGGATGGACCTTTATTTCTCCTGACGTTTTCGTTGCGGAGTTATTTAAAATAACGAATAAAGACTTATTCGTGAATAATGATTAACAAATAACGATTTATTCGTGACTAACGAATAATTTTTCGTCGAATAAAATCGTTATTCGTGAATAAATCCTGAGACTTTATTCGTTATTCGAAATAAAATTTGCCCAACTCTGGCGACACGAATAACTGATTGCCTCGAGGAAAATCTAGTGTGTATACCCGCAGCTAGAGCAAGGCCGCAGCAGTGTTGTTGCCATTCGTCCTTTCGCGTCGTCAGTTTCTGGCTACGCCCACGCGCGCACCGGTCTATCTCTCGACCGTTCGACGTAAAACAGGCATTGTATTCCTCGATAATGGACAGGACGTTCGACAATTGGGTCGTTTTCCGTTCGCGCGGAAGACGACCGGCCTGGAAACAACGCAATCGCGAAGAGTGGCTTTTTCCTCCCTCCTCCCTCCCCCACCCATCAAGACTTTCGTTTTTGAATCGTTCGCCGTCAAACCCGGAGAGGCTTTCACCTTAATATCTTTTGTGGACCGGCCAGCCCCCCTCTGTTTCGTCTGAAGAACTCTTTCTTTTTCTGGGGAACTTTTCCCTCCCTCCGTCACTCCTGACACGAACGTTTCGCTGGAAGATCCAATGGGAACGAAACGGTCCCCATTTTTCACGGTCGTGTGTTCCGAGCAGTTCGAGGAAAAAAATCTATGAATTGTCGAGAAACTATTTTCTATTTTTTAAGTAACAAATCTTTTTTTCGTTTGAAACAAATCTTTTTGAATTAATCTTAATAATAACTTGATGTAAGATTCTTTAGGAAATAAAAAAAATTCGCTTTCGACAATTTCAGCTGTTAAATTTTGATTCGGGGCCACTTTGATTCTTTCATGCAAACAAAATTCCATAGTTCGGCAAAGTAAAGTTCAACCACGGAAAAAAAAATCGGATGTACACGATTTGGATCGGTTCTCCCCAGGTGACGAAGAATTACGCGATCTTTTCCGCCGATATTAGCTCGACGGTTAAAGCGCGCTCTCCCCGTGTAGATCGCGAAGAGGATGAAGGGGGGAGGGGGAGGATTCTCGAAGCTCTTTGTCTTAAATGAGCGAGAAGGCCTCTTTTCATTTTGAATGCACCCTGCCGCGAATCTGGGTCAATTCTAGCTACACACACACCCGGCAGCGTCGTCGGTGCGAGCTCTGCACATTGCCTATTTCAATCCCTCTTTTTACCTCCACCCCCCTCCCCCCTCCGAGCATAATCGAAGCGAAGCTCACCAGCCCCCCGATGCCCGAGTTCCGTAGTTTTCTGACACGCTCTCCTCGCGACATCGTGTACTTTTCCGCTCGTCAAGGTCAATTTTTTTTTCTTCCACCTGCGCCTCGATCTCTGTATCCGTGCGTCCTTCTCTCCGGATGATCTGGAATCCTCCAATCAAGATACGGCAAGTGAAGTCCACTTGCGACGTTTCTATAACACATGCTTAATTCGATTCCTTATTAGATCGAAATCGTGTGTTATATAAGATATAAAGTCATGCAAAAAAGGGAGATACTGTTCCGTAATAGAACATTTCTTATGTTCCGTAACAAAAAAGGGTTTCAACGTTTTTCGTGTAATGGTTCGAACGTAAATTAAACGGAAATTCAACATTTTTGAAAAATTAAAAAACTACTATTTTTAGCAATTATACGGACTTGTTAAAAATCAGACAGTTTTGTTAATTTCCATCGTAATCGTTATACAGTTAACACTCTCAACAAACTTGTCGTTCCCCAGTAAAAAAGCCACTTTCTGGTCAGACATTCGCCGCCAAGTAGAAGAGAACGCGCGAAGACGGCCTCGAACCGAGACAGGACGGATTTATCGGTGTGCGTTTGTGTTTGTATGTGTGCAATTCTGACGGAGATTACTTGCGACGACGGCCTTGTGTGTCCCGCAGCAATTATCACGGGACGGAACACGATTTCCAGCTGGAAAATCCAAACACCTTGAGGCCATTGTGTCCCCCACTTGCGGTTAGCCGAGGATGAATAAGGATCCCGGTGCTTTGTGCACCTTCGTCGAGCGGCTCGTGGTTTTTAGAGGCATATATGCCTTCGCCGCCGCGAGCCTTTATTGTGTTTCCTAATGATATACAGGGTGAGTCAATAAGAACTACTACCGAAAATGACTCGTTAATTATTGATTGTATCAGAAAACGTTTTAACGAATTACATATCATTTTAAGAGATTAATCGGTCAATGTATATTTTTGTTAATACTCACCCTGTATATGTATACGGCTAGCTCAGATTTGTGAAACGAATCAAGCATAAGCCACCTGTGATAATCGGTGAAATGTTTATTTTATTCTTTTTGATTTTTCTCGAATGGCTGAGGACTAGTGTCTTTTGATAAAATCACGGCCTGTGTTCCAGGGAGAGGAGGATGAACCTCCGGAGGCGTTGGACATGGGCTGGCCCAGCAGTCCCAGGAAGAGGCTCACGTATATTTTAGTCGCGCCGATTTTGTTCCCCCTGTGGCTCACGTTACCGGACACGAGGACACCTAAGGGTAAGTACTGAAAGTTTTCTAGAGAATCTTATTTGTCACTCCCTATTGGAATTTTAGTAGTACACCTTAATTAATTAATCCGTTCACACAGGTTAATACAATAGAATGTTTTGTTAAATTTGCAAGAATCACGAAGGCTCTTTGTTCGATTTACCGTGGTAATTCTGACCTCGCAAGTACCTGGTTACAGTCGATTGCTGAGCAAATATTAGACTTTGTCGTGGTGACTAACAATATTCTCCAGCCCTCTCGAAGGACAAATTAATCCGGCCGGCTGTCCTGCTAGCGCGAATCCACAAGCCTCGCGGAACGGCGCATATATGCGATTCCCACGGTATGCTTGCTCTGTCGCGGCATTAACAAGAAACTACAGCGCTAAAGCGATCCCGAACACGGGCACCGTAATCTTTGCGGGCGAGGAGCGGTCGCTCGATTAGACCGCGGGCGGGCTCGGTAAATTACGCTCGAAAATCGCCGTGTGTGTTATACAAGGCTGAAATGTTCATTCAACGGACGGTCCATTCCCCTTTTGCTCGGCGATTTTCGTCTCCTCCATTACGAGAATAATGGGTAGACTTTGTACGGACGGAAACAATTGTTTTCGAAATTTCATTGCGACACCCTTTTACACAGCAAGAAACTACTACAGTGTTTTTTTAATATTTTTAAAATATATTTTTGGGATCATTATTGCTTATACATTGACATTTTGAACAAAAAAATCGTATTACACATTCACGTTCAACTCGTTATTTTAGAAATGAACAAACTTATATAAAGTTGACGAAAATGGCACTTCTAAAAGAAAAATGGTATTAATGATCAACTACAAATTCACAAGAAAATCGGGTTCTGAGACCAACCTATCCTCCCTTGTAAGTCATTTATGCATAATCATTTCATAGATATGTTTATAGAAATTCCCATTCCAGACAAATTCATCAACGTACACGTTCCGTCCCATTCAATTCCAATAGGAATGTAATCGACGCAATTGAACGAGCCTCTAAGATGTGCACGGTGACGAAACACACGTGATCGTGTGTCTGTCTGTGTGTCTATTATTCAAAACCGTTTCCCAGCCGCCATCAATCACGGAATCGGGCTGCATTATCACGGCCTATTAACGGCCCCCCTCCAGTGTTTCGACGCGACACAATGCCGCCCGACGAAAGATGATATTGACACGCTAATTTCGAATCGACGACTGATTGTCGCCGGGGTTGGGCGCATTCACACGCCGCTTTTCATTGTTACGGAAAATCACGGTACTCGACCCCCCACACGAGAACTCAATACAAACAACGTGCCACCTCGCGGGAAAATTCGTTTGCAAAATGCGTCGATGAATCCTGTTGCAGGACCAGAACTCTCAGCCACCGTTCGCGAGCAGGCATATAGTTAAGGAAACTTTTATTCCTCATTTTTCAAATCACCACGATCGCACACGGTGCACGACGTCCATACAGGTACGAAGCAAATGATTAATTGGACTCGCGATATAACGTCGACCATCGCACAGGGGGATAATTGACGGCCGTTTCGCGCGGCCGCTCCGATGAGAGCTTCCACCTCTCGCCATCCCCCTTCCCAACCCCTAGTTTCCAGGGGCGCGAATGGGAATTTTTTTTCGTTCGCTCTACCGGAAAGGAGTTAAAGCCGAACAAACGAGAAATTCCCCCTTGTTCGTAGAGCCTTGGGCGTGAAGTTTCGCGGTCTACTTTCGCCACTGACAGCTCGCGGTTTTCACGATCCTCCGAAGTTGCGAATCGTTTCAAATTTTTATAAAAAGCAAACAATACTCGTTTGTCCACGATTTGTCCACGTCTGTCCGCCCAAAATTTTGCCTTTTCCATCCATAAAAAAAAGTTATAAACAAATTATAGAAACTTAAACCCTGGGCGTGGTACATTTATTCTGTGTACGGTGTGATATATGCTCGATCCATTTCCCTTTGCAATAGAAACAGTAAAACAAGGGAGAACAGGGTCTTTGGATAGGTTTTTTTCCGTAATAAGGGATCAGGATACGGTTCACGGTCGAGTATTCTCCCATAATAGGGTTCACCGTTGCTCGAGCGTACGAGAAATCTGAATGTATCCATCGAATTCGAAATCTCGACTATCTAAGAGAAATTCGCTACGAAACTCGATGTCGCCCTTCCCACGCGCGACAGACGATCAATTTGCAAGGGGATATGGAGAAGGGACCAATCGAAAAAGGGAATATCCTATTTCGCGTATACAATTTTTCTGGCTGTATATATATCCTAATCAGGGCACAAAAGGAGGAAAAATCAGCCAGAGAAGGAACACTGAAAATATTCAGTTCGAAATGTTTCTGTTCCAGGGAAGAAACTCTTCGCGGTGACGTTCATCGGGTCGATCTTCTGGATAGCGGCGTACTCGTACCTGATGGTGTGGTGGGCGAACGTGGCCGGGGACACGGTTCGTATACCGCCGGAAGTGATGGGGCTGACATTCCTCGCCGCGGGGACTAGCATCCCGGATCTGATCACCAGCGTGATCGTCGCGCGGAAAGGATTCGGCGACATGGCCGTGTCGAGCTCCGTGGGCAGCAACATATTCGACGTGACCGTTGGGTAAGCAATTTAAAGATCCCTTTCACGTGTATTTAAATACAGGAAATCCTCGATGAGTGTTCGAAGGCTCCTCGACAGTGACAAGGAGATTTGTTATATTATTAATAGATACATTTTTTTTAACAATACTCATGTCGCTAACTGGAATGTATTAATTAACACTGTATTTGTAATTTTCGACCACGTTCATGTTTATAAGGCAATCACGGTGTTTGTTCTTTTTTCGTTGTTATTTGACACTAATGGAAGTGTCTGTGGTAACAGACATGTAAGGTGTCATGTTCATCGGCACGTAGGGGAGCCGTACTTCGGAGCTCACGAGAAGCACTCCAACCAAATTCGTTCGTGATAAAAAAAACGGGACAGACATTTTACGTTACGTCAATAACATAAAAAAAAAATGATCCCGGGTAATCCAACTTTACAATCGTTTACAAGCCACGTTTCAAACACCTCGCCGTGGTATAAAAGCTATTTGCGTTCCTCGAGCTATCGAACGAAATGGAATAAAACAGGGTGGACCGGAAACATCCGCCGTTGGCGATCCAGGAAGGGAGGAGTTCTCTGGACAATAAAAGCAAGAGTTCCGCTTTTCTCTACCGCGTACGGCGATAATTTATCGGTATTTGTTTTCCAACCAGCCCACCCCCTCAACAGTCCGATGTAGGTCGCGTATGGATTTACGCGAGGCTCCGGTTATAAGCGGCCATCGCGACGCCGTTATCGAGGGCATCGGTTATGGCAATTTTCACGCGACAGAAACACGCACAATCTGATCCCCTCATCCCCCTCTGTGGGGGTATATACGAGCCTTGTCGCTAATGCCCGCGAAATAAGATACGTTTCGAGAAAGCCGCTTATCTCACGAGGAGATCGATTCCCCGTCCTCGTTCGGAGGAAGAATCTTTTGTTTCGTGAGGGCGTCTTCCCCACACGGAGGCACGTGACGAACATTGGCCAGCCTCTCGAGAAATATTCTTCGACGATCCGAGCTACGTCCACGAGAGAGTTTTAACCCCGTCGTGTGGGTCGTTGACCAATCAAGCGAATTCTCATTGTTCCCGGACTTTGCTTCGAACTTTTATTTTTTGTGAAAAAAGTTTGAGACGTTCGAATTACCGAACGATTGTAGAATGTAGTAGAAGAATTTGCGATCAATTACCTTTGACAGGTGTGTCAGAATTTTTTCAGATTTCTTTGAAGCTGGAAACAGTACAAAATTAGGCTTGGATATAAACAACCCAGTTTTTCTATGGAGTGGGGAGAAGTATGTTTGTCTACGATGAAAGTATCTCTACGATTTCAATAATTGTAAAATAAAAAATCTGGAATTCTTTTTGATTTTATAAAAGGAAAAATGTTGTACAAGATACCAAAGAGATGGAGTGAGCGGGTTAACCCCGTCGATTACCAAGCATATTTCACTTCGTCCGTCTCGTTTCGTAGGGAATTACGTAAATTCACGTTATAACCGAGGATCGAAAGATTGCTCTCGGGGACAGGGGCCACGGGTTATTCTTCCGAGGGCGGCGAACGGTCGAGGCGCGCGATTAATATTATTACGTCACTTTGAGCCGGTGGAATCTCTCGTTAACCCGGCACTCATCTCGTCGGGACATGGCCGACGGGGATCCTCGCGGGTCCTGTACACGACGGCAATTATTTCCAGAGAAATCATGGGGAATGGCTTCGTTACGCAGGAAAATCACCGTTAAAAGCTCGAGGATAAAAATTACTCTCGTAGCTCCTCGTCATCTCGAGTTGATCCTCTAGTGACAACGTCGCGGACTGTGTTTTAGGATTGGGAAATTGTGAATTGTGAATTTATTCCATCCAGTAGTGGATCGAGAATACAAAGAATAAAGAAGAATAAATAAAACTACTGTTCAATCATACGTGCATTATAAAAAATTGTCCAGTAACTTTGAGTGCTCAATATCTTCGAAAATCGCCGAAGGAATCATGATCGCAAATTCTTCTGTTCGTTCGCTGAAATGTAAACGTATTAGAAAGAGGTTATGTGTTCAGGAAATTGTGCAACAGAAGATTTTACATTGAATTTTCCATATATGTAATTATTCTTCCCGAGAAAAATTACCGAAATTGATTTCGACTGATTCAAGGTGGCCTAAGCCCTTGACTGTAAAGACAAACAGTCACAGAGTCGTAACCTTTCCGATTTTAGGATCTCGACGCACACAGTCTATCGCCGAGACTTTTCCCTTTCGTGTGCGCGGATAACACGCAAAGTTTCCTTAAGGCTTTACGATATCGATCGCCACGACGGAGAAGGAAGGGTGTCTTCGGTGAACGGAAATTGCTGAGACGTCGGGAACGATTACTTCTTGAAAGCAGCTAAAGAAACGGTTCTCGTTCTCCCGCGGCAAATTCGCAATCGGGCCGCTATTGGAAATATCGGAAACCCCTGTACTGTGGACACAATGCATTTAATTGGATAATATAGATACGTACATCGTTCCATTTGTCGCGTTAAATCGCTCGCCTCGTTTTTCTCTTAAAAGGAGTTCACGCGAGGACGGAACGTCGTTCGGGAATTAGAAGAACCATCCATATAATAAGTTTATTATAATAAGGGTTAACTTCCATAAAATTACTAAATAATTATTAACTCTTCTAAAATTAATACGTACAATTTGTTAGCTCAGAGTGAGATACAGATATATATAATTTAGGTGATCACAAATTGCTCTCTTTTCATACTTTAAAAGTTAAATATTATTTTAGTTGTATTACTATTTCTGCACATGTGTTAATACCAATTTAAAGATAAATCATAGGTTTATTTGAATAACGTTAATTCAACATTTGAGGTTTCCATTAAATTATCCCAGCAGCAGTCTATAAACTGGAAAGCAAAATCAAACCGGGGTCGTAACAACGTTCTCGTGAACTTATTTAATCAAGTGCAAATCCCCTTCTGTGAGATACTTAAATGCTCGACGTTCGTTGAAGTTCGCATGGCGCATTAAAATTCGAGGCGATTAAACGAGGAGACGGTTCCAGGTGTTAGAAGACTTATCGTGCTCCCGAGAAAGTTCCCGAGTCCTCCGAATGTCTTTAAGGCTATTAGACTCTTCCAAGATTTTTCCCCGCGATTCTCACGGACGCTTCTCGACCCGAATATAACAAGATCAGGCTGGTGGGGTAAAAACTCGAGCACTCGAAAGTCGCGGCCCGAAGGGGACCCGAATCAATCACTGGCCCGTCGCCAGTTATTGTACGAGCAGCAGCAAGCAGCAGCATTCGAGCTACCGCGGCGTGAAACGTATAAATTGGAATCTTCACCGACGAACGGAATCGCCCAAAGAGGAGAGGACTCCGCTCAGGAATTGCTCGTTGCGCCCTGGGGACCATTCAACTATTCTCGATATTCCCCGTCGTAATGGCGTTCGTCATTCGGTCGTTCCCCTTCGATCCTGTATTATTATATCGGTTGACGGGTGAAATACCGAAAATACCGTGCCAGACGCGCCACGACTCATTTCCCAGGATGATCCATTGAGGGTAAGCCCAAGGGAGAACCAACGCGTTGGATCCACGGTGTGCTTTCGAATGCTACGAAATGTATTCGTACCACAAAGCCCCCACATTGACGTCCCTAACTCCTCGGAACGGTAGGAAAATTCTTCGAAGATCGTTGAATTTTTAATAATAGATACAGATCCGTGATCTCCACGAATCTAGGGCACAGCAAAGTTCGAATGTTGCAGGAACATTCGGGAATCCCTGGAGAAAAATGAAGCTTGGCCCACGAAGGGGAGGGAGGGAAGCCCGCAGAGGCCTGGGAAGCAAGTCGTTGCCAGTAATTAGGCTAATTGACTTAATTAATTTAATCGCCTTCCTATACCGTGCGACGTCTCGATAAATCTTGGCGCCCGGAGGCTCGTTCCGAAATGGGGTACGGTAATAACCTGTACCCTACGAGGTGATTTTCTTCACTGAAAAATCGGATCACGGCGACACTTACAAGTGATAGAGTCCGACTTCGATTTCAACTGGGTTTTGTAAGATGATAGTATACAAGTTCCGAATGATATACGTGAAATATTAGGTATAGACTAAGCAGAGACTTCGGGCAAAATCAAATTTATGAGAGGCAACCTTTTGACAACCTTTTCGCCTTGCCGTGAATGCTCCGAAGCGGACTCGAGTTCGTCGCTCTCATGGAGGTCTTACTGTACTATGAATATAAGTGAAACTTATCGAAGTATAAGGTCGTTTGACTGGTAAATCATAGGTCCTGTGATCGATTCCCGTTCACCGAAATATTTTTTTTTTATTTTGCCAACGCAACTTCGATAATTTTTACTAATATTCATAATATATCTCGAAGGTTCATAACATTCTATACCTAATATTCCACGTATATCATTAAAAACCTGTATACTATCATCCTACAAAACCCTGTTATACCTCCACGTCACGTCACCTTATCCCTAACGATAAGGAATCCTCTGGCAATCCTGTTGAAGGGCAAAACGACATTATGGGGCAGCGAGAGAGTATATATCTGTGGTCAGGGCGTGATAAAAGCTGTGGGGCTTCGTTTCGTTTCGTTTCCGTGCGGGGACTGGAATTTTTCGTTGACGACGAGAATAAAGTAACGATGGCCCGGTTCCACCCCGTTCCAGCCCGTGGCTTCGTTCCCCGTGTTTGCAGACGCAACACAGCAGGCCGTGTGTGCGCGCGCAAAAGCGAGAAAGAGAGAGGACGCGACAGTTTATTCGACGAATCGAGATCAACTCGGGCCGATCTTCCGGAACGCGGACACACTCCCGCACAGGCAGAAAGCACACACACGGACCAATACAGAGATATACAAAGATATACAGGGTGTCCCAAAATAGCTTCGAGTCCCGGAAGTGAGGGGTTCCTGAGATGATTTGAAACAACTTTTTCCTTAGCAAAAATGTTATCCGAGGCTTTGTTAACCAGATATTAACGAAAAACCCCGACCAATCAGAGCGCGAGCGTTGGCTACCAATCCCAACGCGTAGCCAACGCTACCGCGGAAGCTCACCCGGCAGACTAGCCCTCTGATTGGTCGAGGTTTTTCATTAATATCTCGTTAACGAAGCCTCGGATAACATTTTTGCTAAGGAAAAAGTTGTTACAAATCATCTCAGGAACCCCTCATTTCCGGGAGTCGAAGCTATTTTGGGACACCCTATATAGAGCCGCATACACAGGCACGCACGATTTCCTGGCAGCGAACCACCCTTTTCGGCAATCGACTCGATCGAAGATCGATTCGGTTCCACGCATCCGTTGTTGTCCGGCTGCCAGCTGGCAATCTGCCCGGTAAAGAAACACCGACGCGAAACTGCTCTCTCGCTTCTACTCACCTCGCCGTAGCTCTGTTCTGGGGGCTGTCAGTTGGGGTGGAGGTGTGGCAAAAACAGAAAACCGCATACATTTCGCGTAAGACGCGATTGCACCTCGAGGATTACGATTAGAATTGCATCGAAGAGAAAAATAATGCGCGAAGTAGTGTTGTGAAGCAAATGCGGGATCCTCCTACTTCCGTTTGTCGAATACGATTTATAGTGGATTTGTTTTATATCGCACAAGGTAGGATGTTTCTTGCTCTGATCTTTTGCCACCACGTGTTTGTTGTGGCTAACAAAAATTAACTTCTATGAAAGGAATCCCATTAAGAAGGATAGTGCAATTGTTGACTCGATTTTACGGTATGTTTCCGTGAGCAAAAAACGAAGATGTATAGGAAATCATTGATGAGTGTTCGAAGAGTCCTCGACACTGAGCCTTCAGACATCATCCCCACCACTTGGCGCTTGACTGGTCCCACTAGGGATTCCCCCAGTAGTGGAGATGACGTCTGAGCACTCAATGCCGAGGTGTCTTCGAACACTCATCGGTGCTTTACTGTACAGTGGACTCTTACAATATTCTCCCGACCAGGGTTCTAGGAATCATTTCATACTACACTTGATCGACCTACTGAACCTATTCATAAGAATCCGACATTTCTGCTTCGCAGGCTTCCGGTACCGTGGTTGCTGTACGGGCTGATCTACGGACGACCCGTGGAGGTGAACTCGGTGGGGATGGTGTGCAGCATAGCGATACTGTTCTGCATGCTCCTGTTCGTGATCATGAGCATCGCGTGCTTCAAGTGGCGGATGAACAAGGGTCTCGGGTTCACGATGTTCCTCCTCTACTTCGTGTTCGTCGCGGTCTCGCTGATGTTCGAGTACGAGTTCCTTGTCTGTCCGGTCTAGGAACGGCGGGAAGCTAGCACGCGCGACGCGAAGTGGTCCAAGAAGAATAAGAAAAACGATGGATGGACGCACATATACGGGTCTCGTCATCTCGTCATCATCATCGTCATCGGCGAGTATTTCTCGACCGACGTGTTATACAGATCTTCCTCGAATCGATCGGAAGAGGAACACGCGATAGGACACACACACACAGCCTTCCCGAGACACATACATACACTTTAGACAACTATCGAAACCGTTGGACACACACACACACACACCATCCCCCCTTCCAATACCTCTTTTCCCCCCTTACCCCCGTCGTCCCGTAGAACCTAATCTCCCATTCGTCGGTTCCCGACGATCACGCCTCGATCGAGATCGGATTCTACCAACGAACCGCGCGTGTTTTTTTGTTTACATCTATTTTCTAGTTTTTCTTTCTCTCTTCTCTCTGTTCTACTAGTCGAAAATGCGTGTACATATTGTGTATAAACCTTGAAATACCTGAAACAAAATACTCATCTCGTTAAGGTAACTATATATGTATAGATACATACATACATGCATATAATGTATCGCGGTCCCGTTGTCCCGGTGAACGATGGTTATTTAGCTGCCCAGCGAGCGAGATCGGCGGCCGATCGTGCCAACGATCGTGACGGAACATTATCCCCACCTTTCTATTAACTCTAAGAGAGAGACTACACACACACACACACACACAGTCTTGCCACTGCGTCAATACACACCTTTTTATCTCCTAATTCTTCTTACTATATTCTCGTTATACTTCTCCTACTTCTCTATTCGACTATTACCACTACTATTCTCCTCTAATGGTACTTAACCTAGCTCTAGCCGCATCGACACAACGGACAAACGTTGCGGATCGTCGACGCCGCCTTGTGTAGAGGTTCTCGCGGCGCGAACGAACCACGAAGAGGAAAAGAAAAAAGAAAAGGAAAACGTTAAACGACAACATTCCCCGATGCGAAAGTTGTGTGTCACGTCGAGGAAACGTTTCTTTTTTCGATCCGAACCAACGCGAATAGTCGATAACGTTTTTCGATCTAAACTAGGGCGGGGACTCGACCAATCCCCACCCTCGGTGTTCTCACGCTTCGATTCCGGCGACCTCACCCAACCGCGGCCATGCGTCGTCGCGTCGAACTGCCAAAACCTCCGTTTACGCGACGGAGAACAATGGAATCTCGCCTGAACCGTGTGTAAAATATATATGTTCCCCTCGTGCTCGTCCAGCGACTTCTTAATCGGCCGAGCCACGACACAGAATCAATCATCTCGTACCGATTTGCGATCGACTAGGTTCACTTGGCACGATTCCCCGTCGAATATCCGCGGCACGATTCACACGCTCTCTCGTTAAACGATGGATGGCCCCGACCGCTCGCTGAGAATTTCTCTCTTTCTAAAAACCAACAATCTCTTTTCGCCTATAAATCCCGTAGGATCTTAGCCACTTTACTCTGTCTCGTGCGCGCGCAAAATCTTACCGGACTCGGTACGCCGCCGCCAGCGCCACCGCTCGACGACGTTGCTTTCGCGAACCGATACGACTGCGCCGTACTTCGAACGATTCTTCGGTTGTGTTTGGAATAATTAGTGTTCTAGGGGTAGGGAACGATGTTGGAGCTGGGGCAATTCTCGTGATTTTAATGCAACCTTGTAGAACACATTTCAGTTGTCAATGATATAATTCATAGTTGTTCCCCTGGTTAGGTATTTGAGACAATTGTCTTCGATAGCTGTCAACTTCGCCAGCGAATAGGGGCAACTCGTGGCTACACTCGTGAATTCGAAATGAAAAGAAATCGGGAAGACAATCAGAGGCACGCGTAAATCTGTCTTTAAACAAAATTACGATGAAATCGGTCGATTTGTGTTTCCCGGTCATATAAATTACACCGTGTCGCAAGATCCTTCTGTTTCGATACACAAAGATCGTTCTGTTTCAGTTACTCGTTGCAAAAGAATAACCAATCATTTTCCAGGCCGGTTGCTTTCTTATCCTTCATACAGAACGAGGGAAGCCCAGCTCCGTTTTGTTTCGCTCGAACAAAGACGAGCACAGATACAGTTAACTCTATCGAAGAATCGTTCCAGGAGGAGGCCATTCCTATTCTCATTCATTCGTCGTCGTCTCGACCAAAGTCTGTTCAATGGTACATATATTTCGTGAGCCCGTTTCTGCCTTGAAAATACATTGTTTCCGTAAATGAAAACGCGGGCCAGACGATACAAAGGAAACGGCGGACACAATATTATGGTCGAGACGTACGAATCGCGAACTAGGGTCGAGCGACGGCCAAGCGTATCCGGGTCGCAGAGTCGGACGTGCATGCGTCGATTTTGCGGAATCGTTCGAAACGCGCGCACTTCCGGTTACCACGGGCTACTGGCGCTCGTTTTTAAAACTCGATTACTCTGCTATTCAGCGAGAACTAGTCTAATGGTAAGCGCGGCCGGTGGAAGAAATCTCGAACCTTCTTTGATGGTTAATCGCATAGTTACGAAGCGAGCAAACTCGCCCCGTGCGGTCTTCGCCTGCAGATAAATCTTGGAAGCTAGCAAAAGCACGGACACAGAGGCGAGATCACGGAACAAAGGATGTTGGCACGATAAGACGACGAAGGGGGGAGGGGAGCTCCTCGATGTACACTCTCACTCATAAGTGTTAGGATACTTATCGAACATACAGTCAATGTTACCAAGGCATTACGAAATTGCTGAAAGTCATCGAAACGAATATTGTTTAGGGAATGTTAAAGCTCGATTGACAACGTGTTTGTGGTACTATGAAGTAATATACTTAGCCTGAAACATATATTCTTTATGAGATATCACAATTTCTTCGCACAGACCAGGTGTCCTAATACTTATCAGCGGTAGTGTCAGAGAAACGGGTTGGAAAGAGATCCTCGAGACGTGGGGTTCCATGGTTCCGATCGAAACAGATACTCACTAACAGCTACTTTTTTCGCTAAACATTCTTTCGAGTATTTCGATGTCGCGCTACGACACGCTATGGTGATACCCGTTTAGACGACGTTGAATTTATTCCTTAAGGTTACGAATACCACCGTTATTATTATCATAATCATCATCGTCATCGTGATCATCATCATCGTCATCATTGTTACATGTACACGCGAAGAGAAACAGAGAGTACGGGAGAGCGGGAGAGAACGGGAAACGTGTACAGGGAAAAAGGATGCTAGAGTGCGATTGTGTGCCTGAGAGAGAGAGAATGATAGAGAGCCAGGAGAAAGATGCGAAGATTTTTAATTGAACCGTTAAACAGATTCTGTATTATATATATATATATATATGAAATGTTTCAAAAGTACGTTTTAAACCGCGTAGAGTTAATTGAAAACTGATATATATATATATAGTTATAACGTGATATCTCTATTATGTTAAGGAATACCCAAAGTGGTTTTAAAGGTTTGCGCGGAAAACGGAGACTGGTTTGGTTCGAATGGGTGTAACAGGGGTTGGGGACGGGGGGAGGGGGGCGACACGCGTTACGTACATCCGGAACCCGTCTGAACGCGCCTAACAGCGGCCTAGCTTTTTACTAAAAACAAAAGGAAAGAAGAGAAAAGAGCAAAAAAAATATCGGAACTCGCGACGAGAAGCTGACGCGGGGGAAATCGAATACGAAGCGAATGGGGTCGGAATGCACGGAAGAAGGACCAGTTGGAGGAGTGATGGGAGGGATTAACGAAAAGGATAGGGAACAAAAGAAAGGGAGCAGCGGTGCTTGAGCTGATTTCGACGACGAGATATTCGCTTCGAGACGCACTTTTGCACAACCATTCCTCGGCGAGTAAGGGACAATTCGGTTCGAGAGGTCAGTAACTTACACGCTCCGACACTCGTTCGTCGAACTCGGAGACGCAACATTCTCACCCCCCTTTGCTGACTCGTGGTCTTCGCCACTACGAACGACTCGCAATCCGTAGAAGAGACACGGCGAAGTCTAAGTACATTCGGCTCTTGTGCCTTCAGTCTTTTTCTTTTTTTCTTTTTACAGACGATACTCGAACCTTTTGTGCCGTTCCGATTCTCCAGCATGGCCAGTAACAAGATCGATCGACGTACAGGATGGTTCCAACCGCTCTCCTCTAGCACTAAACCTACCACGACTCGTCAAATGACCGGTTTTGCCGTTCTAATTCCAATCTTTTTGAAGGCATTCGGTAGATTTAATGCCAGCTGCAGCGAATCGTTTCCTGCCTGACATATGGTTCACGTTTTGCAATCGATGGAACCTGTCGCGATAACTGCACGCTTCTGAGCCACGAGTCGGTTTCTCAGCGCGTTTGGAAGGAGGGGCGGTGGAGCAGCTATGGAGAACGTGGAAAATCAAGGGATCAAAGCGATAGAGGGTAGAAAGATGAAACAATTCAGACGAAAGAGAAACCCGAACGGCTTTGTGATCAGACACTTTCGAACAGACCGTGAGGTTCCGTGTATCTCGAAACGAGCGAGCAAATAGCGTGTAGGATACACGTAACGAACAAGAGGCGGAAAGAGAAAGGGAATGAGAGAGAAGAACCCATTAGCGAGGAGTAACCGATAGGACGTAGCGTTTCTTAATAGTTCTTGTAAATGATAACCATGAGAGGCAAGTAGCGAAAAAGATGCACAATACGATCTTCCCGAGGTATCGATCACCGATCAATATTAAAAATAAAGAAAACGTACTAACGAAAACGAAAAAAAAGGAGAAACAATACGGTGGCGTACATTTTTTGCGAACTAGCGTTTTTAGCACCAGGCCGGGAAAACTAGAGAGAATGGGAGAAAATTTCCGCGTGTGCGTGACCTGTGTGCGTGTGTGTGTTTGTGTGTGCGCGCGCGTGTGTATATGACCCGAGGGAGATTACGTAGCTTCGATTAAACGTTTTTCAATTAAACATTTGTTATCCGTAGCCAGCGTACGAAAGATCGTAACGATCGATCAGTCCGAATCGACTCCGACGACCGGGTAAACAGATTAGGCGTTATTTATCGTCCCGTACAAAGTTCGTCGAAGCTTCGTGACAAGAGAACGCGCGTGCGTTTAACTTGGGCCCGATGACGTTCAACGCCCGAAAATGTTTGAACGCGCCCCCTCCAAAAAAAAAAAAAAAGGGAAACTCATACCGCGGAAGCGATATCTGGCCTGCACATCGATACACCGGACGTCACCGGAAATCAGAGGACAGACAACCGCTTCGAGCGTCGTATCATTAACTTCTCTCGACCAGACTGTTCCTCTACAAGCCTAGTAAAATACTAGTCGCGACGACAGGGAATCCACGAAAGAGGAAAAACTCGAACGAAGACAGCGGCGTGTGATTTTGTTACGTGTTGTTCTCGTGTTGGAAAGTGTTGTGCAAGTGTATAAAGCCGCGAACAAACGATGGGAGCACGGGCGAGCCGAGAGAATCGCGTGATAAGGCGAAAGGTCGCGGCCGAGAGAAGGTGATTCGGCGCCCGTGGTGTGTACGGCTATTATCGCGCTCGTAATTTGTACTTTATAATACTTTAGGATAAACATCGTTGAGGGTGAAAGGGGACATAGGTACGATGTTACCTTATCGTCGAACTGCTCTCGACGCGATACGTATACAGCGGAAAACGTAGCACGGTCAAATCTAGCCGCCTCGAGGTTAATAATTTTTTATATTAAAACACGGGTTACGTAAGGACGAGCCGTTTGTAAACCGAACCTAAAAGCGCTGTCGGTAACGTCTGTGCCGCATGTGGTACGTAACCGAGAGAGTAAGAGAGAGTGAGAAAGTGAGAAGCAACGATAACTCTTCAGTACACGCACCCGCGTTGACGGAGGAATTGTCGTCCGTGAATCGGGGAACAGTATTTTTTAGATGGCTAAAAGTTCAAATTGTGTTCATGTATAGGTGCCCCGGTCTGTCGAGACTTCTTTTTTTCCCACGAATTGTCGTGACGGAGAACAAACGAACACATACATTTACTCTTATTTATTCGGTTAAGCCGATGTTTGGTAGCGACAAACTGCACGGAATCGTCGAATCGCGCGGGATCATGCTCGGTCGATTTAACAGAGCGAGGCTAGTTTACGTTCGGTTGCAAAATTGCATACTAGAAACGTTAATACGCTCCTTTTTATGGACAATCTTGGGACATCGAATTCGTAGAGATACGGGGTAGCTTTTCCATTTTCCGTAGAAGGGTCTCGTTTCGGCTGGAACGACGTGAATCGGGTAAATACGTACCGCGCATGAGATCGTAAATAGCCGACGAATCAAATCAGATGGACCATCTCAAGTCACACAAATTGTCACTACATATTGGCTAAGTCGATCACATCCACAAGTACCTATCGCGTGACGTAGGACGCGAGGGGAACAGATCGAAATATAGTGAGATAGAGCCGATGATGCGAGCGTGTCGGATAGTGTAGTTACGTACTCGGCAATTTACGACCTCTACACAGTCAACATATACGTGGATCGACGAAGTTCGCGCGTTTAATTGTCAATACGTCGAGTAATCGCCAAAACCGGCTCTAGTCCCGAGAAAGACGTGATCCCGCGATGACGAAGCCGCGGAGCATCGGTTTAGTTTTCCCGTCAGTCTCTGTCGATACGTGGTCCGGAAATATTACTGGAATTCATCCCCTCGTTTATGATTTCGTTTTCGTCGATTAACGAACAGCGGAGACGCTGGGGGAAGGTGTGAACGAACAGTTAAAGCGTGAACGCCGCGTGTGCGTGTGTAATGCGAGAATAACTGCGTGACAGCGTGTGCGCGTGTGTGTGTTTGCTGCGGTAGAAAGAAAGAAAACGAAAGGAGGCAGGAGGAAACCAAATACCGCTTAAAGGCTTAAAAACATATTCTCTTGGTAAACGACAAGGCGCGAACGCACATATCAAAGACAAAGAGACGTTGACTATTATAAAAAGTAAACTGATCACTTAGCGGTATTATTTGTTTTTCGGGTCCTGAGCGGGCCTGTCGAACGATTCGAATCGCGTGCAAGATGGTGGACACTGGCGCGCGCGCGCACACACACACAAAACTGTATACTACACAATAAGGACGTGGGTGCGCGCGTGCGAAGGGTTGCACGCGTGAAAGGACAAAGTGACCAGGCAATTTATCGATCTTCGGCGTATGCCCATGTTTCTTGTGATTAGTTACATATATATATATACATACAGAGAGACACAGAACACAATGGGTGCGCACGCGTGCATGCATGTATGTACAATACACACATACGTGCGATCTTGTTTGTTTTCAGTTCTTTTTTCACGTATATATATATATATACATACATATACTATATACACATACACGGAGACATTACACGTACACGTTACATATACATATATTTTATGATTGTCGTTGTTGAATTCGTCGCATTACATAGGGTTTTACCCCCGTCCATCGCCGCAGTAGTAAACGTACTGGATAGGACCGTAGCTGAGAGAAATCCGGATTTTACGAGGTATATAAACAGAGACGAGAAAATGAAACCTAGGTTACCGCAAAGATACCTTAGTGGGGAAAGGATTGACGAAAAAAAAATTATAATAATACGGTGAATATTATATACATAACACAACTATTATACTTACTATATACATACACGCGCATATAAATATGTAAAGGTTCTAACGTTGTATACGTACGGGGTGTGTGTGTGTGTGTGTGTGTGTGTGTGTGTGTGAGAGAGAGGGAGAGGATGGGATGAATTTTATAACGGTAACACGCTTTCTTTCGCTCGTGCGTACGAACACATCATGTCCGTTGTCGTTCTTGTTTTAACCCTTTCTCTGCCCTCTGGTACACGCGTCCAACTCGACGTTTGGGACACAAAACTCGCGGTCACCTTCGGACCACCGTTCTGGCTTCGAAATCGTCGTGAATTCTCTCGATTCAGCCCTTCAACCAGTCGCGTTCGTTTAACTCTTTCTTTTCCGTCAGCTTACTCTTCTTGGGATCGAAACTTTACGCGACGATCGCTCCGTTGCACTAGTCGCCCCTTTCGGAACGGAAAATTATTTTTACGAAATTGCAATCGGCGAAAACGATAAAACAATAACCAATGTAATTTTAGGTTGTTAGGCTTCTATTTTTTTTTCTTCTTAAGGACCAGCACTCTGGGCATGAGAACACATGGCAAGGAGAGGGTTAAGTCCGAACGTACAAGGACCGATTCTGTTTCTCGCGGATATTTAGGGTACATGCGATTAGACGAAACCCGCATAGCACGTACATTATATAATATACACATAAATATAAATATTATGAATTTTACTACGGATTGCAGCGTGTGTACGTGCAATTTGCTCGAGAAACAACGAGGTCTCGTACAACCGTTCGATTTGACGACTTTTTGTGATACCTGTCGAAATATTATAAACGGCAAATCGATCTTCGAAGGGGGTAGGGAGGGGGGAGGGGGTGGACAAAACGCAAAAAAAAAAAAAAAGAATATATGCTGCACCAACGACCACGTGTTATTTACACTTCACCGCGCGCAGGTATGATTTTGGGCTTATACCTATATAAGGCGTGAAAGATCGCCGATCGTGCGCGAGCAAGCGTAACGAGGATTAAGCGCAGGAAATAGAACAAAAAAAAACCATAAAATAATCCAAATAAAGGGCGTAATGAAAAAAATCTCGTGACGCAAACAAAAAAAGCAAAAGGCGAAGAAGAAAAAGAAAAAACTGAAAATGTGTAACAGGCTGACAATGTTAAAAAGAAAACGTTTACCGCGTTAACGGAATCGATGGTCGAACAAACGACGGGTTGATCGTCGGGCGACCGATCGATCGCGGTCGATCGTGTTTAAAAAAAAAAAAGAAACGAAAGTTTCGCGAATCCACCGAGAGAGAAAACAAACATACGAGAATCCACAACGAAATTCTGTGGATTTGGTGAAAAATTCACGTTAATTTAAAACCAGTCGTTTATCGGGCGCCGCGATGTTCGGTCGCTTCGAAATCGGTGAACACATAATCGGCCGTCAACGATCGGACCGTACACGACCCGACGTTCCGTTCGACGACACGTCGACGCCCGTCGTGGGTCGACGATCGCGTGCAATAAAACAAGATATAATAAACAATATTAATATCATTATATACAACATTTTTACGGCATATACGAATACGATGTAGAGAAAGCAGGTGAGAAACAAGTTTAGGTTAATATTACTTGTTGTTGTCTACCATAGCGTGTAGTTATATACAATACAAGGTAGAACATTAACTATAGACAAGCTGAAGCGTGTGTGTGTGTGTGTCTGAGAGAGAGAGAGAGAGAGAGAGAGAGAGAGAGAGAGAGACATGATATGTGGTGCGTGCGTGCGTGTGTGTACGTGTGTGCTAGGGGTTCAAAAGAGAGCAAGATTGAGAGAGGAAGAAAGAAAAATCTCATGTGTGAGAGAGAGAGAGAGAGAGAAGTCAGCGCACTTGTCGAGCGTACATGTTACTATTACATAATAGCGAATATATATATTCACATACATATGTGTACTGTACATATACCTATGTGTATATATATACATACTCGAGGAAGCTAGTTAAAACTTGAAAGCAACCAACAAACAACAGAAAACAAAAAAATCAATGATTAAAACAATTATATACAGAAGTCTATACATATAAAACTTTAAAAACGTGTGTGCCTATGTGCGCACGTGCGTACGCGCGCGTACGTGCGGACACACTTTGTCAGTTCCGAATTCGCCCGGTTCTCCGATTCCCTTACCCATCCACCCCCTCAACCCCCGTCGTGTTTCCCGGCCAAACCGTCGGTCCTCTTCCGTAACCTCTCGTTTCTTCAGAGAGGACACCCTCAGAAAAATTCCTCGAACCCCTCCACCCTCATTCGTCCAACTCCTACCCAATACGCGACTACCTCTTCTTCCCCCACCAATCTCCGACGAACCTCTCTCCCTACATTCTTCACACGCACTTGCGCACATATCCATGACGCATTACCGTTGTAGGGAATGTCTTTAACGAATAAGAATACGATTTCTCATGTTACATGTTATACGAAGAAGAAAAACGCAGCAAAAGTAACTTACCCCAAAAAAAATAAAACATACATAAATAAATAAAGAATAAATAAATCGTAATAACGAAAGAATAACGATGAGAGACAAGTCTCTTCTCCGGTCAGTTGCAGGATCGCTCGGAACGTCGCCGAAATCGATATGTTCACAGTGTGTGTGGGGTGTCTGTGGCGCCGAACGAGGAAAACGGAAAAGACGGAAAACAAAAAGGACAAAAAAATATACACGCGGGATACGTGGAGCGAGGCATCAGAGGAAAGACATACGGATTGTGTTTTTGTTTACGAACAGGTACCGTCGGTGGAAGAGTTCTTATAAACCGGATATGTTCAGTTCGGTGAAAACGATCCCCGGATAATCATTTCCTTGTGGTTTCGTGTTTGCTGCGTTTGACGATCGACATTTGTGTTCAGTAGGCCCGTATAAGTGTTCCCCTAACAGACTCGATCGGTTTGTCCTATTTCTTCCACCGACTCTACGCCTGCTCTGTACTTTACCAGTTGTGCGTGTTACTTATTTATTAATTGCTACTCTCATTGTGATTATTGTTACTATTGTTGCTACTGGTATGTGTATATATGTATACATGTACAGCAGTTCCTTTATTCGTAGCTAGAATAATTTTGTTCTCTCGTTTCAACCGCCACCCGTTTGCTGTGCCAGGGTCACCTGATCGAACTTCCCCTCGTCGAAAGAAAAAGATCCGGCGAATCAATGGAAAAAACGGAATCGAAAGATATGTATTCAGCTTGAAAAGATTTGTCATTTCCCTATCGTTCGCGACACACGTGTACGTAGTTTTTCTCCTTTCAATTGTTGTCCAAAGTTTCGCGAAGTTTGGAAACTGTTGACTCGTTCCTTAGTTCCTGCAACGAAAGTCGAAAAACTCCGTCGAGTATAATTCCAATAGAGAAAGAAGTTGCGCTCGGTTCTATGTACGTAATATTCCGCCCAGTGCTGTTCGTTTGACGCCAAAGCCCCGAACGTTATGCGTCCCGGAGGAAGCGGTCGCGCAAAGGGCCGCGTGTTCTTTGAAAAGACCCTTTGAAGCCACTCTTGAAGTTCCTAAAATTGGTTTTCTCTTCTATTCTATCTCCGATTATATTATTCCCCGTTCAACTCCCGCTGGGATTCAGAGTGCCATACTTGAAACTAGTTGAGACCGGTTCCCGGGCCCAAGAAATTAGATTCGAGCAACGAAGTCTCGGAGAATTCGTTTCAATTCAGTAGGTCACGATTCCGAAGCGAAGATAGACGTTCAAAACATGTGAACAATATTCGATGAACTCGTGTTTGTACAAGGTGCTTTTTTTAAAGGACTCACTCGTCGAGTGGCGATGATTTATCAGTCCTTTCGAGAATTAATAAAATCACGAGTGTCGTTTAAAGTGTAGATTATTTCCGACGGGTGTTCCATAAAATTGAATATTCGATAAAACCGTCGAACGTGAATGTTGCCCGATTACCCTTGCGTCTACCGATCAAGGCATCAGCGCATGTAGAACCAAAGACAAAAGTGTGTAAGACGAGGGGAAGCGCGATCTTCAAACAATACATCGGATATACAAGTCAACGATGTTGTGACTAGTTTCTTGTTTTTTTTATCTTCTCTTTCTTACACTTTAACCGAGAGAGTCCTCACGGCACGGCGTAGATGGAAAAAGTCGGGGGCGGTGGGTTATCGATCACGAAGGAGCAAAAACATATATATGCATTATTCCGTACCGAGTACGACTAGAGGCTACCGAGTAATTTAATATAGAATTAAAACAGTCAACTGTATCGCGATTAACGGAGCACGAACGAAGAAAGGCCTGCATCGACCATCTTTCCTCCACACTTTTAACCCGATCCCCAATTCCCTCCGAGAAAACCCCCTTTTTTCCCTGTTATTCTAATATTCCTGCCTCCCTCTAACCCTCAACAAAAAAAAAAAAACAAGACAACATATTGTAATCTATTGTAGATTGTTGTAGATAAATTATACGGTTTGACCGTACATTGTTACTTTTTGTCGACAATATAAAATACACAGATATATAAGTAAATTGTATCTTGTCTGAATTACACCACTGTGTCAAGGTACTCCGACGAGGACTGGAGGACAATATCTCGGGTGACTGATAACAACGACGCCATTAACATTCGTTAAATTACTTTTAATCGTTGTCCGATACAATATAAAAAATGGTACAGTCGGCGAGACGCTTCCAATGTGACACTTGTGCGAAATGTCTCGAGTACTGCGATTCAATGTCTCGGAAATTATTTACAATCGGCATGAAACTAATTTACTGAAAAAATCAGTGAGTAATGGCCGGCATGCTAGGTGAACCAACCACATCTATTATGTCTGCTTTGACTTCAGGTTCGGTTTTCGGTAACAACGCCGGAGGTATCGTTAACGTCTGAAAACACCATAGTTTTAATATTATCTCCTCTGTGAATAGTAAGACTTCCATTCGCTGCTTAAATTGTATTACCTTCCCAGGAGCTAAAGCCTCGTATTGATGCCTTAACGATTGCAATTCGTAATCACACGTCGACAACGCGTTTCGAAGCTCATAATATAAAACAATGTCGCTTCTCAACTCATTGAACTGCTGACATATTTGCTCCGTGGGCGGTGGATTTAATTCTAGAAGAACAAATATATTAATACACAATCGCACAAGATCAAGATGAAGTAACTGAACGAGGTGTAAGTACCTAGTCCTAATTCGTTAAGCATCTGTTCAATACCCTTCATCTTCTTTTGACCTAAACTACTTGGCAACTTTATCCTTTGCGAACGGAGCGACACACCGCTATTTTTAAAATCTGGGAACTTGATACCAGCTGATTCAACGGTCTGTAAATATTGGTGCATGTTATATATGACACAATTAGATTCTCAAATGTAAAGTTTAAGTAAGTTATTTACATGAGATGTATCAGTCTTATTGGGTCTATTCCTAGAAGAAGCTCCACTCTTCTTTGTGGGTTTCCTCTCATTCTTTCGTGGATCCGCTTGATGATCGGCGGCTGTTATTAATTTTTGTAAATCTTGCGTTTTCCTATCCCTTTCTTTCTTTCTCTGTTCAATCTTTCTTAATTCAGTCAGCAACATTTGCTCTTCTTCCACTTGTTCCGGTGTTCTTTCAAACAATTTCTTTAACTGTTCTTTCCTACGTTTTTCGTGTTCTGCGTCAAACGTATATACCTTATCACTGTGAGACTTTGCTTTTGTTAAAGCAGCACACACTTGATAGTACCTAAACATATGTATACAGATACATTAGTCATTCAGAACAAGAAGAATATGGAACTTATGCAAAATTTTTACTTGCCTTTCCTTCAAATCTTCTACAGATCTAGCAGGGAATTTTGTACGATCCCATCTATCTTTTATTATAATAAATCTCAAATCAAATCTTCTACATAAATCAAACAGATGATCAGTTTCTGCTCTGGTCCATCCATTTGTGACTAAATGTTGAACATATTCAGCATTGGTATACGTTGGAATAGGAACTTTTTTATTAAATTTGGCAAAGGGATATTCCTTCCCCGCATCTGCCACTCGTCTCCAATGGTGGAAGACCGCTCCATCTGTTCTTGCAGGATTAGTAAAAGGTGTCCACTTCCATGGTCTCACTTTTTTCATACCAAGTTTAGCCCGAACTTGTTTATATCCCTTTGCTGTATCCGTCGGGAACAGTGGCGGCACGTCATTGTTGTCTTTGCACAACAACGCAAAGACTTCACGGTGCATACCCTCCGGTCTCTTAGGTACTTTGTACTCATATTTCTTTCGATTTTTCTTGTCGCCTCCTATAATTGACTCTTTCGTGAGTTCACTGGTGGTAGGCACCTCGATGTCCAATATATCGCGTACATCTGCCATTCTGTCAATTTATAATAAACTTTCTGTGCCTCTATGCGTACGAACGTGTTACTTTGAGGCTATGCAAGACAGGATGTTTAGTAAATACATTGCTGTTTCCCTACGTTTAGGAAATAAACAGTGTGTGTTTGTTATATAAAACAGAGATAACTTTCGATTAATTGAATTTCTTTGTTATGTATACATTGTTGTTAAAAATTAAATGTCTTCCTAAACTAAGCACAACTTAATTAATAGGTATTATTATGTCAGGAACTTCACAAACTACATACACTTATCTATCATAAAAAGTACAGGAAACTTTCGCAAATTAAATTGTGTCAAATTGTTGTATTCCCCTGAATTGATCTTTGCATTAATGATTGTCTGTTATGACTTTTTCAATTAATATTTAATACTTTTGTACAGAAACGAAAAATGATGAAAAAACCTGCGACGCCACTTACGGAAAACTACCCAACTACTAGCACAAACGAAATATAGAATAGATCTAACATGGAATGTAATTTCCTTCCATATGGTTCGGGGGCTCTGGAACCCCCTTACATTTTACAGTCAATACCCGACGTTACCGATAAATCTGATGAAAGTACACAATTTACAATAGTATTTGAATAAATTTCACAACAATTGCCTTAAATACTACTTATTTATATACGTATGCCATTAAGTAGGGATTTTTGGTCCCCTCATCCGGCTATACCTTTTAAAAAGATCGAAGATATATTTATAACGACCAGTAGTCCAACACTCAAGTTGTTTCTGCGTTGAGAGACAATAAAATATCCGTGCAGGGTCTATGGCGCCTCCACCGGGGGCTCGGTGACCCCCGCTCTCACCCCACGTGATCAAGGGCGCCTCCACCGGGGGCTCCGTGACCCCCGCTCTCACCCCACGTGATCACTGGCGCCTCCACCGGGGCCTCCGTGACCCCACGCTCTCACCGTGCAGGGTCTATGGCGCCTCCACCGGGTGCTCCGTGACCTCACGTTCTCAGTCAGTACCACTTGATGTGAAAAACAACGATTTTCCGAGAGTAAAAAAGAAATATTCATGTTTATAAATATTTTATTACGTTGATAAAAGAGTAATGGATTATGAATCCTGTATTCGTATAGTTAACAGATTGTACATATCAGGTAACAACTTAACACTAATAAAAATATTGTATTTATGAAAGAGTACTATCCAACATATTTATATACATATCACATTACAATTCAGTTCTTTTATAGATAATAAATAAAATATTCAATATTTTACATACTAGTCATGAGAGTAGCCTGTAAAATTCATAATTAAACTATAAATTTCGTTTAATCTATGCATAGTACAGATTGTTTTATCTCTGGAAGTACTTAAAGGTATAATGACCCATCTGCTGGACCTAAATATCTCACGGAAATAAGTATAACATCAATCAGTGTCCATACACCAAGTCCTCCAAAACTGAACAATTTACCAATTCCCTCTTGCCAGTGACCCAAATAGAATCTGTAATGTGTATTCAGTAAAACGCAATTTTTTTACCCGAAAAGTGTAAAGATTCATTGAGCATTACATACCTATCAGCTCCAAAACCTCCTAAAGTAATGCTTAAAATTAGGGCAGTAGACCAGCGATATCCTACAGTCCAATTGCACAGTAAATTCTTCATGAATCTACGTCTTCCCAAACATAAAATGTCACTATTCACTGTACAATTTGTTCTATAATACTGTCGAGGGGATGCTACAGAACTACAAGAATTCTTCTGTTGACATTCATGCTCCCAATGTTCTGTTTGATAACAATAACGGCATACGTACTTTTTTTGAAAGCTTTGATCACCCTTAAATTTTAATTTGTCAATTATTGTCTTAGATACAATGAATTATATGATAATTATATATTAATATATTACTCACAACACAATCAATGTGTTCTAAAACTGTACAGTTGGCAACATATACCGCCCCATATACACAATGTGGATTTAAATTACAGTTTAAACATTCTCCACTTAGGTCTGAACATGCAGTACCACTTGGACATAATTTAGATGTCTCGTCCTATGAACATGTTAATTGTTTAACCAATATTCTTATCAATGAAATTATTTTATCACTCTTATTTACCTTTTTACTACTGTATGCTGGTGTAGAATTTACATTCACCTCTTTCATTATAGTATTAATCACACCATCTGCACAGAAAGTACTGAATGAAAACATATTATTAATTGTATATGGAAACATTTAAGTCCATTGTGACCTACCATTACCCATGGAAGCTTGTTTAACGGTAGTCGACAGAATCGCCAAAAGAACAAAAATTACATTCCTCTTGTTAATTCGTATAATATGCATTATGAGTAATAGTTAATTAATGAAACTAACGTTAATGTGTATTTGAAATCAGTAACTTTTCACTTGTTCATTTGCAGTTAACCTTTTTTCGCCGCTATATCCCATCATTTCTATCACAACTACAAATGATATAGTAGCGTCATCTAATGACAAACGATAGGTACTACTTAGCTGGTAGGTTTATTACAGATTCCTAGGGTCATGAAGTTCCGTAATGTGATAAGTCAAGCCTTATACCACAGACGAGGTATAGGAGTAGACATTTCATCCAATGTATTTTTTCGGCGTACTTATCTTTCGAAATCCATTATACGCAATTCGATTTCATTTTACAAACAAACTATAGAAATCTCTAGTGGATTATTAGAACCCATAATTGAACAATGAACAGCAGCTTGAGTCATTGCAAATCAAACACAGACGGGACAGGAGCAGAAAGAATGGATTGAGGAACGCATTTGAAATCTTGTGCAAGATCTGACCAATTACCAGCTGCAGAAAGGGGGAGGGGCACCAAAGCTTTAGTAGCCGCCATGTTTTTCTGTGAGTGGGGTGTGTAGAAGAGAGGCCGGGGTGAAAATCATCTCTCGAGGCATGCAGGTACGTCAAAATTCGAACAATTACGTTTATCCGTCGTAGTAGAAGTGGTTGTCGTTTTGACTCGTGTTGACAGTGCCCGACCATACTAGAAAAGGGTTTGTTTTCGTTTCGTAACGTCACGCAGTTTCGACGTTTCGACGTGAGAGCCTATGACTCAGGCGAAACGCATAGCGCAATCAGGCAAGGTTATTTGCATTGCTCGTGCGATGCGTCTGCCAACATATCCATATACATAGACAGCTGTGGTGCAGCAAATCGCGTTCGAAATTGCAGTTTGTGTTTTGTGCATCAGTTTGAGAGACATCTATCCAGTGGACGAAGCTGGTTGATGATACGTGCGAGAAAATTCTGGGAATTCTCTGTCCATTACGTACATAGTTTTCGCGCCGCGTAATCCCGTGATAAACGTATTTGACAGTGTTTGATAACGGCTGTCGAACGTCCTTCGCTACTGATCTCGTCCCCACGTTATTCAATGCAATGTCCATAACTTGTCCCTCTAAGTCACGACGTGGAATATGTGTTCTTGGATCCACGGCTCGTGCAACGTGACTTCATAGCTTCTAACGTAAACGAGTGCTTCTAACTGCGTTGTACGTTACGCGCAAAAAAAGTTCGCAATACATGTTATCGCGCGACGTTTGGGGACACTCAAAATCATAATATTGGGGTATTTTAATTACAGTGATTAAAGGGATTTTCTATGTTTTCTAACAGAGCTAGAATTTTTTGTAAATTACCAAATTTATTTGTCCGACAAGTAAACATCGTCTTCACTTAGAATTGCGAAGTCTGGGTTTCAGTGACGTTTCGTGTGTCTAATAATCTCTGTTGCATTCAAGAACAAACATAATCTGTGATTAACTTGCTACTTTATCTAAAAATTACAGTATTTGCCAGTCGATTTCTAATCATCGTGCGGGTAATCTGTGACTCATTTCACGTTGCACTTCTTTGTATGTGCAATATATGTATATTTAACAACATTCCGAGTTATCACAAACACTAATTACACTCGTTGTTTAGAGTGCAATGAAATATTGGTTTAGACTTGTTTCATAAATATTTTTTGTTTGTACAGTAGTTCCCGCTTAATAGATGCATTTTTTCCCCCGCTTAATTGACGCGGAGTCATCTCCACCAATTCCTGGAACTGCTTCCACAGAGCCAGCGTCCACGTTATCCGTGCTACACATCGTAAAACAGCAGTTTGAACCTTTCTTTCTATTTCACTCACACTGAATATGTCTCACTCGCGTCTCCGACGCGCTCAAAAAGCGAGCGAATCGGAGAATGATAACACAGATGACAATTCTTGAAACACTTACCACCCTCGATAACTGTCGCAACGTGGACTTGAGTCTGCGTCAATTAAGCGGGGACTACTGTATGTAGCTTCTGTTTTAGATGATATATAAGTTATTGTATTGACATTAACGTTTATTTAGAATTATATAGTATGAAAGTGACAGTTTTACACAACTAATAGTTAATATACTGCTTATGTAAGGAATGTAACAATGACTTTTTTTTGTGGTAGATTTAAGTTTATAATGTGTGCAAGGATATTAACGTTGTCAATGTATTGCACAAAATTTGTTTGTTTATATTTTTTGATCGTACAAATAAATGAGAATAATGAAACAAGAATTGAATGCATTTATTTATTTATCAAGTATTTTCTTTTTTGCACATTAAGAATATCCATAAGAATAATTGGAGAACATTATGAAATTTCAGTGTCAAAATGGGAAGGAAACTATACTTGTTATCCTTCACTAAGACCTGCCAGCCTCATTTCCACAAAATATCCACCACCTGTGCACAAGAAGTAAATAATTTTTAATCAACGTAACTGAAATTATAAGAAAACTACCACCGAGCGTGGGTAATACAATAAAAAGCAAGAAATTACAAGGAAGAGAAGCAAAATAACATTTATCAAGCTTGTAAATGTCAAGGTGGTGGATTCAGTAAAAATTGAAACATTAAAGGACAATAATATAATACAGTAACTTTATTGTAAATAGGTAATTTGATTTCGTACACATGTTCCTTCGTCGATCTTCATTGTTGCGCATTATATTAATATTCGTTTGACTTTTAAGGAGAGAAGATGATCACCCTGGAGGTAGTGGAGTCTGTGAAAGTTCTTGGGTCTAGGAGGTACTTTAATAAGAGGAAATGAGGAATCCAGCATTGCACCTGGTTGGGATAGCGGCGTCCCCTGGGGGTGGTGAAGTGTTTGGTACAAGGGCCGAGGAGGAGTTGCGCCAGTGGCTAGAGGCACGCTTGGACGCATTGGGAATAGACCCAATTGCGTACTCGCGATTTGTACTCAGCCTACTACGCCACCCCGACTCGGCCCTGAGTCCTCCGGAAGAAGCAATCGGTTCAGGAAGAAACGGGGGACGTCGTATACGTGCCCGACCTAAAGCAAAGCTGCCGACACAAGGAGATAGAGAACAGAGACGTGCTGTTGTGCAATGTCTCACAAGTGCTGCCGATAATGTGAGTGTCGTTAATTGTGTTTCATCACTTTGTGAAAACAATATACTTTTGTTTCATTAATAATAACACGTATATCATTTTAACTACATAGAAATGTGGAGTGGAAACACTGGTCGATGAATTATGTATGAAATTACGCGATTTGGAAGGCGGTGGATCAAGCGACAAGGAAGATGAATCCAAGAAATCTGACTGTGAAAGCAAAACAAGCTTAGAGTCGCTTACACCTCGTGACAGAGCTCTCAGATACTATGCAGCATTCCCTGCTTTACAACCGACAACTCTAAAAAAAGTTTCCCAAAGAAAAGACAGGATCGTTGCAAACAACAACAACAACAACAACAACAACATCATCAACAGTAATAATAACAACAATAATAATCAAATCAACGGGGTTAACTATAATAATAACAAGAACAACAATAAGTCTCGCAATAAGAAAACTAAAATGTCTATAGTAAGTATTATGTAACGTTAGATTTTGTACAAGATATATTGTTAAAGACTTCTTCTGATTATGGTTTTCGTTGGTTTGTATAGAGCATTGACACACAAAGATTAGAGGGAAAACAGAGCTTCGGATTTGTAAAGTCAATGGAACGTGAACGAGAAAAAGAGCGCGAATTGGAATTGGATCAGCTGAGATTGGCACAATTGCAAGCAAAGTTTGACGAGAGCTTGGAAGCACTTTGGGATACAGGACCGGGCAATGCACAGGACACAGCTTCTATCTGGGCAGCTCCTACTCTCTCTATACCTTCAGGACCCCTTTGGCCGACAGACACCACCGAGACAATCTTTACTTTATCCACCTCGGACAATGGTTATGCTACTGACACACCGTACCAGGAATCAATCGTGGACGACTCGCCGCTCATTCCATGGGACATCGATTTAATCAGTATCGAGGATTATACGGATGAATGTAGTAACAAAACTAAATCAGGTTAGTATCTAAAGATCTTCTATAATCTATGAGTATCACGATATAGTAATATTGACTTAAGTATATCTAACGGATAGGAGATGGTTCTGAAATGTAAGTAAAATGTATGCACATTAAGTTAGACGTAGATTGTTCTATATCTGTGTCGTGCTACAAATGTGTCTTTCATTATGGTTTTCGTTCTATTATCGCGTGTATAAGTTAGTTTACACCAACTGTACCGTTGGCAAATGGATATGAGTAAATATTCGAAATGATACCATTTCAGAGAACAACATTAACTGGTCTGACTCAGCTATGGATGGATCTTGGTGTTGGAAAGGGCTCGGCAGCAATTTGGCTGCCTTGGGCCACAGTCCGCAGACAGGTAGCTGCTTCTTTCCAGTCGCACCACGTAAAACACCCATTGGAACACGCAAAGAGACCCGTTCAAATCTAAAGGTGAAAAGCCTTCCAGAACCGGACGAGGATTTGCTAATTTCCCCTCGCACACACTTTCGTCCGATAAAGGATGACGGTCAGTGGGCCGACGGGACTACATTTCCGGTGAACAATACCGTAGAGCGGGTCGCGTATCGCAGATCTGAGTCAGGAAACTTGTTATATCTACCTGGCGGAGAGAGCCCATACATGGAGTATCGGGAGAATGACTCACCGAGTCCTCCAGCATCGTCGAATTTAACGTTGAAGTTCAGGGTGCGTCAATGCGACAAGTGCATACAAACCGAGCCCATTCGATCTCCGGTCAAACGCAGAATTCTCTCCGAGCAGGATCATTTCCATTATACTCCGGTCGGAGTAGAAGATACTGTTATTCGCGAAGAGGAGAAAGTCGAGAAAGATTGCTATGCATTGGGTCAACTGGGCTGGGTACGATCGAATGTACCTCTGCACAATGATAGGAAAAGGTAAAATCTACACGACACTAAGAGAACTCACGTTATATAGTTTCACGACGGCTTTATTTTCTTTTTCTTTTCTTTTTTTCTTTTTTTGTTCACGCTGTGCATCATTCGGCCACGTTGGACTCATTTAAGGGACGTGTTATCGTTACGTTGTTCCTTTAAGGACTTTACGAAAAACCTTCATCGTTCGGAGGTACAAGCGTACTATTAGACCAAAGAGTATTGGCCAACTATTAGAAACAAAATTTATGTTGTTTGTTAATCGTTAGGACATTTCGCGCTGTAGAAATTTCGAAGTAATACCGTTTTTTTTCCTGTTTGCCGTTATATAACACGATACTGAAATAGGCGTGTGACGTATGTATATGTTATGGTAAATGTGTGAACTGCAAAAAGTTTGTACGTTTACTAATGACGATATTGTTAATGAACGCGAATAATTGCGAAGGCATTACTTCCAACATGTATTTTGTTACGCCATCTGTCGTTAAAGCACAGAGTTTAAGTATAGCATAAGAACAGGGTTCATGATCCATGACCTTGTATAGACAATTGAGTTTGTTCCAACTGAAACAAACGTACACACTAAATGATCGTCCTACTTTAGAGGGCTAAGATAAATTTAAGTTTCTTCTCGTTAAAATTTTTAATCGTTCAAGTAGGAAGACCCCTCTCAAGTTCACGCCTCTATTGTAACATGTACGTATAAATACCAATATTCATATACATATGTATATGTATATACGTATGCATAATCGATAGCGTAGTATGTAGCAGTATGTTATGAAATTAAAATATTATCCCGAAGAATATTAACGGATGAAATTCTTCATTGGTTCTCTTCGACACTATCCATCGGCTTTTTGTTTTTTTGCTGTTAGAAGCGCGCGATTTAGCATAGCGTAGAACGTATGGTCTGAGTCCTTGGTCAGTTGCATCATTTAACGTGTTTAATGTGTTTTTTTCGATAGAAGGCACAGTAGCAGCTTCGGATGCCAGCCTCTGACGACTTTGCGTCCGTTGACCTTATGAACTGGATAAATAACGAGTTGCTAAAGATATATATATATATATATATATATATATATATATTAAAGAAAAAGCGTAATGAAATGCTCTAATGACTGGAGATCCGAGGTTTAGCTATGTTTAGCACATGTTTTTTTGTTCCCAAGACGAAGACGCAAACCGTTTTAAAACGTGAACACGACAGAGGGGGGAGCCTCTTGGCATGTGGAATTTGTTATGCATGTATCCAAGACGGCGCCATTAATAATAATAAATAATAATAATAAATAATAGTAATAATAATAATAAACGAAAAAAAAGTATCCCCCGTTGTCGTTAAACGAGAAAAAAACAAGTAAAGAAAAATAAAAAAGTATAACACGTAACGCAAAGCAAATACACGAGCGAAGCGAAACGAAAAGAAATATTAAACGTTCATTTAGATAATTATCATTAACCCTTTGACAAATAAAGGAAAAAAGTGAAACGGAACAAAGTAAAAAAAAAAAGTAAATTCTATATGTTACGCAGTGTTTAAACGACGAGAAAGCGAGCACGCGGGCGTGTGTGTGTGTATGTGTGTGATGCGTGCGCGCGCACGCACGCGCGTGCGTATGCCCGCTAGCGAGAAAGAAAATTCAAAACGAAAAAAAAATTGTATCGAGAGAAAGTAGTCAACGAGATTTCGTTTTTTTTTGTAGCTTGTTAAATAATTTCATGTAAACTTTCGATACGAGAGATCGAAGAGCGCGCGCGCGCGAGAGAGAGAGAGAGAGAGAGAGAGAGAGAGAGAGAGAGAAAACAAAGAAACAAACGCAAAAAAATTAGTGCGCTGATTTTCTAATAGAGATATAGTAGAGAGCAGAGTTTTCCTTTTTTTTCTTTCTGTTTCTCGTCCGATGTACAGGCGTTCCGTGCGAGTTTCATTGGATGCATTGCAAAAATATAAGTGGAAGTAAGAGGGAGAATGAAAGAGAGATAGAAAGGAGTGTAAAAGCTATGTGTGTACCAAGAGAAATTTAAAAGAAAGAACACATGCCCCCAGAAAACGGAATGTGTGCCGCCATTGAGGAAAAACGAAGAGCGGTAAAATTCGAAGGACGGTGTACTTATATATGTATATATAAGCAAACGCAAAAAAATTAAAACGAAGTAAAAGAAAGAAAGAAAAAAAGAAGTAAGAAGTGGAGGTATAAACGATTATATAAAGTGCCGTACGACAATTGAACCACGAAAAACCATCGTCGAAATACTGTTCTATTTTATTGTTGTTTTTTTTCGTAATTATTAATGGATTATCTTAATTGTATGTCCCCTAATTATAATTTAACTTCCTAGAAGATTTAATATCCTAACCATCTCCCCTGTTCCACCATCCCGTCCCTGTCCAACCGGATCCCAAATGTTTCGAAGGAAACCAATCCTCACCTCCCACACCACAGTATCCAATGCTTTTCCTGTGCTCCCTCAGAGGAAATATATCGGATAACTGAGAACGTACATGTGGAAAAAAGAAAGAAAAAAAGAATTTAAACAAACAAAAAAAAAAAAGATTAAATGAAAGAAACTTGTAACTCGGAGGAACGGGCGAGAGCTCGCGGGGTCCCCACCGCCTATCGAGGCGACGGCAAAGTGCGAAGAAGAAGGGGCCGACCGACGTGTAGCGTGCAAGAAAAAATGTTATTAGGGAACGACGAAATGCCTTTCCAAACGAGAGAGAAACAAGGATGAAAATATGTGGTCGAACGAAACGAGTTGTATGTTCAGACAACGTTGAAACGACGACACGGAGAAAGGATTGTTCACGAACGAATGGTGTCGTACGCGAAGCATGCGATGCGAAACGGAATTATGGAACACGCGAAAAAATATGGGGGAAGAAAAAAAAGAAAGAAAGAGAAAATCGGCATATGTATACTCTGCGCGAAATAATGTACGCGAAGGGAGTATCCAAATAAAGGCATTGCAAACGCTGACGTCATTCATTATTCACCTCGTTCCTCCAACTCAATTTCCCTTTCGCCCCTAGGCCAGAATTGGATAAAATAGCAATATTGGCATGGCTTTGGTGAGATCAATTGAACGATATAACATCTTACGGTAAGTAAAAATATTCTAGCAAAATCACGATGGCCCGATCACGTTTATGTACAAATCTTTAGAAAACAGATGGAAAACCTTGGCGAAATAGTGATTCCAGTTGAAAAGATTTAGAATCTCGATCTGAATTGCGATTTTTGGAAAGCTTGAGTGGGCGCGGGTTGTAGGTTGAACGTGAACGGCTTCACTTTTGTGATCTTCCCTTTGACAGGGCTGTTTCGATTGATTTTGGTGATTTTCGCCCGGTGCCGATAGTACCAATACTCGAACGCTAGCGTGAAACAAGCAAAAATAATGCCAAGGAATATAACCACGAAGACACCGCCTATATTATGGATGCTTATGCCGTCGCTTTGGCTGTTCTCCGCGTCGCAATCCTTCCTCTCGGGGTTCTTCTTCCACCATTTGTCCTTCAGTTTCTCCAACTTCCGTTTGTTCAACAGAATCAGAATCCTAAGACAGTAGATTCTCTTCGTAAACACGTTTCGAATTTTAATTGGGGATGTCCTATTCCGATTCGATTCTTCAGAAGATTGATTCCCTTCCCAGATACCACATTACGCATTAAAGACGCCTATTTTACGGCTATTTTAGGTCTAAGGCGTCTTTAAGCCGTCTTCAAGGCATCATGTGTTATCTAGTTTGGGTAACACGTCATCGCCATGTTTAACACACGCACTACCGACCAAAAGTATGAGATCATAGTTCATAATTGATGGAACACAAACTCATTATTCTATTACGACAAAATAAAAGTTACGGAATCAGTATACATATACAAATTAATTTCCATCAATTTTAACACTTCACCTTCATTAACTCTTTGTAGAATAATATTTTCCTCTTTCTTTAATTCTCAGACCTGGTCCCATACTTTTGGCCATTAGTGTATCTCCTATACATACCAGTGACATGTTACCGAAGTGAATCAATCTTCTGAAGAATCGAATCGGAATCTAAGATCCCTAATTTCAATGTTACAAATACAAGCTGAACTTACGATACATTATACATTAAAAATCCGGTACATTCAAAAACACGAATCGAGAAATACCGGAATATGTCACCGGAAATCCCTCGACAATCTCTTGTCGAACCACCGCCGCGATACAGGAGAATACTGTTTACGTACGCGTTGTTGAACTGATCCTTCAACGGGGATCCCTGTTGAACCGCGATCGCGTACGGTTTCCTCGAGAAATCCTCCCCCACTTGAACCAAATCGCAGTTCGTCATGGTGAGATACTTGATGGTCGTCGAGTCCTCGATATAAGCGAACTCGTTGTTCGAGTCGAGACGGCGTACACGCCGCAAAGCCTCTTCGGTCGTCGCCGGAAAGCCGGCCTCCTCCATGGCTTGCAACATTTTCGTGTATTTGTCGCTCACGGGATAGTCCCAGACCGCTAGATCCGCCCTCTCCACGTCCGACAGGCTGTCGTTTAGGCTCATCTCTTTCCATATTCTAAATTGCATGCAATCGTTCGTCGAGTACGGTATGTTAACCACAGAGTTGGGCAGAATTTTAATTCGAATAATACACAGTGAATCTAATGGTAACGTTCTTTTGAATGGAATACCCTATTTTTTTGTTTGCCATTCATAAATTTCATATTACTTTAAACAGATGTTAGATTTACTTTTACGTATAAAATATTAGTTTAAATATTATGATATAATATTTTTCTTCTCTAGGGGGAGCAAAATCCATTTTTCTCTAGGGTAGGAAAAAGGCGACTTTTTGCCCTCCAGGGATGACAAATACCCCCTCCCACTGCCTACGTCTATGTTATACGCAGAAAAACGATCCTCACTTACTCGTAAAATTTCCATTCGATAGCGGCCATCCTCTTGAAATAAATATAAGCAGGCGAATTAACCACCGGCGCGTACTGAATCTTGTACTGTTTGCTGAGATCCTCCAACGTCTCGATCGGTATCTCCAATCGGGAGACGGTCAGAAACGCCGCTAGATTCGCCGTGTACGAGGCGATGATGATGAAACCGAACAGCCACCACGTAGCAGCGACCAGTCTGCCCGAGAGATTCTTCGGCGCTTCGCCGCCCCCCTGTGGGGTCAACGAGGTCATGCAGAACCAGAAACACTCCCTCAAATTGAACTCCCGTTTCTCATCGTCGTCCTTGTATTTCTCTCTGTTGTTCTGATAACTGTACGGCGACCAACGATCGAAGATCCACAATAGAACGCTGGTGAAAAGATAGGCGGCCAGTATACAGAACCAAACCTCGTTCTCCAGCACGGTGAGAAACTTGAACAACGACGTGGACGTTTTCGTTTTCAGCATCATAATCGACAGTCCGACGAGATCGTAATAAGGCACCGTGAAATCGACCACCCTCTCCCTCTCAGCGGTGACCCAAAGAGAACTGAGAGCGATGTCCGCCCGTTTCTCGATCAGCTCTTTCATCATCCCGTTCCAGGTACCGTTCGGATTCAAATTCCCGTAGAGTTTGTCCTCTGCCTCGCGGATCTCGTATTGAAAGTCGACCGTCTCCTTGATCTCGTTCAGCAGATCGATACAGAAACCGTAATACTCGTTCGTTTTCTCGTTGTACATCACGAACGGGGGATGAAGCACCGTGACCACACGATAACTCTTCACCGCGGTGGTGTTCATCAGCTCGTTGTTCGTCACCTTCATAAAACGTAGAATTCCGTGGTTTCGGTTGTTTGTTCACTCGGTATATTTTGGGGCTTATGGGGTGTGGAGATTAATGAATGGGAAGTTTAGCCATTTAGACGGTTCAAACTCGTAGAGAAAATTGAAAGACGAACAAGTTACAGTGGACTCTAACTATATTGCCATGGTTGGGGCTGCAGGGGAGTAAAATTGGCGATGAGTTCAGAGCCCCCTCCATGTTAACCCTTTGCCCTACGATTTTCTTGACGTCTGCAGACTCTAGGATAACATTCTCGTCGATAATTCCCCAGAAACGAAAGGAATTCTGTACTTATTCGAACTGTATTTTTACTGTAAAAGTTAAATATTAATGTCAGTAACGTGGCGTTTCACTTCTATTCTTCTTTGATGAATATAATATTCTTCTTTGTTGAATCGATTTTGAAATCGTCAATACGAATCTTACTCGATGTTATAGGGCAAGGGGTTAAGTTCTATCGTTATAGCATTGAAATTGCAGAAAAACTTGTACACTTAACACTTTGGTGTCGGATGTGTGTTCGAAGGCTCCTCGGTGAGGAAAGATTTACTGTAGTACGTCTTTCTTAAATAAGAACGAGAATAGTAAAAAATAAATAAAATTACTTTTCCTATTATATGAAGTTTGACAAACAAAAGTTAAATAGTAGTTTCTAAATATTTTCAGAATATCTCAAGCTTTATATTTGCAAGCACAAAAACCCTCTCGCCAACGAAGTGTTAATTGTAATTTGGAAAGTATACGAACGAATTACGTGAGTTATTTTTCTACGATTTTTGCGGAGAATTCCACGTACACGGAGACTCGAGTCGGATGAAAGAACAGAGTCCTCGGAATATTCGACGCGAAATAACAGCCACGAGCGCCGGAACATGTTTACGTGGATGAAGGGTTTCGCTTGATATATCGAATAAACAAATAAAGTTGCATGTGCTATCTTCATCAGCGTTCGTCGTTATCAGTGACTTGTGAAAATAAACGTTAGTCGACCGCGTGTCAAGGATATGGCCACAGCAGTGGCCAGGGGAGGGTCAGGGATAAGAAATTGTTTGAGCTCTAATTTACCCTCCCGGCTCGCTACGAATGGGGAAGTAATTTTTGTTAAGTGTAACGACGCGTTCAAAACGATAACATCGTCGACCTGCGGGGTTTATTAAAAAAATGTAAAATATCCGATATTTGTGTCAACTTGGCTGGAAATAAATGTAATATTCCGTTATATTATTAAAAATTATACTTCGTAAAATTAACCCTCTAATGGCAAGGTCCAGATCGTATTCGACCCAAGTTGTTATTATTTCTTTATTATTCTAGTTCTAAAATATCTATTATCGTCTCGTAAATTTAATACTTATATCATTGTATATTATATAACTCAATTATTATTCCTTATTATATAAATAAACAAAACATTCGAGTATCCGGCCAACTGATCCTCGCGTGACTCAAAACCGCCATTTTGTTTCACTGATCAATAAACCAACCCAATTCCCCTCGGATAATGTCACGCACGGTCTTCTATATCAATTCGTCCCATCGATTATATACCCTATAAATTTTAAAACAAGCACTTACTGAAATTAAACCGTTCATTTGTATCGTTATTCGAGCGGTAACGTTCCAGAAAGCTCGACGCTTTCACCACGCGTGCAGACGAACTCCGCGACCAAAGTGTGCGCGTCACGAAGTATCTTTCAAAAGTGAATTTCTTCGACCGTGTACAAGACGAAGTTTAGAGCAGGAAGATGTTCATGGGAATCTCCGTGCGATAAGGTGAAAATAACGACAGCGAAAAGGTTCAGAAGGGATCGATCGACGGTCAAACTTGCCTGTAAAGGCGCGGTGACACTGGCGTTCCAAGATCCGCTAACCATCGAGGAAACCGCTCCCTCCTCGATGTTCACCAAGTGAATCGACATCTCGAACATGGCACGATGCTCCCCGTTCTTCGATCCCCATCGAATACCCGCGTAAGTAGGCGTAATGTCTTTATAAGCTGCTTTTAGCTTCCCCAAGAAGTCGAACCCTCTCTCCGGTGTGTTGGTGTTGTTGTACTCATCGCAGGTGATCTGTTCCGGGTTAAGGGGCCATTCACCGTCGTCCAACGCTAACTTCATCGCCCGCACGGCTAGATAAAGCAGATCGTAATAGAAAGCCGACGATACGATCGGTTTGGGCAGAGAAGCTTCCACCACGGATTTCATTGGGTTGCTAGCTTCCGGTCTCATGAACAGAACGGTTATGTTCCGACACTCGCATCTAGGCCAGACATCAGACTCGAGCGTCAGAATGAACCAACCGTACTTTCTACCGGTGAAATTCAAAGACTCGGCTGCTTCCAGAGCCACGTTTATCGTGTTCTCGTCCCCTAGGATGAAGTAGTTCACGATGTCCAGGTCCCTTAATCGTGTCAGCTGTCTTCTTATCTCTTTCGTATGTTGGGAAGCCTCGTTGATCACGTGTCTCGTTGGGACGTTTAATAACAGACTCTTGTATTTGTGGTCCATCACGAAATTGCGATCGTACAGAACTGCCGCGTTCGTTATGTTCAACTGGATGGCGATCTTTCGTACCGCTTCCGGTATCAAGTCCGCTGGCGGCATCACCTGGACCAGATAGTCCAATTGATCCGCGTTCAGATCCCTCCAGTAGATCAGATCACCTTCTTGGCCGTATTGAGCGGATAACGTGGGGATCCCCAGGGCAGCTGTGAACGAATTCGTTACCTTCGCCCCTAGGCCAGCTGTCGTCCCGTCCAGAATTAAATCTGGTACTTTCGTACCGCCTCCGTTCACTGCGGACTCCCAGGTGTTGCAGATGCGGTCCAGCGTGTCGTTCAGGTCAGTTTCGTTGATTTCTATCGTCCAGACTCTACCTAGATAGGTCGGATGCTTTTCCTTGATCATCTTCAGGGCAGCTGTGAAACTTTTGTTCGCTATCCTGTTGGTGTCATCGTTCACGATGACTGAGTGGGAAGTGATAGAAATGATCAGAAATAGTCAGAGCGTGTATACAGTGACTCTACTAAACATTTGTTCACATACTTTTGAAAATGAAAATTTTAGGTGTCCAAACGTTTACGTAATTTTCAATTATATATTGTTTTCATCATTACTTTTATCATAGTTTTGTGATAAATTTTCCTTAAGTTTGAAATAGAATTCGGACAACTTTTTGTGGAGAAACTTATGAGTCACTGTATATAATAGAGTAGGTTTTAGGGCAGTCCTGATTAATCGAAACGAACTCGAATTTTGGTGGACTTTAACGAGGTGAAAAACTTTATACCCTCTACGATAACTGTTCCAAAGCGGTCCCGAGTATTAATCGAAGGTTCGCTGTACTTACAAAGATTAACAGGCCTGGTCTTCGTGGCCGATTCTCTATCAGCCACAATGTTTCCTTGCCCACGGACCGGAAATTCGCCGCAAAGACCGAGGAAACCGCACACTAGGACCGCAAAATACACGGGTCTCATATCGCAATCAGAAAACAAAGAAGAAAAAACGATTCCTCGAAGCGGACGAAATCACGTGCAGCACTTCTTTATTCAACGTGGAAGGCTGGACGTTGGAAGTTACAGCTGTCTCGCGGTAACAGGCGATCGACGAACGTCTATAGACGTTTTTGATCGAATGGATGTCGCGTCCGCGATGGATATAGCGTGCGGAAATCGGCGAACCGACTGTCAGTCTCGAAACCCAGAGAGAGACAACACACAAGGGTGGCTCTCTTGTTCTATTTTATTTCTGTTTGTCCATCGGTTGCCCGGGGGGATGACCTAGTCAATTTCTTCGCAGCAACGCGATCGTTTCCTTTCCATTTTTCTCCCGCGTGTATTTTTTTACGTCCTCTGACGAGAACAAAAAAATTATTCTCGATCATTTCTGACGACTGAACGGTTCCTCGACGCGTACAGGCGATCGCGACACGATCGCCGAGGGAATTTGCATGGCGGAGTGGTGGTCGCGTGCCTCGAGATCCTGTTATCGGGTAATTGAACGGTCGATCGGTTGGTTTTTCCACGACGCAACAACGTTTCAAAGTTTCATTTCGACCTGGCCCCGTCATCGATACACCTTCGTGACCGGGACGCCTCGTGAATGATTCACGGAGCCGATTTTCTTGAGCGAAATATCGTTTCGACGATTCAATTTGCGTCACTGCGAGCTTGAGGATTTATCGAATGATACGATATTGCGATGTATTTAGTTTATTTACCAGAGGTGCGAATTAACACTTCAAAGTGAAAGACCAAAGTTCACGATGGAAATATTGAAAGGCTTCTCGGAAGGATTTGATAACAAACAGTAAATATCACGAGGAAGGACTCGTGTGGCTGTTAATTGAAAATTCAACAGGGTTGCGATCAATTAGACGATTCCACTTATCCTGTGTGGCTTTTATGAAGCTTGATTTGTCCGTTGGTGTGGCCCTTTCCTTAATGGGAACTCGTGTTTGAGCAGGGTAAAGCGTGGGATATTATCTTGGTAGATTCTGTCACGACGATAGGCCTGGAAGAACAAAGATAAATACGTTCGTGGAGGAAACGTACAGAAATGTCAACTTTTCGTTTTTCGTTCGTTCCATCGAGGAAGATTCTATCTCGCGATATTTACACAACTGTGCGCAGGGAGAAAAAAGAACGAAACTAGGGAAGAGGTGTATCGATTTTCGTGTCAACCTCGGAAGGATTTCTCATTGGAGAACGGATTAGCTAATTGCCGTAAACACGGAAAATCACGAAATTTACGCCGCGTTCACTGGAAAACGGGCAACGTTTCGCCCCGTTTTGTTGCAACTTGACAGGCTAATTCGCGGGAACGAGTGGATAATATGTTCAGAGCGAACACAACGGCTGTTCTTCCGTTTCGATGTTTTCCCCCCATTTTTCAGACAGCTAACTTTTTCGACCCTCAAACTAGAACGACCCCATAATTTTTTATTTTTATTTATTAACAGGATGAATACCCTTTAGTATAAAGTTATATTTTTCAGCGGCAGTGTACGTTCAATCGTACTTACCACACGTGGTTGAAAAATTGCGAACAGAAAAATTGTCAGCAAGAGGTGAATTTTTTTTCCGTGATTCCTCCCTTTGATTACGGAATGTTTCATCGGAACCCGGTACGTATTTTAGGGCCCGTCGATAACGGCCTGACAAAGAGACGCACATTTTCGTTCTGTCGCCTCGGTCGACAGCAATGTCGGAAATATTCGAGGCACAGTATTAGAACGGCTAGGAGTATTCCGACGAGTATCATCGAGAACATAACGGTCAAATAGTCAAGGCCGTAGCCGGCGTTGAAGTCCTTCTCGGCCGGGCAATTCGCTCTCAAAGGGTTCGCGTCCCACCATTTTTTCTCGAGCTCGTTTAATTTCCCCTGAATCATCAGACGCGTGATCCTATAATTAAAATGTCGTTCGTCGTGTAAAAGTCCATTACTGCGCCGAACGAAATATATAGATAGCGTGTAATTACGATGTATTTCAAGGCACAATGTAAGTATATTTTGTTGTTCCAGAAATGATTAAATATTTGGCAATATACAGGGTGTCGTGTGGTGCAATTGGGTGGAGGGTGATTCTACGCGAAACAATAGCTCGAAAATATAGAATAAAATTTTTTTATACGAGACTTCGTTTTTATAAGAAAATTGATTTTGAAGATTGAGGGTAGTTTCTGTCACGGAAAATTATAATTCATAGAGTAAACAATCAGTCTGGGGTGTATTAATATTCATTTTAAGGTATGAAAATGTTCATCGTGTGAAATTCAACAACTCACGCGTCGTTGATCTTCTTCCTCAACGGTGAGCCCTTTTGCACAGCGAAAGCAAACGGTTTCTTGCCGAATTCCTCGCCCACCAGTCGGAAGTCACAGTTCGTCAGCATCAGGTATTTTACGGTAAAGGTTTCCGCAATAAAAGCGAACTCGAACGTGCGGTTCACTTTCCGGAGCATCTCCACAGCTTGCTCCTCGCTCGGAACGAATCCTGCTTGCTCCATCGCGTAATACATCTTCGTGAACTTATCTTCCAGGGGATACTCCCAGACGGCGTACTTGGACCTGTTCCACTCCGGTGTATTTTCATCTAGGGTCGTTCCTCGCCAAAACCTGTTCCGAACATTTTTCCCCAGTGCCTGTTAGCCAATCCTGCTCTGACGTACCATTTGCAGGTGTGTTCGAGGATCACGATGATTCTACGATCTCGTTTATCTTCATTTCTGAATATTATCTATCACGCACACAAGTCTAGAGAGGATCGATACGTGTGGAAAGGGACACGTACCCTCGCGAGCAAACTCGGCTATATGTATGAATCATTTATTATTAACCTTGATAATAATCATGTAGGATCACATTCAAAGTAATTTTCATCTACTTTTATATATGCACCTTTTAGATATTTTTTTCCAAACTGTTAAATGAAACTTCAAAGGTTCAGAAGATCAGCATATTTAATTTATAAATCTGTGTATAATATCAAAAGTTCGAAGAAATAGATATTATGTGTTAAAAATAAATAAATTCTAAATAAAGTGCCCGAACTTTCTGATGAGCACTTCTATACACTCGAATTGATACATAGGGTAAGATAATAAAAGTTACTATCTAAAATAACTCGTTACCTATCGATCGTATCGGAAAATGTCTTAATGAATTACGTAACATTTCAAGACACAGAATCATTTCAGATAGTAGTTCTTATCGACTCACCCTGTATATTCAAGAGAACCAGAACACTGATCAGGCCCCAATCATCGAATCCTCGTTCGTCTGTATCGACATCAATGAAATAAATAGTGTCTACCACCGAAAGGTAAACAAGACTCGTACCTGAAGAACCTCTCCTCCAGCATTTTCATCCTGTTGAAGTACCTGTACGTGGCGGAATCGGCCACGACCGAATACGAGACCCGATACTGTTTCCTCAGATCGTCCATGGACTCGATATTCCGCTCCAACCGATCGAGAGTCTCGTAAGCAGCGAGATTGGCCGTGTACGCGGCGACGATGACAAAGCCGAAAAGCCACCAGGTCGCAGCTGCTACTTTTCCTGATAAATTTTTCGGGATATCCCCGCCCCCTTGCGGCGTCAGCGACGTGAACGCGAACCAGAAGCACTCTTTCAACGAAGTGAATCGATCGTCCGGCTCCGTCCGATATTTTTCTTTGTTATTGCGATAACTGTACGGCGAGTACCGTTCGAGAATGAACAACAGAAATATCGTCAAGAAGAACGCGAACGCGAAGGCCAGCCAAATCTCGATCTCCAGGATCACCAGAAAGTGGAAGAACGACACCTGTTTCGTCCTCTTCTTCATCATTATCGCGAAACCGGTCATACCTTGATAGGGGATCGTGAAGTCTATCACCTGGGAACATACGGAGTGGGGGTCACTGACCTTGAAGTGACCTTGAAGGCGAAAAAATCAGCTTCAGTTTGAAGAATGTAAACCGTTTTATTCGTTTCACCCTGTATAACTGTGATGACAGTGAAGAATTTGCCATATAGCAATGAACGAAAAGTGGCAAAAATGGTAAAGTGTTCTTGTGAATCATTTGTATGTTATGCAATGCAGACAGAGGTATAAAAAAAATACGTATTTTGCAATTGTGAAATTATTTCAGAATGAAAGGGTTAATTCGAGATTCGCGGTTTGAATGGCTCGAAAGGAGAACGAGCTTCAACATTGAAAGTTGAATTCTGTATAATCGTTACATTCGTTACTATTGTTCCCACGAGCACTTTATCTTGGATAGTTCACGCAGAGTGGGGAGAAAATCTCTTTTGAAAGACAGTTTAACACGCTCTGACTGCCGTTTCACGTACATGCAGGCGATAACTCTTATCGGAGGAGGCGAGTGAATTTAGTTAACGATCGTGAAATTGAATAAAGCTGGCGAAAACGCTGATGGTAAAAGTACCCTAGCTAGACGAATACCTTGGACCACGCGCACACGGATCCCGACGAGAACTTTATGGACAGCTGAACTGACAGCTAGTCGGTCTGTTAAATTTTACGCGTGTGTAACGCAATTCGTGAATTTTCTAGAAACAGAGAGAGGGAGGGAATTTCTACTGTTTCTTCACGTGAGAACAGGACACGACAGAGAAGAACGTGAATTGTTAAATGTTCATATTTTTACCCTCGCCCTGTCAGACGTGATCCATAATGGCCCCACCGCGATGTCCGATGTGTTCTCCATTAATTCGTAGACCATCCCGTTCCACCTGCCGTTTCCAGGGTCCCTGTGCCCGTAATGTTTGTCGAGCGATTTCCTGATGGTGTAATCGAAACCAACCAGGGATCCAATAGCGTCCAGCAGATCGATGCAATATCCGTGAAAAGTTCGCGTGGTAGTGTTGTACATGACGTACGGCGGAGCGATCCCCGTTACCGCTCGATATACTGGTCTCATTCCGTTGCTCATTTCTTACCTTTTTATTTCTATCGTCTCGCGAGAAGATCTTACGGACGTGGGGAGCTATGTAATACAACAAATGGAGCACGAACATCAGAAAAGTGATGTATAGATCGGTTCGATGATCGACCTTGACATGAAAATACAGTGAGTTTTAAATTGCTTAACATTAAACTCACGGAACCCTTCAAAAAGATAGGAATTAGAACGTCAAAAACCGGTCATTTGATCGGTCGTGGTAGGTTTAGTATTAAACAATGAAAAAATGTTTGCAGTGTTTATAGAATTTGTGGTTACTCTGTTTTTGAAATAATTTTACTTAGGAACGTTAATCTCTTCAGGGTCGTATTTATTAAGACCAGAAGAAATATTTTGTTTTATTCTTCGGCTGCATTTAAATAAAATGTATTTATAAATATTAACGACTGTCAGTTCGTAGAATATCTTTTTTGTTAGGATATTTCATTTATAATTACAGTGTCGGAATGACATATACGTGTCAGTATCCGTTAAGAAGTTAAGGAAAGAAGAGTGGAGCTTGTCGAATGGGCATATGACTTTGTGTCTGACCAGGGGTTGGCATATTCTACTGGAAGTTAGCAGATGAGGACAAATCGTCAGACAGGTGAGAGTTTGCTTAATAAAATTGCGTTCATATTACATTAATCTTCATATAGAGTATCATGTATGCTTATTACATACTTTTTGTTAGAAAAATACTTTCAACAATAGATTGACAGCCACAGTGAAAAATTCTGTACGTAGCCAGACACACTTTATATCACTTTTCAAGACATAAATCGTTGAAAATATATTTACATTTTGTTACTAGAAGCTGTTGCTCTTGTTTCGCATCAATTTTACGCAAAATTTCGTAACGATATTTAGATAATTCAGTCTCTATGCAATGTATGTCATGCATATTTGACTGAGGTGGCAGTCAAAGTGTCTAAATGTAAAATATTTCACAGCATGAGATTTCGTTTTTGTTTATTCTAACTGAATATTCATTCTCAACCGAACGAGACACGTTTCACATCAAGATTGTACGATAAATCATTTGAAATCGTTGTCAAAATTTTCATCTAATATTCAAAATATTCAAAGAATTCATCGTTTTGGTATCACTTCATCTACCCCTTTTTACATTTATCCATCACTGAACATTCTACTCTAAGAAAATAAATAAACGAAAAATGTACATAGTATAATTTAAAAAAATTATAATACTTTGCTTTGCAGTTGCTGTACCGCTTAATCATCCGAAGAACTTCGATCGCAGAACCGGAGAGGATCGAAACACTGACCGAAACGGTCTCTTGGCGATCCCCAGAAGCTGATTCGACTTGTTACATTCAATTTACAAATCTCACCGGTGCATTTACGACGTGCAACTATAGACCAACAAGGTTCTGTGGGATAACTGCCTTTGAGTGTCCATTCCCCTCCGCCTTGGTAGCAACAGAATCGCGGAAACTTCTCCCTGCTGGCCCTCCCACTGCACCGACAACTTCGAACGACAAATCCCGCGGTTGAGGGGTATTATTAATCTTCGAAACTACAGTTCGCATTGTATGCAACTCCGATCGCAATCGCTAACGGCCCAGCGATCCCCATAAATTTCCACGGCTAAGCCCCCCCTGGGCCTGCCACGGTTTTTGGTAATTAATGCAACAAGAAATGGACATCGAGATAAACCCCTCTCCTAATGATCTTTCGCGATTCGCAAGAAACCTTCAACACTTATATAATGAAGTCTACGAGAAAAAATGACAACACCACATTGAGTTTCTTCAAGGTCAATGCATCTTTTTTTAATGCCATCATGCTATGGTCGTTGAATTCGTCCTTCTATTGGCAACAATAGAATTATTAGATTAAATTATAGAATATTAAAAAAAAAAAACAAAAGGTATGTATGGACTGCCACAAGCAATGACTTTGAGGAAAACGTTCGAGGGTTATTCGTTCTCCTTCGCGAACAATCTCGAAAAATTTCATTACTCTCACGAATGGGATATAGACCGTTTGTTACCCGAGGAATCGACAAGATTGTCCTCGTTCGATCGCGACGTCGTATTTCCAATTTCGTAACGACGGAGAGACGACCCCCGATTGCGGTCCACCTCCATAATTGGACAATCGAGACCGGTGAATTTTTAACGAAATAAGGGAAAACGAGGCTCGTGGTGCAAGCGATGTAATTGGGAGTCTCATCGACCAACGGCCCGAGGGACGGTATCTACAGGGCCAGATCAGTTATTAATTCGTCGGCAACCTTTTAGCGGGTATACCGATATCGGAATCGTGAATTTATTGCCGTTGGCAGGCAGCGTGCAACAAAGGCAGACCAATTCGGCTTTGCCGGGGAATTAACGACGTAAATTTATCGTTTCGAACCGCTACGACTCGACTCACCTCCGACCCACCCCCTCCGCCCTTCTCACGGTTGTTTTTCCCCCAACCAATTCTATTTTGCGAAATATTGGCGTGTCCGTGCGATAGATTCCCGCCTGCGATTAATAACCCGAAAAAAAAGAACGAACCTGAACACCCCTGAAAATTGGATTATGAATTCTATCGCTGGGGAAGAAACGCAGGGTGTAAAATGTGTCGCGGTTTACGTGGTCGATGGAGTTTAATTGCTGCGCGATGGAACGCACAATCCGATGGAATCAACTGAACGCTGTTTTGACAGGGTATTCGATATCGAAATAGAATTTAGTCGGGGTGAACTTCCGAAAAGCATCCCGATGACCCTGACTTTGACACGCGTTATCGAGGTCACACTGAGTAATCACCGGCTTTAAATTCACAAAGCCATTTGCAGACGGTACTTTTCCCAAAAACATTCTCTCCATAAACAAGTGTCTGGTTGGCATTTTAACCTTTGCGACAATAAAATAACCCGTATGTGTCGCAAAGTTTTTAATTGATGATAGGTTAAAAAACTGTACTGAAAGGCCATTGACAGGTGTCACAACAGTCTGAATGCATAAAACACAACAATTTACAAGCCTTACTACTGACATCTATTAACAAGCGTCACGAACTTTCCGGACAACCCAATGAAACTGTGCTAATCATCTCGACTGCTTTGGTAGTTCCAATGTTAATGCGTCACACATTTTAAAATCGTCAATATGTAAAAGATTCTAACCCAAATGTAGCACGGTACCAAGCACCTTACGAAGCAAACGTGCACTATCGTCACTCTGCAGCCAGTCTTCCCAGTTTCATCATCCCCCCTCCCCCCCACAAGCAGGGCCAATTTCCGTTAAATCATACCGAGCAGATCGTGGTGGCAGCGAATTTAAGCGTGTCCCTCGAAAACCGCCTGCGTCTGCGGAAAAGTTTCGATGGCTCGAAGCAGCGAATCGTTCTGATCCTGGTCGAGGTTGACGGGTAAATCTTAGCGATGGATAGACAGAGTTGATCTCTTCAGGTTCGTTTGTGTTTCCACACTGGTTGCCGCGGGAATGACACAGTCGAAGCTCTTTCAGTTTCTATCTCCCTCTATCTACCCCACTCTGTTTATCCTCCATTATTCTTCCACCCCTTTTGTTTTTGTTTTGCGCAAAGTATTTCCGTCGCAACAATGCCAGGCAACTATCGTCAGAGGCGGTGTATTGTAAATCACCAGCAAGCTTTTTCCGCGTACTCGCGCGCAAATTGGGGCGCCTTGACGTGTGCACATGCATAGATATACGTTTGTTGGGCTGCGCACACTTCGATTTTCCCTCGAGGTAGAACGTAGACACGCGATATTGTCTGTGGTGGTGGTTAGGCGACTGTTCGTGGCTTGTCGAGAGGTGGAGAGCAGACACGTAGAGGCTTGGGGACCGAAAATGGAATCCTTGGGAATTGTCCTGGGTGGCCATGCCTTGTTTTCGTGGACCTCAATTGCTGAATAATATTCTGCAGAGAGGGGAACAGACGAGACCACAATCGGGACTAATAACATTGTTACAATGGAATTTTGATCTGTAATGTTCACTGGGTAATTGTTGGAAAGTTTCTCATCCCGAACATACAAATTTAGAAGCAGAATTACTCTATCATCCCTAGTTTTCAAGGAACATGAGTTTTTTGATCGACTTCGAAAAGGGGGATTCACAATTCAATGTGTATGTATGCCTTTTTTTATTTACGTTCAGCGATTACTCAGCGACGGATGGATCAGTCGAGATGAAACCTTTTTGTAAAAAGGTAGGATTCTTCGGCAGAAATAACGTATTTCAAAACTACCATATTCACTCGTCGAGTACAATATTCCAATTACCGGCCACATCGGGCCACCTTCCAATTGGAACCTCGTTCAATTAATTGGACTCTCTCGAACCCTGAATTTCATTTCACGGAAAGTACCGTGGCTCCGCCCTCGTTATTTACATCTTGAATGGTCGAGACACATAATTCCTTTAATCGACGGCCACTTGATCGACGCCCCCCAGAGGGAATGGGAACCGGAAGCCGTCATTTCGTGCGGCGCGAAGTGACGTTTCCAAACGCGCCGATAGGACGAAACGGGGAATGTAAACGGAAACGTGGCGTGTGCCTGGATGTAACACGTCGAATCGTATGGTATTTCCTCCACGTATCTCACGTGTGCATCGAGTTTTGAGATTTTTCTGTCAAACTGTGTGTGCGCAACTATTACCATTTTTCGATAGATGCACACGAAAACATCGAAACGTGTTTGTTGGTGGAGAGGAAGCTTTTATAGAATTTGAATATTTCTCGAGACTTTCCGAGAAATTTTCAAGTGCTGCTGTTAGGGGATTTAAAGCGTGCAATACACCGTGTACACTCACGTGGTGTACACTCACATAAGCGTCCACCGATTTTTGATGGAATATATTGCGGAGCAGCTGCATGTATCGTATTTTAACGTAGACATAATATTTAAAAGTTATTCTTGTTTTATGAATACTCTTGCGTTGTGGTATCTCCAGTTCCGTGGGATTTCCGATGGATAATATCAGGTCCTTGCAAATGCTGATAAGTATATTTGACGTTACTTTTGCGAATAAAAATTATTGATACAGCTGCTGGTTTTACTGAAAAATTAAGGGTACTATCTAACACAGATTTAAAATTTTGGGCTAATTGTGGTATCAAAGGCTAATGAAAAGTTCCATCTCGAGGGCAGGCCGCTTCTCCCCAGTCTTGGCCCTTATCGTAACGATTTGCGAAAATTACGTAATTTCAATGGAAACTAAGGCCGAACACGCCGCCGCCGTGGCATTTGATATCTTGGCGAATATCAAGTACCGCACACCGTGGCATGCTTATTCCCAGTAACAATTATGGAAATAAAGACCATTATTACCGTCGATTTATTTCCGAGCGTTTGCATATCCCGTTCCCTTTGCGAGAGGACGCAGTACATTCGAATCCGCGTCGGGACGCATAACGATCGCGCGGCTCAGGCGTTAATTAACACTAAAAACCAGGTTTAGTTCCATCAGTTTAGGACATGTTGAACAGTGTAATTCGATCACTGTGTAGGTACTACTTCGGTGCACTGTAATTCCTGTCAATTTCCGCAGCCTTCTGTGACACTGGTAATACTCGTGGATCAAAATATCCAGATCAACGTCCAGTACTGAAATGTTATTCCGTATCAATACTGACAAAACACGATCAAATCATGGCCATCGGTGCTTAATAAATTAATAGTATGTCCAGCTAGCATTTACACGTGAAAGAAATTACGGTGCAATGTGCATCACTTACCGAAAATCGAACATTTCGTTTTAATGCCGTTTAAGAGTAGATCCCGGAAGAGTTAAGAATAAGAACTTCCACCAGTAAGTTTTTAAATTTTAGTTTATCATTTCTAAATTCGGAGAATTTAAAGTTTCGCAAAGGCGAAAATGTGTTTGGACTCGAGTATCGTGAATTCTTCGAAGCGCCCACAACTATTTCGCGCTCGATCCATTGCGGATGGTGCAGAAAACGCGCGATCGAAATGCAAACTACCATCGAACATATGGGGGAGCACAGACGGTGAAACGGCCGCGGCCCGGGAAGCATAATTTTCGAACATTCTTGGAACAGGGCCATCAAACTCTATGAATTCTAGGTATTTAATAATACCATGCGCTGATGAACCGACAAGTGTGTTTCTGACCGAATCGTGACTACGAAACCACTTTAACGATCTCAAGAAGAAATAACAATACTCAAAAGTATTGTTATTTTTTCCTGAAATACCCTTGTGTATCTTAAAGTTTGTAAACGGTGCAATTATGAGACGTTAATATAGACGTGAGATGTGGCCTTAAATTAATGATCCAAATGGAATTCTACGATCAGAAAGGGTTAATAAATGGCGACTCTTAAGAAAGAAATGAAACGAGAAAAATCTCGAGCTATAATATAAACGAATACATTTCGAGATACATATCGATATAATTTACCTAATGTGACGTCGATTGCCGTGTTCGTTTCTTCCGCAAAGAGTAAACGGAAATTAAGGACAGACAATTACCTGGACGATCTTCGTGTCGACAAGAAAATGTTTCCATGCTATTGAACTCGACCGAACGAATTAGTTTCCGATAATAATTAATCGACAGATCGAGAACAGAAAAACAAAAATTCCCGGGAATATCGTTCGATTTTTTATATTCTGCGGAACGTTTGTGTTAAAAAACAGCAATAATATTGTATTGCACGGTAATTACGGGCTTAATAAAAATCGGGTTGTTATCAATCCCGAGCGACACGATCTTTCGAGTATACATACATGTGTCCGTCCCGGCCATTGTGCGTGCTATTAAAGAATTTAATAAACTGGTATCAACGGCAATCAATTTTTACACACTTAACACCACCGTTCGTTGGCGGCCACACGGGATCCAGATAAACTGTCGTTTATCGCTGGCTTCGTGCCGTAATTTAACACTATATCAGCAATTTATTGCTTTGTCGCGACGCGGTTCCCCAGTTACTGCTCCCTCGGTCTTTCGTTTTTTTTTTTTTTGATACGTTTCTATCGTCACCGTGGAATCAAAGGATGGAGGGGGAGGGAGAAAAAAAAGGAAACCGTGGAAAATTCACACGAAAGCATGCGATACACCGATCTACAAGCTGTTGGAAGAAAATTGTTCAAAACAACGTGTTATACTCGGTAACGACAAAATTATTAACTTTCATATTTTTAATTATATATAATATATTCGAACGTTAATAAATTCGCCGTTAACAAACTCGAAAGACTCCCATTGTGTATTTTACGATAAATTTGTTATTTTTGATACTACCAGGCGTACAGTACCAATGAGTGATCCACTACTTATTTTTCATAAACTGGTGACATCTCGTTTAAAATATTCTTCAAATGACTATTCTTTGATTTTATGAAAATGAAATTTTTGTAAAAGAGTCTTCGACTGAAGTTCTTCCAGCCACAATATTAGCAGAGTTTGAGTCGTTTTTTTCTTCCTGGTTCGACGAAAGAAACGGGACAAGGTGGCCTCCGTGTCGCAAGAGAGCCAAACGAATCGGTATTAGCCGTGCACAGGTAGTTTCAATGGGCATTAAAGCGTTCGCCTGGCTGCGAACGTAAATGAAAGAGCAGCCACGTACCTATCTAGATCTCAGCTGGGGGGAGGCGAAGGAAAGTTTCATTACGGAAACTGCAACGCGAGAAACTAAAGGGGGAGGGAACAGAAAAGTACGCCGTTTCCTATCGCGATTTGCACGTTCCGTGCCACGGGTTCGCGTGGAGGCCCTCGAAAACCGATGCCTAATGGCGGCCATTAATGATCCCAGCGAGCCACGCGCACGTTCCACCCAATTATGCCGACGTTGCGCACGCGATTACCTTGCACCTTTACATACCGTCCCCGAAATTTCATTCGAATGTAAGAAATCCTGGGTAGAGGAATATTGGGGGTGAAACCGCGACATTGAGACTCAAAATCACATAAACCTGATATTAACCTTTAGAGGTCAAGTAGGTTTTTTCATGAATTTTTATACTGTCGAGTTAGAAACTTGTATATATTACACGATTAAGAATGTGATAGTTATAAAAATTATTTTTTATTTTTTAGTGCATTTTTTGTATGTATTTCTTATTTAATTTTCTTTATACACACATTTGAAAGTGTGTAACTTAAAGCACAGACAAAGACCCTTCCGTTCTTGGTGATGGAGTGTACTTTTAGCGGCAAATTGATTTCCGCCACATCTCTAAAGGGAATTATTAACACTCTTCAGCGAGCTTCTCGTAGCTTTGCTCAATTTCCCGTTGCATGAACCGCTTTTATTAAATCTGCATTGTAGCAGTAATAATGTAATACGGAGGAGGGGGAGGTAGGGCTGAAGTACGTGAAGTGTCTGAAGCTGTTTTCACGAGGGCTATTAACCCCCACGATGATGGCCTCTCTACGCTGTACATAGGTCTCAGGGTAACTACACCTTGTTGTGTGTGCTCTTCGTCGCTCGGGAACGGAATTTCATATACTTTACTTCTTTGTTTTTTTTTTCTTCTGTTTTTGTCCTGCGGAAGGTTTTTAGGGTTCCACGGGAAGTGCTCGTTTCGAGATAAATGTCCCATATCGTCTGGCCCCTTCGGGGAGAACGCGTTCAATTCGTGAAATGGGAATGGCGGATAAATTTATACGTTCCTGGGGAAACTGCATACTCCGCGTCGCCGGCACGTGAACACGTATGGCCGAGAAGATAAAGCCTGGGGGCGAAGCTTTTAATATACCGTGCCACCTAGTGTATTATGCTAGATCGCGGGAAGACCAGCTGACGTCACGAAACGTCAAAAAGGGACTTATATCGAGTATAAACCAGAGATCATTATCGGACGAAAAACTGCACTCGATTCGATTTGGACACGATTTAATTTGAATATATAGGGTAAGACTAGGTAATATGACCTAGCTGACAGAACGACTCACTACTGTTTCATTCATTAATCAAAAGGAGTCCCTATTCATTTTTTGAAAAAATGTAATAATGACTAAAGAATGTAAAAATAAATAATAACAATTGCACTTTAATAATCTTCCTAAACGATTGAGGTACAATGACTCGCAAATTCGTGAACATAGTTTCGAATTCGTGCATGTCATTTCATAGGAGATAACTGTGTTAAATTGCCACAAGCAACGGATGAGGGTTACAAAATTTTCATGCCGTTATTTATTTATTTATTCGTGCTACCCTGGAAATGATCGATATATCCAGGACACACTTGACGTCTCTAATTCTCCCCCCCCCCCCACTCGGTGGAGAGATTTCGCGGACCATGCCGCTTCGCTGCAATTTCATTCGAGCCGCGAGAGAACTCGAGTGCACAGCCGACAGCACGCAACCGGGCTGAATCGGCGGACAAATCGCCCGGTTCGGAATTAGAGGGCCCTCCAGGTTTCTCGCGCCCCCGTTCGCGTGTCCTATCCCCCTTTCCGAAACCGGAAATAAACCGAGCCGACACACCGGCCTGGTTCTCGGGCAAATAGAGACCCGATTAGGGGATAATCGTTCGTACCGTATTACACCAAATATTCCCTGGTTTCTACGGTTTCTGTGTTGTTCGAAACCATGTGCGTAATCAGGTTATTAGTCAGAAGGAGGGGGATTTATTGTAAAGTAAATTTCGTAATATTATTTTTCATTTGTTTTTAATGAAAGGAGTGCTCCGCTCTGGCTATGCCCATGTTAGAAACAGAATTGAAACAGATTCTGAACAGTTCCTCGGGTTAGAATTTTTAGGGAGGATCGTATCAGTATCAATATTTTTCGTAGTAAATGACTGTATTGCTGTAAAAACAAAATAAGTACGAAAGCAAATTTTTTACTGGCTCCCAACCAAAAATGCTGGCGTCTCTCCCGAATTTCCCCTACACTGCCTGTATGTTTCTTTTATTCGACAATATTTATCCATTAGCCCGCGGAAAACTGTAACATCGATACGCAATATACACTCAGCACTTTGTAAATTATATTTTACAATTACGACGCAACGAGAGCAACGGGATTGCTTTCATGGGCGTAGCCAGGTTATCAGTCAAGGGGAGCAAAAATATGAATACATCGACTGCCATAGTGAAAAAGGCTGTACGTAGACATACTTTATTTTGTTTTTAAAGTCATAAATCGATGAAAATGTACGCGTTTTGTGAATAGAGGCTGTTGGTCGTGTTTCAAATTATACTGCAATATTAAATATTACGCAAAAATTTTGTAACTCTGGGAAGGGAGGGTGGGGGGGGGAGGCAAAATTCAATTTTTTTTCTTGTAGGGTGGGGCAAAAGCCACTTTTCTCCCCCCTCATGCCTACGTCCATGGTTGCGTTTGTAGTTTGTACACGGGCCTCCACTGTCGAGGGTTACTTTGCGAGCCAACGCACGTTGGCGACATAAAACACGGAAAACCGCCCCATGTGGTTGATTCGACCGTTGTACACGCTGAGTATACATTTGGATCACGAAAACGCGCGACCATTTGTATGGCCGTTGTGTGGGAAATGCTCGTGTATCTACGGCTTTATTGTCGTGCTGCTTTCGAATGGTTCTGGCCGAGGTAAATTAACAAATTTCAGCCATTTAATCCGCCAGGTTTTGCGGAAGCTTTCGAACCCAGTGCGTTCGGTGTAATCGTGAATTCATTTTCCGCTAGAGAGGATGTCAATTGCCTGAAATATGCCCGTGAAAACCGGAGTTGCCGGTTCAGGTGAGGTTGGCAAGCATAAGCGCACGTTTTCACGTGTTTCGTGTTCGCTCGTTTACCTTTAATCCCGCTCGAAACTTCCGTTGCACCGTCAGAGATCGGAGAGCGAATTTTAATACTCGTGCGTATATGTATAAGAGGTGGGACACCTTGTATACGTGTCAATGGAGGGTCGAAAAACGTAGATCCTCGTTCCTTTTAATTCCATCTTTTTTTTTTTTCAAATAACCCTTCGCGCGTATATATTAGGGGAAGAAAATGGTTGGAGGTGCTTCAAGGAGATTAACCACGCCCCGAAAAGGGTTTCCACATTTTTACTGGTACATACGTATGTATATGTATATATCTATATACATATATGTTTTGTTGTTTTCATTTCTTTCTCATATTTCACTCGTGGCGGACGCTCGAAACACCGAACGACAGGAGGGGATGGCTATCAAGGACAACGCTATCAAGCCCGTTCTTTACGATCTCGCGAGAGGATCGTCAGTAGATAGTCAAAGAACGTCTGGTTGAATTTAAAAAACTCGTCGCAGGCAATTAAAAAAGTATCGTTATCTTACCTCGACCTAACGTCGTCGTTTACTTTTCGCGGATGTTCCGGATGTGAATTAATTTCCACGCTGTTGAAACAGAAATAATTCCCGCAGCAATTTTACGGACTCGCGAGCCGAGCGTAAAATCTAATCGAGATCTAATGCGATTCCCGTGTTTGCTGGAGGATCCAGAGAGATAGTGAAATTGGCCGAGAGAACACGGTGCAGGACGTATGGCTGTTCGCTGGCTTGTGATACGTGAAATATGGAAATCAAAGAGGGATTTACATATGGCGTGAAATAATTAGAGTGGTCCTGGCAACCGAAAGTAATCAAGGAAGATTTTAACTGGAAGGTAATTAAAAGTTAAAAAAAATGGCGACGGACCGCCCCTTCTTGTCGATGTTTCGAGCGTCTTCCAAAGGGTTGCGTTGACACAGAAATAGTGGATGTAATTCGCTGTTTTCGTTGACAGAACGTCCATTCGCGAATAAGACGAGACATAATCACGGTTCACACACCATTCACACGGTGCTCTTCGCATGCTACACGTACACGGAATGCCATTTCGTATTATTTCTAGTTTCAGTTAGAGTTTATTTCGATATTTACACACTCAAGCGGCAGGCTCTCACACGAACACTCGGTACAGCGACGGAGCGTTCTATCCCTCTCTCCTTCATTTTTCGTTTCTCCCTCGTGTTTGGTAATACATATTTATCACTAGGTTTACGGGACGTGTTATTTTGACGTATTTCGAATGCCTTCTGATCTCGAAATTCTCTGTGTGGTATACTTATCTTTACGGATACGCGACAATTTGATGCTATCGTAAATTGGGTATTAAAAGAAATAAGTTGTTTTTTTTAAAGAAAATGTGTTTCGTTGACGCGTGTCCGTAGAGATAGAGGTATAAGAGATGTCTGTAAACCTAGTTTTATATCCGATTCCCCGTCATCTTTTCTTGAGTTCACGGGGAATGGAAACGGAGATACTTGGTGAACACAAATGTTTTTCCCTGACGTACGATTAACTGGAAAATTACATCAACAACGACGATTGTTCCGTGGTATTTACAGGGTCGAGGCGATTCCACCAGTTCACGCTGTTGTAATTCTGGATTTAAGGTCCGTTTACACGTTCCGAATAATTTGCCCAGACTGACTTGTGCGTTATACGTATTCAGTTTATTATGCACTGTTATTTTATGGACATAAATAACTTATAAACTTATTACAGAATTATTGAAACAAGGAGCATTTATTTTCAATTGCAATACGTATGTATTTACTGCATATTTTATACAGGCTGTCTCGTTTAAGTATGACCCCTCGAATATCTTTTTTAATTAAGCAAAAGGGTTAAATTTAAATTAAAAATCTCTATTTTAATCATCGTCCAAAAAAAATTTTGTAAGTGCGAAATGTCGTGAGACGAGAAACACTTATGTTACAATGAAATAATAAGAAGAGTAATGATAATTACTTACCAGGGTCGTTAGCTTCCATTTAAACGCAACGATTTGCTTCCGCAAATCTGAATGCACAAGTCAGTTCACCGAAATTATTTCAACGTGTAAACGTGCCTTAAAGCACGTGAAATTTTTCCCATTTCACGAGTTTTCACTCGCGCGACCATTCACGAACGCGCAATTGAAAGCTTGACGCGCAATTTCAATTTTCCCACCGTTCACGCGGGATCGACGCCGATTAATCACCACGTCGTTCCACAGAACGTTCGTTAAGACGCTAGCGTGAATTCTCCCATGGATTTATTTAATACAGTTCGCAATCACGCAGACGAAGGTTCACAATCGTATGAATAGAGGGGAGCTCTGTTGATTGCTTCGAGTGCGTCCGATTGATTGGAATGCCCGCGGGAATAGAAGGAAATTTCTTTTGTATAATCGTGGGTATTAATGAGCGACATTTAATGACCGAGCCTCTAATGAACGACACGGGAATTTGTTAACCGCTCTCGAGCCTGTTTGTGTATACCTCGTCTCACGTATAAACGCAACAACGGGAATGCAGGTCGAACGGAGCGGAAAATTCGGGAAAATTTTATATACAAACGACGCTTCGAACGCACCGCGTTGAATGTCCTTAACGATTCACTCGCGAGCCGTCGTGTGTGTGTTTAATTTCAAGAGAGAAAAATCCAATGAAAATATTTTCCATCCAATGAAACATTTCGCTCGGACATATTGCCAGTCGAGAGTTTTTCTCCCCTGAATACTACGATCCTGATTTAACAATCAGCCTGGTGTGCGCTCGATCGTTAACTGGTTCGAATTACACGAATCCTATTTCAGTTTTTTTAACCATCGTGTATGACACGCATTGTACGGACATAAATGTATCGAGATCGTGGTTTGTTTTTCCAATCTAAAATGCACGAATACGGATTTTTATGAAATTGTTACAATAGTGAACGGAAATATTGTACATAGCTGGCGGTTACTGTAACGATTATCGACTTCTTGCTTTATTCGCACAGTCACTAGGACGAATTGAAATAAAAACTCATCCATTGTTCAACGATGTAACATTGTTTTCCATGGTCTCTTGTATATGTATATGTATCTTTGGACCGACACAGTTGATCCGATTTTTCCGAGAGAGAAACTTTCGCAGAAACGGTGTTAGCACACGCGTTTTTTTTTTTTGGTGATTAGACTATGGATTATATTGAATGTTCCCGGAAATTTGATGCAGCAGAAAGAGAGAGAGAGAGTATTTAACGTAATAAATTCATTTGGAGAGGGAAGCTCCGTGCGCGATGTAGAGCCCCTGTATTGCTATACTTGTAAATCACAACCAATGGAGTATTTAGTTTAATAACTAGATGTGTGTATATATATATATATATTTATTTATGTATATCTTATATACGTATCTAGCGTAGTGTCTCTCTCTCGATTGGGCGACCAGGCCCAATGTACAATAATAATTTCACGTAAGATCGTCGCAGGATTTCGGGGATCGATCCGCGCGACATGATTCCATTCGGTCAACGTACCACTGCTCTGTTCATAAGTATTAGCACACTGAATATGCAGTAAAAGTTACTAGGGTATTTACAATATTGGCGAAAATCCGATAGAAATATTTTTTAAGGGGAATATTCTGGAGAATGTCTATGCTACTATGAAGCAATAAACGTGGTTTAACATTAGAGCTTTCGAAAATTTGTAAGGTTATAAATTAACTAATTTTAAAAATGCAATGTTATAACTAGACTGCAGATGCTTATGCAATTACATCAAATTTTAGTATGCAAAATGTAGTTGAATAAACACTTCAGTACTTCTACACTCATTTTGATGTTTATAAATTAATACTTAAAATGGTCATTTTGCATAAACATCCGCAGTCTGGTTACAACAGTTTAATCATCGTTATGAGAGTCTACTGGCAAGTTATTTCAATTTGTTCGGTAGTTGTAGTGCTAAAATTTGCAGTTTTTTAGTTATTGTTACACGAAAAAAGGTTGTTTTTCTCTATTTTTTAAGGGTTGAATCTTGTAAGTGAGCTTGCAAAATTTCCCACGTCAGGGCAGTCACGTTAATACAATGTTCATACAAAAATTATAATTCAAACTAATTTTTCCTGAAATCCTGATTTTTGAGTTATGTCGTTATTATTCCAGTAAAATGAACGATTTTTTCTTCATAGAAACCAGGTGTCCTGACACTTATGAACGGTGATATACATACAAAAAACGGCACGCCATAAAACTTGCGGGAACGTGAATTTTTCATCGTAAAAATATCCTCTTTCCACAACGGTCGATTTCATGGAACATAAACGTCGTCTCACGGTGGAGAGTAAAAGGGTTGAGGGGGGTGGAGGAGGGTTGGGCGAAGATATATATATTAGATAGAAGGGGTGGGATGAATAATTGTCCGCGGCTCGATCCACGAAGCGTTTCCCGGAAAATCAACCTGCCGATACGGATGTAGAATTAATGTAGTGTTTATGTAATATATCAAGTAGTACAATAATATATCTACGCACTTCAACGAGCCACCATCCAAGAACGAGATCCGTGAAACGTTCGTGCGTGTGACGAACGTTGAAGCACCACCTCGATTTCTTGTAGCTCGAACATCGTGAGTTTTTAATTCATTTTCACTGGATTACGAAATATTAATTTGGAGGGATGTATTGGATTGTTATACAAGGAATGGTGGATACCTTATAGAACGGAAACGGTCCATTGATAAATGGTGGTTTCTTTCGAGAAATTTCTAATTGCTCCACGAATACGTTTCCGTGGTACGAGTTACCGAACTTTGCTCGAGGCTGTGTCCGGCGGGAAAACAGCCGTGAAACGCGGTCTTCCGTGAAAATAAAACGAATTTCGGGGCCACCACAGCGTTTCCATCGACTGGCCGTTCGTCAAGGGACACGATTCGCTGGAACGAAATACTCTTCCGAAATTTCCAGATTCTCGTGTCTCGTTTTGGCACATTACTCGAATGAAAAACGCGAGTGCTTTCCATGTTGCTCGCGGATCTTCAAGGACCACGAATGAGCAAGAAAATTGACCGAATTCCGACTTGGAACCAACGCAACGCGTCATGGTGACGGTACTTTCGAGTGTCATGGATATAAAGCCTTTAACTGCAGTTATACAGGGTGAATAAATAAGAACTACTATCTAAAATAACTCGTTGCGTATTGATTGTATCAGAAAACGTTTCAATGAATTATGTAGCATTTTAAGGAATATATTGGATGGATGTAATTCGATTTTTTTAAATCTTATTTTTATTTTATATATCGAGGTGGCCTTGAGTCATTTTTAGGTGGGTTGAATCTTGTAAGTGAGCTTGAAAAACTAACGATTTTAGTTCTTTCCGTCGCCTCGAAATTCTTTTCTTTCGTCCATCGAAAATTCTAGTCGCCATTAATCCAGTTTCTCCCTCTACTTCTCCACAGGCGCGAGCAACACATCGTCCAGACACTCGATAGGCTAGTGTGGTCGCGGGTCCTCGAAACGCAAGCACTTAGTAGGAAACAGGGTGGGTCCATGAAAGCCTCAAACGCCTCTAATGACAGATAAACGGCGAGACTCGAATGCGCCGACTAATAGCCCCGCCCTTAATCGTTGATCATTAACGTTTCACGCGGTTTATCAGCGACCTAGACCCATAAAAATCACCGGGAACTCGGGAATGCGACGCGTGCTGAATACGCGATAAACGTCCCTGTTGTGTTTCACGAGAACTGGCAAAGACGCCCCTCCGTTAACCCCCGGTGGTCTCCCGTTTTACGAGCACTTCACGGGAAACGTAAAATCCGGGTGCAATTCGAGTCGGTGCGGCGTAATATGCACTGCCGCGTTAACACACTTTGCCCTCGTGAAACAAACGGGCGGGGAGTGTAGAACGAGAGACAGAGACAGAGAGTTCCCCTTTTTATAATATTAGGTTGGCCAAAAAATAATCTCGGATTTCTGTCGGTGTTTGATGCTTTGTTTTTTTATTTCAAAACAACTCTCTGCTTCATATTAATGAACTACTAGAGGGACTCACTCTTCGTATAAGTATCATTGCAAACGGCAGTAGGGCATGACATCTGGATTAAAAGATATTGAGAAATGCATAGGAATACAGTTTGCCCTTTTTCACCCCCTGTAGATGGAATTTCACAAAATCCTAAAGTTACTTTTCAAGCCTTTGAATACGTAGTATTTTAAAGTAAAACGCAGTGGGATATCTCATCGGGGCTAAGAGATAGTAAAGATTTTTTTACTCCTGTAGGGGTTGAATTTCAAAAAATCATATAGTGGATACCTACGTTCTAAGAGGAAGCTATCCCTAAATTTTCATGTTTCTAGATTAAACGGTAAGAGCTGGGCATTGATGAGTCAGCCGATCAGGACTTTTCCTTTTATACATGTTTTCGATTAGAAACCAAAAAAAATCATACACTGCAGAAATTCGAGATTACATTTTGCCCAACCCAATATAAGAGACAGGAATAGAATGGCACAGGAGGATGGTCCTGGCGACGTGACAACGGCGGATCGGAGGCTGAAAGACCTGATAAGGTTGGGTGTTGGAAGGGGGGGAGGGATGAAATTGGGCGAAAAGATTAAAGAAACACGACGGCGACACCGCGCCCCGAGGTCGTGCTTTAACGTCCAATTAAAGCTATTCAAGCGTCGCGGTGTAATTCCCTCTCGGATGGAAGCCTCGACACCGGATTTGGACAGTGCCACGAGTAAGGTAATGCTCATTTCTCCCTATCCTAATAATTAAAAATCTTGTGTTGTCCGTAGCACGGCTACGGGACGTGTTTTCACAACCTTATCACAACCTTATTATATGTAGAGTGCCCTGGGTGACGAGGAGAGGTCCAGTCCTTTAAATAACCGGACGTTTCTTCGCGCGTGCGTTGTCTTCGTCGAATTGGCGGATCCACGGTGCTTTATGCATCACGGATGTATACCTTACGCGCACGCCTTCCGGCAGTTAAACGTCCTCTGTTCGTTCTTAGTGGTTCGTTTTTTATTCTCGTATCGCCTAGCTGCGCTTTCCTCTTCCCCCCTCCCCCCATCACACGTTTATTCGATTTGCAGTCGAGGAAGGATGGCAACCGTGTCACCTGTTCCCTCGTTAAATCGGTAACGACTAGTTTTAATTCGACACGCCGTCAATCGGTATGTGCATGTATGTCGACGACGCGATACAAAACGAGCCACGTCGATTATCCGATAGAAACGCGCCTTGTTCTACGGTGTCCTATTAGCCAGATTGATTCGTGAAGTTTATCAATTGGAGCGAAAGTCGGTGAATATCATAGTTTTTTATCGGGTGGGTCGTGAAATATTCGATACATTTTGTTAAAGTTTCGAGGACGATTACGTAAAGACAATTCCATGTGCAATAATTGTATCGAAAGTTTGGAATGAAAGTTTGATAGAAGAGACTTCGTTTTTTGGAATCATTCTTTCCACTTACTCTTAAAGCGGTTTTTGTGGTGAACGAAGCTTCGTGTGAAACCCATCATTTTACAATTTCGATTAATTTTTGCGCATGGAATACTTAGTAAAAGTAACCACTTAAAATTTTTGTTCAACTCCTTCTCTTTTTCTGCAACCTTTTACGACACAAAAGATTTTACAATGGCCAATAAAAAGTCCTCGATACTAAAAGTGGTATTCTTAATACCTTACTACTAAAAGGTAATTTCTTAACGTCCGTTTCAGTATCACGAAGGAAGTTTGAAAATGTTACGATGAACTCACCTGCACGACAATAATTTTCCTCCAGTCCTCGGTATTACCGTACGAATAGGCACGTTTCACCCGACGACGTTTCCGCGTAGTTAAAATATTCAACGTCAAGGCTAACCTTATAAAGGTAGATTTCCGGTTCCTTGTTAACATGGTCGTGATCCAAAGTGCACACGCAAATTAAAATCTTCGTGTTCCGCTCGCGTGGAATGCATCCGTCCAGTACACGATATAACGTGCGAGTCCGCGAACGGAAGAAAAGATCGGAGCGTACATCTTGAACGCCAGGATGTTCCGTAATCCGTGGTACAACGTGAAAAAACGGCGTTTCTGCGCGAAGAAATAATCCGATTAACGACCAATGTTGCGTTCACTTTGAAATTTTAAAAATTTGAAATTGTCTGGCTATTAATTTACATAATTAAACACTATTTTCTAACATCGTGGTTATGAAAAAGAATGTCCAGGGATCGTACAAGTAATTTTTCCGTTATTATTTCTCCCTCCATTTGGGTATGTAATTTTCCAAAGAATAAAGAATTTTATGTTTAAAAATCGTATTACTTTACT
>NW_015374114.1:768350-843942 GCF_001272555.1 Dufourea novaeangliae | reverse complement strand
ATATATATATATGTGTGTGTGTGTGTGTGTGTGTATGTGTGTGCACTCGTCGTGGTGACGTCCTCGTCAGCGGCGAACGAAGTTTTCATTTTTTCTATCTTTATACAATGCTCTCGCCCCTTTAGCGCTCTGGATTCTTTGTTATTATATAATATTCACAACCATAATACTTGCGATTGATAATGAATGGGTTGGGTACCGTCTACCGTGGGCTTCAGACACGCGAGACTCTTTGCTCGTTATCGTTACTAAGAAATAAAAGAAAAATAAAAAAAATATAACTAAACGAAACCGTCCTGCTCCTCGGGGATCAAGCTTCTCTTTCTCTCTCTCTCTCTCTCTCTCTCTCTCTCTCTCTCTTTCGAGCAGGTTTTTCCTCGTGAGCTCTTTAAAACCGACTGTTTCGCCGATGGGCATATCGGCGATAATTAACGTCGACTCGCACCAACCCTCTACTCGGCTCTAACGAATGGCCCGACCAAAGAACGACGTTAAATGAACTTAGTCACTTTAGAGACTTCGAAGCCACTACTCCCGTTTCTTAGCGTATGAACGTCCGTTTAACATATATGCAATTTCATTCTTTTTGTACGACTTTGTAAATATCGATATACTGTTAAAAAATTTGTCCGTAAAATTAATATCGTAGTATAATTTTGATAAGACCAACAGTCTGTATTAACAAAACGCGTATTTTTTTATCTCCCAGATAGCACATGACCCCTAATGACGCCTTCAAGACGGCTTAAAGGCGCCTTAGACCTAAAATAACCGTAAAATGGGCGTCTTCAAAGCGTCATGTGCTATCTGGGCTATGACTTAAAATAACGAAATAAAGTATGTCTAGGTACGTACGGCCTTTTTAACTATAGGCAGTCGACGTGTTGAAGGCAAGACTTTGACTGTATTAACGAAATCTTCAATTGATTGGCTATGACCATGAATCGAATCATTCGACGGCCTCCTGACCAGAGAAGGTTCTTCGCAGGAAGGAAGATTAAACCTCGAGGGGGCAAGTAGTCGACATCAAACAAAACGTTCTTTCACGACGACTCCTCCAGAGAGAAAGAGAGAGAGGGAGAACGATCATCGGCTATCAGTAGATGGAGGGTAACCATCCTCATTGTTCCATGAATAAATCCTCGCTCATTTTCTGCCGTTTAAAACGCGCGAGAGGAGAATGTCGAGCGTTTCCTATCCCACCTACGACACCACACGTTCTTAGCTAGGTAACAACACATGTGTGTACCGTGACCTAGCCTCTAGAACGCGTGTCTTAACCCTCATCCGTCCCTCGTTTTCCCAACCTAATTTGTCCCTCGGTGTTAAATTGACCCAGTGGTAAAAATTAATATAACGAAATTATAAATAGTTAAATTTGCAAATTCTTTAAAGTAAAAGTCACGAAGGGTTCGCCAAATTTATCTACACATGAAAGAATAACGTTATTTCTTAGGAGAAAACTATGTAAAATTGACACAAGGGACGGATGAGGGTTAACCGCAGAGTCTTGGTCGATTTCATAGAAAATTCCTATCCGTAAACGCGTGAATTCGTTCTGTTTATACGTTGATCGACGCCAGCGAACAATCTCGAGGCGATATCTCGTGTTCGATCTCGAGAAGTCGATCGTTCCATCATCATCCACGTTTATCCTCTTGGCCTCCGATCTTCGGTTCTACATCTTCGTCTGATAATTCCACGACCATCTGAACTGAACGAAGCTTCCAAATCGCTTTACAAGCTTCACTGCGCCCGGGGGATGATAAAACGTCGGGCAAAGTCGCAAAATTCTCAACGGGTACCGTGAGTTCGTCGATCCATCGCGATATGATTTCAATTCGCCGTTTTCTACCAAACATTCTAGAAAGCACCGCGGAAAATGGAACGATCGACTCGATAATGTTGCTCGAGTTTGTATATGTGGCGTTCCAATCGGATATGATATGTACGCTCGCGATTAGTGTGACCAGATTCAGTGCATTATCGCAAATTAGGCGATTTTTAGAGTTAATTTGCGCTGAATTTTTTGTTTGCAAAAACCACAATGTGGACGATTACTAAAACTTGCGCTTCCACATTTTGTTCTTCCTTTACTTGGGTTGTTTAATGGTTCCATCCAACTCTTATGATGGTATCATTATTATCATTAGACTGCGGTTGTTAATGCAATCTTTAACACTAATATAGAAGAAACAAAATTGCACAGAAATTTCTTTCCTATACTATGGGTTTTAATGTGTTAATAATAATGCATAAATAATATTAAATACTATTGGAATATTTTGCTACATTTTGCAAGTCAGTGGACGCTATAAATGCATAAACATCCACAGTCTAATTATCATTTTCTAACATAATTGTTTCTAACGAACATCTTGTGTGAAATTACTACACGAAATACACCAAGAAACATAAAAAGGAATATCTTTTTTTAACGATGATAATAATACTTTTCCAAACATAAATGTATATATTTTTGAATTACTATTTTTAAGTTACTGTTATATCTGTACCTTCATTATCATCGAAAGAAACGATAATTCTGATTAAAAATTTGGGCACTTCTTCCTTTACGAGTTTGCGCCATAAGTTACTGAAATCTGGTCACACTGCCAGCGATGATCGAGAAGCTTCTTCTCCCCTTCGATCGAACAAGAGACGTTGTCGATCACTTGAATTCCGTCAAGGAATCCACGCGTTATTCGGTAAAATCGAAAACGAAAAATGGCCATTTTTAGCGTTACCGTAGGTTGTAGCCGTGGCTAAGATTAGCCAAGAAGACACTGAACGATCGAGCGGAGACGATCTCGGCGACTTCATTTCCTTAAGATCCCCCAGCCTCTACCCCCATCCTCGTGCTTGTTTCCCCAGTCACTTCGGAGGATTAATGGAGCAACTTTAATGAAACGAGCCCTTGGTAGGGGCTACACGCGGGAGGAGACGCCCTGGCCGTGGAATTAGACTATCGCCCGGTTCCCGCAGTTAATCTTTAACGCGACGCGAATTTGTAACCTAGCTTCGCTCCCTCGGCGAGTGAAGCCTTGGGACATTCTATTTAACACTTACTTACAATGTTTTCTTGGTGGATCTGGGCATCGAGGACGCGACAATCGTGTCTTGTGAAAATTTTTAAACTGAAATTCGATGTTCTTTATCTGAACGGTGGGATTTTCTATCGAGGTCAGGCGGGCGTGCATACGTTGTTTCGCATCCTCATGTTCACCAGAAAATAAACGCGAGCTTGAAACCCCAGGTTTCATTAAAACCACCCCGATAATTTCATTTCCTCCCTGATAGGATATCGACAACAGGGTTGAGGGATCTGAAGATCGCTCGATCGTTCCTTCAACGGACACGTAAATTAAAATCATCGTACCGTGACCGACTCACTTCCGTTCAAGAGATCCTTCATTACTCCCATATAGGATAGGAGGAAGAGGTGTGCCCAAGCTAGCATTCGCCTTGGTCTTCCACCAGGCGAACGGGACCCAAACGAAGCTTCGTCGCCAAGCGAAGCAACGAGAACGAGGAAAAAAAAACACTTCTTTTTCTCCCGCAATCTACCGAACAGACCCTTTCAACCCCGGACGTGTACCGCGGCGGACGAAAGTTATCTCAACGTATACGCAACAATCGTCTGAACGCTCTTCTGTAATCGAGATTGAAGATCGTGTAGATGAGCGGGTTCAGGGCGCTGTTCACGTAACCGAGCCACGTGATGAAGTAAACCACGCGATCCGAGGGGCAACAGGCCGGGCAGAACGGGACGATCACGTACATCAGGAAGAACGGTAGCCAGCAGACGACGAATACACCCATGATCACGCCGAGAGTCCTCGCGGCACGTCTCTCTTTCGACAGAGAGATCCTCTGTCGTTCCTCGATGAACTGATACACCGTGGTGGTGGTGGCTGTAGCACGACCACCACCAGTCGTACGTCTCGAGGATGTAGTGGTAGCGTTCCCAGCGATCGTCACTTCCGTTGGCTCGTCGTCGATCAACGAGGGTTTCGCGTGAGCACGTGGGGTCGATCTTTCGTTATGATTCGTTTCGGAACTAACCGACTCCTCCTCTGCCTCGCGATGCCTGGTCGACTGAACCGCCCCCAGTCGACTCTGTCTGGCCCGTTCACGAAGTCTCCTCCTGGTAGCCAGGAAGATCTCCAGATAGACCAGGCTCATCAACAGCAACGGTATGAAGAACGAGCCCAAGGATGAATAGATCACGTAGCCCTGTCTTCTGGTCAGCTGACAAGGTGTGCCTGGCTCGAGTTCCTCCGGCCAGTCGTTCCAACCGGCCAATGGCGGTGAACTGATCGCCCCAGATAGGATCCATACCCCAGCTATCGTTGCGAGCACCCTCTTCAGGGTGCGTTTCTGCGCGTAATTTATCGGATCGGTGATCGCCCAGTAACGATCCAACGCAATCGCGCATAGATTTAGTATGCTAGCTGTGCAACACAGGACGTCGCAGGTCAACCATAGCTTGCACAGGTGTATACCGAATATCCATTTGCCCAGAAGAAGGTAAGCGACGTTGAACGGCATCACTAGAATCGCGACCGCTAGATCCGCCACCGCCAGCGAGACTATGAAGAAATTCTGAACGATTCGCAACGGTCTGTAGGTGAACACGCTGAGGATCACCAACGCGTTACCGAGCACCGTCGCCAGAACAAGGAAGCCCAGCGTCAACGAGGCGGCCGCGGCTTCCCAGACGGGCAGATTCGAGCCTGTCTCCTCCTCCGGTGGACCGCAACCGGTCACCTCGTAGTCCTCGGTCATCGTGCCGCCTGACTCACCGCTGGAGTTCATGTTGCCTGGGCCGGTTCCTGGAAACAATGGACGCTCGTTAGAGATCGATCGAGAGAGGGAACGAAATGGATTCTTGAATCGATCGTGTTTTAACCAGGGACTTAAAACGGGATGATTTTGATACCGATATTATGCCATCAAAGCTATACCGAAACCGATATATATTACCGAAAATCGAAATAAATACCGGTATTTTTTCGGTTTCTATAAGGGTAGGGTTGATATAGGGTTATATAGGGCGAAGTTTACGTTTCGGTAGAAGTCCCTGGTTTTAACGGGGATGAATGTACTTCTGATTGAGGACATACAGAATTCGGTGTGAGTGAGTTTGTTTGTATAAAATCGTGCCCGACTTCGATTCAAAAGGCCGTTCCTTTGCAACTCCAGCGAACCGTCGCAGTATATCATTCCTCCGCGTGTAATTCCTCCAAAGTAGCAGGAGCAACATCGAACTTATGTCGAGATAATATACGGGAGGGGAATGGAGTGAGAACAATTTACGAGTGTACCAGCAGCCTAGAGCGACGCGTTAAATGTTACCGGTGACGTAAACCGGACATAAATCCTGAGGGGGTCAGACGGTTCCGGCCTGTGTTATCGGCGAAATTCTGATTTCGCCCGATCAAGGATTATCCCGCGGAAGAAGGAGGGGGTCGCTTTGATCCGCCATGTGTAAAATCCAAGCGCCGCCGTAGCACGGAAAAGCCGAGTGGTCGCGGATGAAAGACTTCGTGAAAGCAAAATATGTAACCCCGGCATTTGCGTGCGGCACTTAAAGCCGATGCGCGCGCGCGCGCACACACGGCTCTCTTCCTATTATTTTCCACGTGGATCTTCAAAGCCCCGCGATTACATTGAAACGACAGCGGCATTGAGTACGCCGGAAAATAGTGGATTCAGGTTGCCATTGAAAAAAAAGAAGAAGATTAATTGCATTCTTCGCGAGTGGATGTCGTTAAGAGAACACCACGGGTTAATGTTTCGTTTCGAGTAACGATGCTATCGTGGAACTGCAATCGAGCAATTACTTTTCTAGTCTGTGGCAGTCTATCTGGAACTGGTTCTAGAAGTTTTCCCAACGATCGATAATTTATTAAAGAACAAATTCTCGACTTGCTCAACTTAGGCAAGTTGGGTGATACTTGTTTTTGTTTTATTTGTTCATGTATTTCAAAATTAATGTAGCAAATGAAAGTGCAATTTGAGCATCAATAACACGATTATTTAAGTAGTGATGGCGAAAGCGTATTAAAGAAAGAGGCGTAATTTAACTATTCAACCTATATCTATTGTAAAAAATAGATAAAGAAATAAACGAAAATTAAAATAAAGAAACGTTTCACAGAAAAATTGTTGATTAATGATCTGTTAAAAAATATATAGGTATTCATTTAAAATAGTGAAATTGACGTTCAAATGACTTTTGAAATGTTCACCAGATTAAAAGTAAACAATGTCACTCTCTTTCCCCCTCAAAGTCAAACAACTTTTGTCTAGAATATTATCTTATGAAATGCTTTGTTTTTATAATATTTCCACCTGCCACCTTAAATGCCGCCCCCTGTATATGGTCGAAAGTGCAGACCACCAACGCAACGAGTGAGCCTGCAACGAATCGCCCAATCTTAAACTAACGACTACGCTCTTACAACAGGTCGTGGGTCAACATCCAAGATTCTATTCACAATTCACCTCAAAAACCAAGGAAAGTCGCGTGTACCACAATATTTCACTCTTAATCCGTAACGCTCCTGCCCCCCCCCCCCTCCGTGGCGACATTCCTTAAGTTTCATCGCGGTCCAACAACATCCACGGTCTCCATTTTCATTTTTCTCTCGGTTAAGCGAGGGAGACCCCGTCGTCGGCCGTAACACGTTCGTTAGCCGAAAGAATAATCCTTGGGGACTCGGAATAATTAACTGAGAAACCAACCAAATAACTAGGCCGCGAAATAATGCCAGGTTGCATTGAAAACGAAACGAACAAAAGTCTCTAATATGTGCACGCACCTCTGCTTCTTCCGTAGGATTGTTTTCAGGCCAGTGGATCCACGGTCGGAATAATCAGCTTTAGAGACAAAGAAGATCCACAAAACGTTCTGCGTTTAAGAGTGTATACGTGTGTGTGAAGATTAAACTATTCTTCGCCATTTTAATAGCGTTGGGCGATTCCCCTGCGGTTCACGCTACACAGAAACATTCACCCAGTGACTGAAACACGCTCATAACGATGATTGTTACCATGAAATTCTCCGAGCACCTCTCTTATCGAAGTGACCCTGGCTGTTTATGCCACAGAATTTCCGTGTGGCATTCGACACAGGGCCCGTTCTACACTCTGAAAACCGTTTCTCGAGGCGGTATACATGCCCCCGAATCCAAAGTTAGTTATGCAATCTCTCGCCGCGTCGCGATATTCGACCACACGAGTCATTAGAAATTTAAATCAACCGCCGCGGAACGATAGAAATTTCTGGATAAAACAGGCAACGAGCATTCCGTGTTCCGACCGTGTCCCTTATCCGTACCTTGTAAAAAAGAAGGATTTAGGTTTTTTTTCCCTCTCGATTAAGCGCGCTCAGCGACAACGTATCCGTCTAATGTTCGATTCGGCCCTTTTTACGATCCCGAATGTATTAAGCTCCGTCTATACTATGGAGGAAAACAGTGTTATATAACAGATTATTGTGTAACTTTGCTATACAAGATTATTGTTAGACGATTATATCTTTTGGACAAGTCTGTAACAAGTTTGTATAACATTTCGTATTTCATTTGTATAATGGCATCACACTTGATGGATAATTCTGTACCGAGAAACAAGATACGAAATTTTCCAGTTCAGAGGAATTCACCGACAACTATGTTATTGTGAAGTTACGCCTCGGGTCGATTCCAGAAGAGGGAAAAAAGCGATTTCGTATAAAATGCTCGTCGAATTCGAAAGTCGCGTGGAGCTCGTAACGCAAGCGTCTCTTCTTCGGCTCGTTGCTTCCGGAAAACAGAAAGCTTGTACCACGGCTTGATCCGTTTTATTCGATCCCAGCCGTGTTATCGGGCCGTGAATTCCAACGATTCCGCCGGAATCGGGGAGAAGGTCTCTCTTCGATCTTGGCCGTTTTCACGCTTCCGTGTCCTAGAACGGGACTCGATTGGTTCCTTCGAGCGTGTCGTGTCTTTATCGACGCCCCAGCGTCGAACCCGAAATAACCGTGTTTCCTGTATTTCCTGCGAACGAGGCGAACCAGAGGGCTGCCGAGAACTCTATCTACAGGCTAAAATTAGATGTAATTGAGGAAGTGCAACGGAACGCCTTTCTATAGGGAAACAGTACCGAGGAAAGCGTTTTCCTATCATTTCGATACAACTGTACGAAGGTATATCAAATCGTTCCCGGAAAACTTTTGTAACGTCAAAACTATTGCTTATTTCGAAATAATTCAACTGCGTCCTTTTGTGCAACCCTTCAACCTAACGCTCCTCTTTCATTTCCTGTACTACACACACTACCCAAACAGACAACAAATCAGTAATACCAAAATGACACAAAATATTCAGTTTGAACTATTTACACAATTGAAAATTCCACGGATCCGACGAGAGGTTCCTCGTCATCTCGTTCACAGTTCGTGAATCGTCAATATTGCAGTATTCAATTATGAATGTGTTTCCAAATTCGTTCGGTTCATCGCAACGGAGGAGGGAGGGGGGTCGTGACAACTGTTCGATATATTTTCGAATGTTACTCCTCCCACCATCATAGGTGAACAACCTCTGACAATATTAATCCGTCGGTGAGCCGCGACGATACATCTCGTCGCAGCCGATCGACCATTCGCGACACACCATAGAGCCTCCCCGAACATTTTCGATCGGCGCAGCCTCGTGAATAGAATTTTTCGAGTGGCTGGGAACGCGATCGGGCAGCAATCGCGTATTTCATTTTCCCCCATTTCGACGAATATTCGCGCGCGAAATGTGTAACGAACGCGACAGATGGAATTTACCCCCTAACCCCTCCATCCCCTGGCTACGGTATAAATATTGGCCCGCGAGAATTCCGGATATCGGGCAGATATCGGGATGTCCCGGATGAAATAAAATTGATAAGCTCGCGTAAACGCGCCCTTCGGCTGTTCCAGCGATTTTTATTCGTCAGAAGAGATGGTCCAAATACAGGCCAGGGTCCAAATATAGGCTAGTTGAAAGTATACGGTCTGGGTTAGGTGTTTCATCCTAACAGGAACAGTGTGAAACTACGATTCAGGAACCAACGAAGCTTTGTGGGTGTAATCGAGACATAAGAGTACTTAATAAAAATTATTTCAAACAGCTGTAGAATCAACAAATTGTAAAATTTTCAAAAATCCTTCGAGATACATGTATATAACACTAAAGACTATAACATATCCAAGTGTCAACAGCATACTAACCCCATATTTAGATCACTTCCTCTACTATTCCCCGTGGCCTGTCACGAGAAAGAACAACGAGTAGTGGATGCAAGAGGGTCGCGAATGAATCTCCGGTGTGGCCTAGCCAGCTGCATTAAAGCATCGATCGAAGTGTAACACGTCACGAAATCCATTAATGTTTCCCCCAAGTAATATCGTATTCTCGGTCTTAAAGCCAGATTGAATTCCGCACGTTTGAACAAGCCCGCGAGTATCTGCGTTTCGATGGAAATTATCGTCTGCGCTGCTGTTTCCTCGCTTTCCAACGGATCGATGGTGCAGAGTGGTCCAGAATCGAAATTTATCAGGTGAAATGGTCGGAAATAAATTTCTCTTATCCTTCCACACGAACTCACGTCAACTTATTATTAACCGTGGAAGATTTGTTACGCGAATTATTGTTCTCCTTGGTGCCCTATCATGTCATCAATCTTGATAAAAAATAGAAGAAAAAATTCCCTAAAATTGTCGACTTTCATAGATATGAGAACACTGTCGAGTGACTGATAAGATCTCTGAAATTTATAAAAATTTGTTCTTTTATCGAACTTCCATTCGAAATTTATAAATTTCAAAATTCTGCCATTTTTTTTTTCTAATTTTTCAGAGGTAATTGGAAGTGCGATCTGCTAAATTTTCATTTTTGACCATTGTGGGATCGTGTCAACCCACGGAGGATCCAGAGTAGGAAGATTTTTATGCGCAATTTAAACTTGTCGGGATTTAAGCTGCGGAGCTGCAATTTCGAACACTATCGGTCGAAACAAAATCAATTGAACCAGGTTGATGCTGCTATTATTGGCGTGATTCGGAGATACATTCGCGGGGGCTAATCCGTGGATAAATCTCGAGCGTGGCTCCATTTTCCTGGAAATTATTGCCGATAATTTCGACCCTCGAAACAGGGGCGGTAAACGGGTGTACGAGTGACACGGAAAAATAGAGAAAGCTGCGTGTGCGCTCTTTGTCGGAGGGTTTTTCGTTCGAAGCTTTTTCTCGGAAAATGTTGCGGGAAAAGGTAACTGAATTCGCGCGGCCACGGTTTCAATAAAATCAATCGGACCGCGAGTCGAATGACAAGAGACGGACCGGTCGAGGTTAATCCCGGTATAATCCTGAGCAAACCATTTTATTCTGATTTAATTAACCGGACACCCCCGAGAGGGCAGCTTCGAAAACAGAGGAAAAAAAAACCATCCAAATATTTTCCCTTCAAATACAGCATAGAGATCGATCAGCCTGAGCCGCAATTTAATTTAAAATTGTGTACACACTGTACGGTCACCGTTCTTGCTAAATCACCCCGAAAAACAATGAATTGCTCAATCTGTAAGTTCTCTCTATTTAATCATAGGGAGCCTTGTGTATGGATTCGTCATTTAAAATATTAATAAGCGAATAGCAGCCTCTAAAAAAATTATGTAATGTTATATATGTAAATGTAATAAATAATCCAGACCAGTTTCTCAGCATACAGAACAAAATGAAAGGTGCCCAATCGATATTGTAAAAGTTGAATTTTAAGCACCACCTTCGACTGGATATCCTATTACTCAATACATGCAGATGCGTTTCACAATAATAGGAAAAACCTTGATGTTTGAGGATCCTCTAACCACGGCGCGAGCCGTTAACGAATTTCTTTTCCGTTTTCCGTGGAAATGTCAATCGATTCAAGGCGCTCGATTGACCTTTCACTTTCGCGGAACAGAATACACCGCCGCCCGAGGAAATACTCAACCGAGGCGACGACCCAACATGCATCGGTACTTTTTGTCATTGAAACGCTTTGAAGTTCTTTCTTTCCTCTCTTCAGGGTAGAGACTACTCCGGCTACATCCTCCGGTTCTTTCGGGCAAGAAATAAACTTTCCTGGAGCCCAAATGCTGTGCAAATTGGAGAACACAGAGAACCTTTTTCTCCATCGCACATTTTTTCCACAAATGGCAGAATTTTCATGTTTCACTTTTTAACCATCGATGCCGATTGTTTGTTTTCAATCGATGCCCCCAAAAATGTCACGCTAAAAATTACCATAGTCGGTTGATTTTCGTGACGTTTGATTAACGTCCGTTCGAGATTCGATGGCCCAGATTTCCGTCTAATGGGAATCGAAGAGATTAAAAGACGACGAAGGGCGGACTTCGTTACATGGATGAGGGGATACGAAATTTATTCAGTTAATGAAAATCTTCGAGGCCTTGAATTTCGATATTAGATTGATTAACGGCGGACTCGAATATACGAACTTTCCCGTGACGTTCGATGCGTCAAAGGGCGGTGGGAATGGCGAGGAGTCGTTGGATTCTGTGGGATCACGAGCTGCTGGAGGGATTAAATGTCACTCGGTTTCTGTGTGTATCCGCGCTCCACGTGTCACGTTTCCGACAACGTTGAACGCATTAACGAATACTCGAGGAAGCTGTTAAAATGGTAATGAGCGGAAGAAACGGTTGTTCGGTATCCAGCGAATTGGCACGAGCGTTGGTGAAGTCTATATGACGATATATGACCACGTGAGGATATAGAATGCGAGTCAAAAGTGAGTATACACTTTAAATAGTATGGAATTCATTTTCGAAGATTTTGGAAAATTTTAATAATTGTTGATTCTGCAGCTGTTTGGAATATAGTGTCAACCTTCGTTCAATAAATCGTCATTGGTGAACTAACAAACTGAACAAAATGAGCTTTGCGAGTAATTATAGCGAAGACTGACTAAAAATGATTTCAGTTAATAAAAATATTTTTAACCGTTTATTTTGTAATTCTTTTTAAGAAATGAAATTTTATAATAGTAAAACTCAATTGAAAAATTTGAAACAGAATGTGGATGTAGTTTTGATTGTTCACTTGATGGACAAATTTTCAAACATATGGACATTTTAAAATTTATTGTAGTTAACGCTGCGTCGAAGCACATCGGCTCGACGACAGTCACGATAAGAGGGAAAATGTATCTTTAAATACGCGTTGGAAAAGGCAAGCCGGTGACGACTTGTAACTGGAGGACTTCCGGTTAGACGTGGAAAGGTAACAAGCCAGCGTAATAAAAAGAACATAGAGATGGAATAACAGGAAAGAGGAAACGAGAGAAGAAATTACAGTGGCAGCTGGGGAATAAAAAGGTAATTCTATTAAAAAATAAATGTAAGAGAGACAGAGAGAAAGATTAAATGAGGAAGATGAGGCGGAAGGAAGTAAGTAGCAGCGTGCTAATACACAATTAGAGAACGCATTTCTTCTATTTCGTTTTCACGAGTAATAACTGCCAACATTACAAGCGACCCGAAGCTTCTAAACGATAATGCACGAATAAAAGACGGAAAAGACGAGATGTACAAGGCGGACCGAACTCCAGTGAGTCGAGAGAGGAAGTCCATCGGAACTCGAAAGAATTCCATCAAAGAAGGATCGAACGAAAGTAGAGTGAGCCATTGCGCACCGTACTGAATACCAAATACCTTGGGAAAAAAAAGCTTCAGTGAAATTCTCAGAAGGATTGTGTTCTGCCCACGCAACGATACGTCGTCAATGAACCGAACGCAAATTCACGAATCTCGAGGGAAGATCCGCTCGATCCACCTGTTATTCAATCAGTCCTCGCGCGAACTTCAGCCACGGGAATACCAAATACCTGGTTGAGAAATTTATAGAAATTCAGAAGGTGATACCCATTCTCCACACAGGGTGTCCCACCTAACGCGAGCATGTTAAATATCTCACTTACTTTTGATTTTCAGAAAAATTATTTTAACAAATTCTGAAAGTATTGTCCATCAACTTCGACGCATTTTTGCACTATTCCTTCTAACGTAATTACTTTATTATTAAAAAAAACACCAATGACCTAGAAAATTTTTAAAATATGACCTTAAGAAAATTCTTTTGTTTATCACAATACTTGCTCCTTCTAACCGAATAACATTGTCGGGACAAATCGTCGGTATTCTATCAACGAACTCCACCCAACGATTACTCGTCGATGAACCGTCCAGAAATCCATGGATCACGGAGCAAGCACACCCGTGTGGGTTGCAGCAAATGATACACCTGTTATCCAGGCACCCTAGCTGCGATTCCATCCACGCGAACGATGGATCAGCCCTCTGGACTAATCGTAAATTCGACTTGGCGGACGCCAACAAAGTTTCCCCAGGCGGATCTATTAACGGTCTGTTCACGTACACGTCGTGTAATCCGGCCGTGTCAGCCAACACAGCCGATTTCAGATCGGTCGCTAATTCATGACCGTTTCGGTAGAGTCGCTTCCGGAGCTAAATAGCTGCTCCCTGCGTAACATTAACGGGTTGGAAGCAGCGCGAAGTCATCGATCGACGTTGTATCGACGCTGTTGGATCGCGATGACGATGTGACGAACCCGTTTACCGCATCGTGGAAAGCTGGCTCAGCAGAAAAACCGGTCTTCTGAATCGACTACGAGTCGGGAAATTAAATTTCGACCGGTGGTTGCGGCTGAAAATGAGGAAAACTTTCTGGCAGGAGGAAAATTAATTTTCAGTTCAGATGTTTTCGTGTCCTTTGATCATTAACGCGTAAATTAATCTCTGAATTTTGCCGGCAGGTAGATAACCGAATGGGAAATGGAAGGGTGTACCGTGGCATCGTTCCATGTTTACTAGTGGCGAAGTTGATTATGTTATTTAAGCAGGAGATAGAATGCAGATGATGGTTATGGTAGGTTATAGCAATATCTATTCTTGGAATTATTATTATTTCCTAGTGAGGTGGTGTCGTAGGTATGGTCGTGGATTTTTTGTTGAACAAAATATTAGGTGTACCAATAAGTAATCCACTATATTTTAACAAGTTGCACAGTTATTTTCAGGGAAATCAGAAGCCTATGTATGATATCTTTCCTCTTTCTTCAATGTTCGCTGTCATTTTGAAGAAACAAATGGGTAGAAGAACGTTTTAAATTTAAACTGTGTTACCAATTTATTAACAGGAAATGGTGGATTGCTTATTGGTATTCCTAATAAATCAATTTCTCCGTGCTGAAACTGTTTCTTTATCAGGATTTCGAAGTCGTAGAATGTCCTGCAGATTCGGGTAAAATATATAGATTGAAAGCTTAAAGGATTTTTTGTCATCACTGCGGATACTTCGACATCTCTGAGGGCCTGGACGGCCCTTGGAGAATTCAGTAGATCCTCACAGGATCCTGAGCTTATAGGTTCTATCAATTGTTAAGGTCATATAATGTTACTCAAGCATTTGTGATCATCTTTTAATTATTGTCAGGGTCCTTCGAAGCTCTGCTGAATCCTCTAAGGGCCCCGACAGTAATTAAAGTCCGATTTCAAATCCTTGAACGTCATTAGAAGTCCTCAATAATCGTTAAAGAAGAAACTGTCACGTTATTCTATTAGAATTCTTGTTATTTTTTATGAATTTCCTACTGAACTGTTTAATAACAGTTCTATGGCTGTTGATCGTTAGATTCTATGAAACCTATTAAACAACAGCCGGTATGTAATGCGTTAAGATAATTGCTGACCAGTTTAGATCGTTATAGTGACCACACACATTCTATCTTCACCCACTTTCCACGTACACATACATATCCCGTTCCATTATTCATTCTACTAAGCACGCATTAATCATAGAGCATCGATAAATCGACCGAATATATTTCGTTAAGCTCCCATTCCATTCAGACACGTCGGTGTTTCCCCCTGTTTGCGATATTCTCGATCATGATCTCTGATGTTCCCGTGATTCACTGCCCCACTAGAGTATTTACACGCCTGCCTCCGAATCGCTTCATTCTGCCTTTCCACCTGCTCGTTTCCATTATTTATGCGAACTCGACACGATTCGGACCGAATGGAAAAATGCCCTGGACAAATTCGCCCGAATTTTACCGCCACGCCTCGTTTCGTCCTGATCGTCACGCTCGTCAGCCGAAAATACAGTGACTCATTTGTTCATATACTTCTCAAATAACAATTAGGTGTCAAAACTTGTATACAATTACCATTTACATATATTTCCTATCATTACGTTTATTATTCTTTTGCAATAAATTTTCCTTAACACTAGAACTACCAACGATAAACGCATATCTTTCTCGACTGATCGATAAATATGGCAAACTTTTGAAAATTTACAAATTTATAAATTAACTAATTTCTTTAATGTCGTATCGTACTAAAAGTCACAAAAGATCCGAGAAAATATTTAGTTCTAGTGTTAAGTTCAAAATAATTGTCGCATTTGGATAAAGAATTTAGTGAAACAAAAGCGACAGTCTAACAAACTTGCGTTTGTCGCTGTAAAACGGACAAAATGCGAATAGTCAGCTTTTGGCAAATTGGCTCCATTGGATTTTGTTATCGTATCTTCGTCGATCCCCTCTCCCCTTCGCCTTGGGAATCGTTGCTGAACGAGGCAAGATCCTCCGGCGAGTTTCGTCATCCGTTGGAACCGAACAGCCGGAAATGAAATGGAGCCCCTGTCTAAACGAACTACTCCAGAGCAGGAGGGAAAGGGGCACACAGCCCACGATAGAGGAAAGTTTTAGTTGTCAAAGCATCCACCCCTCTGTCTCCCTGCCTTTAATGCCGGGGATAATTGCACTTTCCGGGCGCGTTCTTCGACGGTAATGTCGTCGACAGAGGATGCGTAGCTGGGTCTGGGGTTCTTAACGTGGACAGTATTGAAATTGCATTGTTCCGGATACTTTGCTATTAGTCCCATGGAATCCGTGAGACTACCACCTAGCAGAGAGAAACGCCAGGAACAATTATATCGCCGCGGTAGTTAAGGGCTCCGAATGTGGACCAGGGGGGCGAGGAGGGGCACGAAGGCGCAATATCGGAAACTTTTTACAGGTTACGTTGTTCATCGCCGAGGGAAACACGAACTCGTTAACGGAGAATCGGGAACACACGTTTACTCGGACCTTTTCGGGAGGAGAACACTTCTCGTTTTCGTAATTTATTGGAAACGTACAAATAATGGACCGAAATTGGACAGGTTTCTTCGCAGTAACAAGAGAACACTTACAGGAAAGAGATCCGAAATGTTTCACTTCGATTTTAACAGATTCAGTTCGGGCCGTAATTGTTTTTCCAACCACATGGCCTGGAGAAATGAATTTTTCCTTTTTTTACGTTTTCAGTATCGATGTGTCATTGTAACTATTCCGAAAGACATGTAATAATAGAAAATGTTTTTTATCACATGTTTTAATGGGAACTATAGCCTCCCATAGGACCCTAAATTAGGAGGAAGAAATGTGAATAAATCCTACTTTCAAAGTGTATACTCACGTTTAACTGTCACTGTATATTCCTAATACATCTTCAGGTTTCGTAACTTTATTGTTTATATCTTTAAATCGATCTATGGTCCACGCATAATATTTCGAAATCAGACAGTTGGTGTCCTTCCTTTGTTAATAAATTGTACTACCTTTCCGACTGTAATTCACGATTCTGGTTGTAATAGTGGTTCCAGAGACTTTTGGGATCGACAAAACAGTGACGCACACCTGACGTTTAACGATCTCTGGCGGTCGTACTTTCGTCTCCGTCCCATTTCGTTTCGGCTCCGTGCACAGCGTCGCCGCTACGCCCGTTAACTTAATTAACATTCCGCGCGGGGTAAACGTCAACCGACGACTGGGTAGCCCTGTTCGTTTCCGTCGAGGCTCTCCCGTCGGAATTCCAGAAGAATAACCCGTCTCTCGTCGTTCCCGCGAACGCTTTTGTTTCTTCGATCACGCGAAACCTGGGAAGGGACCCTTCGCTACCCCCGCGAAATCTCATTTGAAATATTGCAATTTGTCAGTCATGAAGGAAATTCCGCCGTGGAACTGGAGAGGGCGGCGATTAAGATGCCTGGAGACGATTAGGATGCCTTTGAAATCGTACATTGTACAGGGAAAAAGTTCTCGGATATGCGACAGGAATTTAACCGTATGGAAAGTAAACGCTGTTAATTATATGAGCTGTTCGTTTGCCAATGTAATTGAATCCACGAAAATTATCGAAGAATTTTATTGTAAGTGTACAAAGTAAAGCAGTGTCACTATTCATATCTCCTTTGTCAATAGGAGTAACAATTCGTTAAGTTCTCAAAGTCCCGTAAGTAATTCAAAGTAGTCGAGTAACTCTCAAACTTGCATGAAAATCGTTGCGTCAACACGAGACCCACGGAATGAACCATAAAATATGGAAGCAATCGTAAATGTGCACTCTCTACCCAGAACACGGTCACAGAACATTTCGACCGTTGACAGACAGGTTCAATTTGGATAATGAGAATGAATTTCGAACGAAGCAATTAGGCGAACGGAAGGCAAACAATGATTACCACGACGACAGTTCTTCCGTTGACTATATATTCGAACGGCTAAACGATATTTTCCAGCGTTCACTTGAAAAATTCAATCGCCCCTGCAGGAAACACTCGCGGAAATATTCTAATCATCCCAAGGTCCTTTCATAAATTCTTTCCCCAATGATGATCAATTAAAGTTCCGGTCCCACGTTACGGTTCTTCAGGACACGCAACGGGATGTAGAGTAGTATCGAACCATACAGAGTGCCACGATATCACGATCAGTCGATTTTCCATTAGGCAACTTCGAACCCCGTCCACCAACCCCCCACATACACATCGGCTTAATTACCCGAATCACGAGTTAAACGCAATCACACGCATGGAAACTTTCCGGCAAGATCGTGGCCTGATAATCTGATATCTATTAACGCTTCAATTACCCAGTATTCAGGATCCCCCTGTTTACCCAATTGGTAAACAAGTAACGCGCACGGGACACGCGACCGACCCTTCAATTCGCGACCGTACACGCACATTCCGAGAGAACTGAATGACAGGAATCGTTTCAAGTCGATCGAATCCTCGGTACATCCAGCATTTCAATTCCGTAGGAATTCTATTTCTCTTTTTTTTTTCAATATCGACGTCCAAAGTAATATCAGAAGTGGCACGACCGGAGAGGATTGAAAGGGGGATGGCTCCGAGAGGAGGGGCCATTTTCACCTACTTTCAGGAGAAGCCACAGTGGCACCTTTTACCGCGGCAAGAAGGAAATTATTAAAAGCTACGGTGCTTGTTCTTCCCGTCTTGTGACTCCTCCCGTCGGGCAAACTTAAACTATTCCGCGTAATGGGAGAGAAAAAGAAGCACACTCGCCAGAGAGAAAGGGAACCGTAAGAGAATGCCTTTACGAAGATGCGCCCCAACGCGTTATTCGACCCAGCAAAGAGATTCACCATTCTGCCCCCCTCTCTGTTGTAGCTTCATGAAACGTATACAACGCTTCTAAATTATTTAACGTTATTACCGTTCTAAAGAGCAATAACTTCGGTCGCGTAAATGATTATGCATGGAAAATGGCCCCAGCGAATGCAACCCCACGGGCGAGCGCATAACGCTCTCTCGCCCTTTCGCCAGGTGGAAAGTTTATAAGCTCTTTTAATTCGCCGCAAAAATTACGTCTTCTACTTTCCGCTGAGTAGCCCGACCGCGATACTCGCGCCCGTAATTAATATTGATTTACACCGTCCACGACGGCACGGGAAGACGGTTCTTATTCACCTGCGAACGACATCATGCTTCGTTCGCGAATAATGTATAGGACGGACGGGTTTGGGATACTGGTGACCGAATTTAGGGGGGAATTAGACCGTAATCTATCGATTTATCAGAAAGGCGGAAAAGAAATAATTGTGGGGAAATTATGAACAGTTAACCCCTTGCCTTACGAATTTTTTGACGACTGTACTTTCAAGCATTACTTTATCGTTAATAATTTCCCAGACACAAAAGAAATTTTATTCTTAAGACAAGTGTATCGTTTACTCTAAATCTTAAATATTAATACCAATGAAACAGAATTTCACTTGGACTCAGAGGAATGAATACTGTTCAACGTACTTATACGCGAACAAATAAAGCGCAGTTCAGTACCATGAACTTAATCCAATTTGCGATAAATGGAAACTATACGGGCTGTGGCTGCTAAATATAATTCCCCGTACGGAGACTGAATGATGAAATTAATACAATGGCCGATCGAAAATCACACCTTAAATGTGCGTGAACGTTCGACAGACGATAATGGATATATAGTATATATTTTGCAGCGATGCTTTCAGTGTGACCACCGTCCATCAAACGCCGAGTGACTGAATCACGATGTGCATCGCATTAAATATCGGCCAAGCATATCAACCGAAATATTAAGTGGTAAAACAATCGATGAATCGATTGAAATGCACGAGTCGAGGCCGGTAATTGAACCCGCTCCAATAGCGACGATAGACTGCAAGAATCAATCGGGAGGTTCCATTATGAAAGCCAGAGAATAATACGTCGTATAAAACGGACAAATGAAATTCCATCGAAACCAATGACACGGGTAAATCGTTTTCCCCTTAAGAATAAAAAAATAAAAAACTTGTGTTACACCATGCACGGAATGTAACCAACGATCGAGCATCGCGTTTGAAACACGATGGTCCAACGAATTCGAAGCACCGAAACTTTTGAAGTACTTCCAGCCAGCTATCGCGCAAGTATGCCGAACTTTGCATCGATTCAAGATTCACGGCTGATATACAAGGTGTGCCAAAATAGCTAACTTTTTCCTTAGCAAAAATGTTATCCGAGGCTTTGTTTACGAGATATTAACGAAAAACCATCGACAAAACAAAGCTTCGAATAGCATCTTTGATAAGGAAAAAGTTGTTTCAAATCACCCCAGGAATCCCTCATTTTCTGGAGTCGAAGCTATTTTGGGACATGCTGTATAAATGGACCGACGATATATTAACCAGGCTTTATCCCACAACACGAGTTTATCCCTCTCCGAAAGTTGTAAACAAGAAACTTTCACGAGAACTATGAGAGATGTATTCTATATTTTCCAGTTACTCCAACGCAGACAGTCGTTTCCTTTCGCTTAAACCACCGTTTCCGTTACACTCTGGGCACGCTGAACCGAAGGTAATTCCAGTCTAAGCGAATACGGCGTTCCGTCAGACGGAAAAATCACGAAACAGTGTTCGCTGGCTGCGAGTCAAAATTACATTGAGCTGAAAGTTTCCCGACTTTTACCGCGGGACTTTAAAAGGGGTGAAAGTCATTTTGTCAATTTATATAGCTGGAAATAATGCTTGCCATTTAGTCGTGTAAAACCGTGTTTCCATAACTAGTGTAAAGACAAAACGAAACGTTACGAGGACGATGTGTTTGTTCCTATGTCATCGATCCTCTACGATAAACGCCTGACGTACCTTTACATTCTCTATTATAGACAGAAGTAGTTTAGCACACAAAAAACCATGCACTTTCTTTTCCACATATCGTGATTTATTGCACTGTTAACGGATTAAATGGAGTGTCGATATCCCTAGTTCCTCCATATGTGGACATCCCAAAATAGACGGTATATTCGATAAAAAACAAAGTTTGTTAAACAAGGTCACTAAAAGAACATATATCGAAGTGTGGCCTGACCCAAGGGAAGAACATTATTTAGGCAAACCATGCGTTGATCGCGTAACGTAACATCATGTTGATGTTTCTAATCCAAATAATACAGCAAAAGCTTTCTCTTTGATTCTGGTACGAACGCTAGTGTACTATAGTGAAATGGAATTCGGCGGTGCTCGCAGCGTGAGTCCCTTTGCGTTCGAAAACTATTTACGAAACACGCGAGGCATCGTTGATTAAACATTACGGCGAACGACGGAGGGGGTTGTTTGAGTTGATTCATCGTCTGTGGGCCGCGGTTATGAATCAATCACAGCGTTCGCCCGGAGTGGAATCACCCCCCAACCACTGCCTCCACACGATCCAAAGCGTATATCCTACGAAACAGCGACGGGTTCACGCAGCCAGCCGCGCCGCGGTTAACGTTGTTCCTAACAAGTTGCGCGCACCACCCGTAACGCGTTCGAATCACGACACTCGGCTTTATGCCGCGTATCTACCTAGAATAAGTGTCCCGGTGCTAACGAGGAAACTACGCGGCAACGACGACGCCTGTGAGCGAATTTAACCCTTCTTGTACGGTGCCGGAGTCACGTCCGCCCGCCACAGCGATATGTAGCTAATAACAGAGTAATCGATAATTCGATATTAGAAGGCAAGGGGTTACTTTATCAAGAAATTGTAGAAAATCGCGAGCAAAGCACAACAGGTATAGTCAGGTAATTCGAGCGCTAAATGAAGAACTGGATGAGAACTGTCGCAAAGAGATGCGATACCAGGCATCGACGAGTCCCGTTTACGGAAGCGCACAATCGTAAGATCTATCGCAGAACCGATTCACAGAGAATCGGGATCTGATGCTTGTGCATACATGTCTATCACGGAACGCCGAAACTTACTCAACCGAGTTAAAGGGTTGTACACAGGCTCCGACGTATACGGTTAAACGAAACTGACCAATCGTGTAGCAAACAGGGAATCGAATCGCTTTGATCATCGAAGGTAAGATTCCATAGGTAGTGTAATACATATGCGTTCAACGTGCAAAATTTCCGGTTTCACGAGCACCCCTATGTATTGGAGGAACCAAGTAATAATCGTTTCTTCCCTGGACGCACATAAAGCCGTTCGAGTAATTACAAGCGGCACTCTCCGGTCAGTTACTTAGTACTCTCACAGTCACTTGGTATTCAGTTAGAGTCCGTAGCACTTAGCGTCAATGGCAGTCACGATGGTTTAGCCTTTAAATTGCGTTACGGCCCCCCTCCCCGTGTAATCAAGTTAGCGTACCTGAAATATACCGCCTCAATGGTGCCCCTGTGTACACGGTTCCTGTCCCTATAGGGATTTCAGTACAAGAGAATTTAATTTAAATCTTACAAGTAGAAACACTATCTTAAAATATGCGACTGAAAACTGCAAATAATCAAATAGAATTGAGGTGAAACATAACAATGATAAGTACTATAGAGGTCTGTAAAATACAATAAAAAACGAAGCTTTCATCATCGAATTCTATATTTTATTCTGAACGCAATATGATACTTACAAGAAGAAAGAAATTTCTACATTTGCTTTTGCCTTCATGAAGTACTTTAAAAAATCTAATTTTGCATAAAAATCCGCAGTTTAATGATAAGAATAAAAATTACATAGGTAATTAACTTTGTAATAGATAACCCTAATTCCACTCTATCCTGAAAAACACTATGTAATTGAGACGTAAAATTAGTATTTATGTTGAGTGTGAAAATATCGATCTTATCGTTCCAGTTATTCACCAAAGAATCTATCGATCTGACGTTTTTAAAGGAACGACCAAGTAAGAATGTAATCGAACTGTTAATTAACGAACTCCAATTTGCAAGTTTGATACGGGTACGTGTTCTCAGATAACAAAATTTATCGCGATCGAGTGGGGGACGATTCGAAGGAAAGCAACTCTGCGTGGGCCGCGCGATTCCTCCAGGGATTTGCGAAAACTTCCTCCTCTTACCCCAACCATGGAGCAAATGGAACGAATAGGACACCGATGGAAGTACGAATCGGTATCTCCTGAATCCCGGAAACTTCCTGGACGACCGAACTCCGAATCAAATCGCAATAACGTGAAATTGTCATTCTCAGCGATATTTCTCGGCTCTCAGGGTCCCTTCCCGCACACTCGATGTTTCGTTTACGCGAAAGGAAATATTTTTTCAATCTGAGAATAGAAACGCAATTACGCTCACGAATTGGTATCCAGAGAAAGCTCGCTGGAAGAAATAAGATTCTGCGTACGAGATAAAATAATCGTCGAACTAGAAAAGATAGCAATCTAATTAACCCTTTCCTCCTCCCAATATATACTCCTTTCTTTTCCGTATAGCATAGAGAAATAGACGATGAAATATCCTTCTATTCGCCTCTAACAGTTCCATTGGTACACGAAGTTTTTCAACGATTTTCCACCGACTCAAAGGAACGAAAACGTAAGTAGGGTGTGAGTTTGTCAGCGACGATCGAAACGAACGTGTCCTTGATTCTTTCTGCCCTCCTCGAGGGACTCATTAAGCCACGAGTTTTACTCCGCACGCGAGTCCCCCGGATGAGATTACGCGATAATTAGCAAACTGCCCCGAGTTGAGCAGACTTTTTTTACATGACCGAACTGCCGCCGCGCCAACAACCACAGCGATAGATCGTGTAACGCGTTACCTGAAATTACGCTAAATGGCCCCGTCCGTCCGTCGTCTGTGACGAGCGAATTTTCACGAGGAGAACCATTTCCACCGTTGTCGGTAAACGTCTCTATTACACCGATACGAGAATCCTACTAATACCATCATCTTTCAACGATCAATTAACCTGGAGACGTTCTGGCCGCAGACAGTCCCCTTGGACGTCTCTTTATCCATTCAGGTCATATTACTTTTTAATCGAGGAAGACTTCCGCTACGCCTGAATTAAGTGCAGTCTAGTTATTAATGAAAGAGAAGAGAGCCTTCGTCCGATATTTGCAAACATTAAAATTAATAGCATCCCCCCCCCCCCTCCACCGAAGAGGAATCGAGAATGAAAGAAGTCGAAGGTAACGAAAGTTTGCTATCTTAAGCGATATCTAAGATGTTGTATCAGTCCCTCGTAGAACTTCTGAATACTACAAGAATATTTATTCCAATTTTTATTACAAAATTTCCATTTGAAAATAATTTTTCTGAAAATTCCTTCCTACCGATATATGGACAACCAAAAACGATACAAAATTAATCGAAACTTTTTCTCGACATCGTTTGTAGTTCACGAGTTACAAGTGAATAAGTAAAAGGTCGAAAGCGATTAAGTAAAAACGCTTCTGATAGAAAGGGTGGTTTCTCCGCTAAAGTCTAAAAGTAGCACCAACCAAGTATAGTAAAATTCTCAGGTTGATCCTATAAATAATTCAACAAAATCACAGAAAAACCTGTGTCTATCACTTTCTGGGCATACTTTGTAATTACGCGGTTATATTAAAGGAATCGATAGACGAACGAAAATATATTTTCCGGAAAGAATTACCGTGTCAGCTGGCAGCGACAAGATTCCTCGAGGGGCGAGTCATAATTAGTTCCTAATACGGCTTCTAGTGCGCGAACGGGGAAATCCAGCACGAGATTCGGAAAGTTTCGAGGAGTCCTTGAAAATTTTCCCAGCCCGGATACGAAGTTCTCTGTGACCCTCGGCCCCGGGGATCACGTTCGAAAGCGTATGAATGCAGAAACATACTTGCCCCGCCGCGCGTCACGCTATGCCATGCCATATCACGCCAGGCCACGTTGAAATGGAATGCACCGATTATATGCAGACTTATCTCACGCTTTGCGCTAAAGGCTTGCTGGTGGAAGCTTGCATCGCTTGACAACATTGTACGAGATTTCGGGATAATTGAGACGAATTCGGTCCGTGAGCGGCAAATCCCGTCGTCGGTTCGACAATAGACGCTGTGACACAACCGACGAGTTTCGACTGCTTTCGAGGGGATGGAGACTTCTGAATAGGCTTAGCAGGCGACGCCATCTTGACACCAACAAGACGGAGAATGCTGTTATTAAGTTACAAGGGATGCTCGCGATGTCATGCACACCGATTTTTCTGTAACCTCTCGCAATTGTTTACGGGACCAACTTAAGAATTTTTCCATAGGTGGTTGGTGCTACTTATAGAGTTTAAGGGAGAAACCACCACTTATTTGTACGAAATGTGACTTTCACTTTTTCGCTTGTAAGTCGTGAAGTACAGATGATATCGAGAAAAAGTTTAGAGACACTTTACATCGTTTTTAGTTGTTTATATATCGGTAGGAAGAAATTTTCGAGAAAATTAGTTTCGAACAAATTTTCAAAGAAATTATATTTGAAAAAATTTCTTCCTGCCGATATATGAACAACGAAAAACGATACAAAATTTATCTAAACTTTTTTTGTGTGATATACTACTGTGTACTGTAATATCAAGTGATACATATTAAAATATCGAAAACATAGTTTGAACACGAAGGGAGTTATTAATTTTTTATTTAAGACATGGTATATGATGAAAAGATAGGTAAAGAACGACATGCAGCTACCCTAAAAATGTGGGACATTTTTCATACCACTGTACTTCAAAGAGTTAAAGGATTTGCTAAAGATTCGGGAAGACTGTGGAAGTGATATCTAATAATGAAATATACTTCTTGAAATCTACATTCATATTGGAGCGAAGAAAATATGTCTCACCGTTCTCATATCTGTGGCAGCTGGCTATTAGCGACTTGGCTGACGCCAATATACCGGCCCGCATAAATGAGAACGTCGACGTCATTTTCCATAGGCCTGAATTCGCACGATATACGAAGCGCATAAATGGGCAAACTCGCGTAACTATATGTGGAGGGAATAGAAATGAAACGGTAACGGAGACGTCTGGAAACAGGGGATGTGGCTAGATTGGCTACGGTCAGAGACGGTGAATGGAGAGGAAACATTGGAAGACTAGACCAAGATCAACGACGGGAGAATTGCAATGGGCGGGAAAGCCAAATATCCCCGAGACCCCCCGAGGGACACACACCAGCCCCGAAACGTTGCCGGGGAATGTTGGATATCGACTTCCCTCGAGTAACATCTGAACTAAAGGCGCAAGTTGAAGCACGTTACAAGACCCCAATCCTGTGCATGATCATTCGCAAATATATGTAAATACTTCAACAGTCGATTCTCGACGAAGCCTTGAATTGTATCTGCTTTGGCTACAGTTGTTAGTTAATTTCCGCTGAGAGTTAGGTCTCAAAGCAGCCGTCAGGCTGCTTATCCTCAGTAGTTACGTCGTTTACGTTTCTAATTATTTATACATCATCCTAGTTATACTAACAAATAAATAAATAATAATAAAATAAAAATATGCGCTTGACACCCCTCCCCTCCCATTGGTGGGGATAACACCTGGACAATAATCGTGTAGAACAAGCCAGACAATAATCAAGAGGAATCTGTATTCTTATTCTTGATACAAAATTGTCTACTCTCCATTCATGATTCGTGTTCACAGCTATCTCGATAACATTAATCTGATCTTAAATAAAGCAAAGTTCGCGAATTTAATTAACAATCCCCGTGAACACCATCTCATCATAATTGATCAATGTTACAATAAATTCAAAAAAGGAGAATAAACATTACTTTTTTGACCAAATGGAACAGTGAAAGAAAGAGGAGAGAAAGAATTGCATTGAAACCCAAGGATTCGTTTTTGCGAAAATTTCGTTACTCTGGATGCACACGCGATCCCCGAATTCTTGACTCGAGCGTCCCACGTTCATTTCAACCGTTTCTTTTTCACCAAGCTGAACAGAGCTTCTTCTATTCGTCAACATTTCACGTTTCCACCGAATGTGGCGTCAGATTGTCCAGATGGAAAAACACGTTTCAGTGGAACACGTATAGAAGTGACGAAAACGCATTTTTGCGCTGTGTCGCCTCCGCGGAACGCGTCGAGACACATTTGAACATCTGTGCCTCGCGGATATTTCGCGCTCTCGTCCGGGAATTGCGGCTGTCTTGTACAGTTTATAATGTCCCCGTGCCAAGTTAACAAAGTTCTTGCAGCTGCTGGGGACGTGATTTATCGTACTTTTAACAAATATCCTGTGTCAGCTAAACTTTCTGTATCGTGAGACTGTTGGGGAGGGGGGGGGGCAAGCTTCCTACCTCCAATGGACAAAAATGGTGGATTTTCCTGCTCGATGCGAGTAAGAGAAAATTTCCATCCGAGCATTCCAATACCCACGGATGCATATTATGGAACAGAATCTTTTCATGCAGCCCAGAGGACAATTCTTCGAAATGATACAACTTTGAACGTCATGCAATACAGTGCATACGAATCTGTGGAATTACATTAAACTATGGTTCTTGGAAATTGTTACGTTTAGACCCTTAAATCGTTATTTCAAAATTACACCACTCCACTTTAATTTTCATATATTAGTATCTGAAATTGTGAATTTGTATAAACCTCGGCAATCTACTTATTACACAGTCATCTGCTCCGCACTCTCAAGTAAAAAAAAATATTAAAATAAACAAGTATCTCTCTAAGTAACTATTGAATAAAAATAAAACATTCTAAAAATATTCACCAACTTCCTCCGACCCCCATCTCGCCACTTAAGGGTTGAGATACGGCTGCAAGGAACCCACACAGTTCTCTTTCAAGAAATAAAGTCACACGACTCAGGGAAGAAACGATGACCAAGCTGCAAGGATTCCCAAGCAGACAAAGAAGAGAAAAGCCGATCGTTCGCCAAGTGCACGGCCCATCAAGACCGTCAGAGTGTACCAACGGTCATAAAAATTTATCGCGCCGACCGTTTCCGCATCGAGAAGAGCGTGGCCCCTTTCCTCTTCGAAGATCTCTCATTTTCTCGAAGACCAACGAAACAACCGAGTAATAGCGAGGCGGATCTCGCAGTCGGTCCCATAAGAAGCACGCTTTATGAATTCCTCGACTTTCATAAAACATTCACGTCCGAAGGATACGCGCGCTTCTCCCTTCTTTTTTTCTTATTCCCAACGTGTCCAGCAACTTCTGCCCAGTTTTGAAATTACACCAGGGTAGGGAAAATCCTGGTACACTTTTCTTGACCGTAGAAACACTTGGCCAGCGACTGATCCACGCGAATTCCGCTCATCTCCGCGAGACGGTGAATGCGATTTCGAGGCGCAGCCGACCGGACACACACGGAGATGATTTTTTTTTATGACACGCCGTGGAAAAGTGGGTGGATCTGGAGAGCGTATTTTTCTGCGGGAAAACCAAGGGATGATCCAGCGGAAACGATCGTTCGTGAGCGACCGTCGCTACCGCTCCAGGGAAATGCACTCGCTGACGATCTTTTCTGAAGCGTGCTCCACCGAAGTGTACGTGTCCAGTCTTTTCGGGAAATTGTGTATTATCGAAATTGCATTTTTGTGGGAACGAGGAAAGGCAGGAATACTGCGGGCGAATCTGTTCGTGGTATACAGAGTGTGATTGAAATAGGTCGAAGTTCGGGAGAGGATATTGATCATTTTTTAGTGATCGATAAAGCATGGCATAGAATTAAGAAATTGAAGGCGAAAAGATTTAGTTAGTATATTAGTTTATCTAACAAATCAAAAAACTATTGTATAAAAATATGGATATATTTTCTCAAAAAAAGAAATTTCAGGCAGGCAATCCCTTAGGATATCTAATGTTGTCAGTTCCACGATACAAAACACAGACGGTACTTCCTTACAACCCGTTTCAAAACTTTGAAAATAACAACGGCGAAACATTTTTAATCGTGCTCCGACCAAAGAAGACCGTAAACAACGCGTATAGCTTACCAGAAAGACCGTTCTTCTACAGGCATTTATTTATAAGAGAATCGATACTACGTCTACAGTAAAATCGATATTATCGAAGGAAAATACGCGTCAAGGGTACTGTAGAGAAATCTGAACGTCGACTCGTCGTCGCAGTCGCTTCCACCGATTGAAAGACTTCCTCCCGATTCTAACTATATATTTTCTTAAAGAATTCAATTTACCTTTTTCTCGACCGTTGCGCAACGCCTTATCACTCTCCCCCGTTCACCGAGAGCTTAATCCCGCGAACGGAATATTAAATCGGATAAGCAGCATTCACGAGGAAGATGAAAAGTCGGCGAATCAAAAATGAAAGTACATATCGCGAGAATTAGAAAGCATCCGGGGGACAGAAATGGGACAAGGCTTTAAAGGTGCACGCATAGTCCGCCACGGAGGGACGTATACTATATATACAGGGTGTATAATAGTGTTAAATTATTTTCGCTACTATTTCACACTTTCACAGGATTTTTTTGCCAGTATTTTCGGTTGTACCTTCGGCCTATATAACCCTATATAAGCCCTACCCTTATAGAAATCGAAAAAATATCGGTATTTATTTCGGTTTTGGTATAGCTTTGATAACATAATATCGGTATCAAAATCATACCGGTTTAAGTTCCTGACATATACACGCGAGGACCGCGAGAACTTCGTTCATCCTTCTCCAGTCTTCCCGAGCAAAGACGAAAAGGAGGTTGGACAGAATGGAGGAGGAAACAAAAAGCCGTAAATGCATTGACCCGCTTGACGGTTTGTTATTGCTTACGACGGCGGAACTGAACATTCGCGGTTTCCGTAAAATACTTCTTCCGGCTGAAAGAAGTCGCGAGCGATTCGGTGTGACGTTTCGTAAAGTGCACGGTTTCATACCGAGGTTAAATTTCTGGACGAAGAAACAGTCGAGTCGGTACTATTTTAAGAATTAACCAACAGACTATTGATTGCACATTTGCACGTTTGCATTCGATGTCGGGGATTTTGTTCGAAGTAAAATATGCTGCAATTCACGCGAAATTAGGGGAGGGTTTAACCCTTTAATGCCTAGACTTTTAAATCGTATTTCAAAATTATGAAACTGACGTCCACTCCCGTTTACAAGTATTAAAACATTTATCGTAACATGATATTAACGAAATAATGCAATACGAAATTATTGGAAATCTGATATAAATATATACATATATTGTTTGGGGAATTTTGAAGCTCGATGGTCAATAAATTAGTAAATGTGGCCCACAATGTGTAATACTTATGAACGATAGTGTATATGTTGTATCTTGTTTGCTGACCATAATTTTATTAAAGAATTAATCATAATTTCAAGTATGACTTAAACTCCTCCTAATTTCGCATGAGCAACAATATATTTCAAACAGCAAAAATTGATCGATTTGGCGTTGAATGACTCCCTAGTATTCCTCATAAATATTCCCTCGTTATCAATGGCGATAAAACGACCGGAACATCCCGTGCAAACGCAAAAATCCAAATGGTACCGTTCGTATATAGGAAGATATTCAACGGAAGTCGGATAGGAGAACCGAAAATCTTGTGTGCGTAGTTCCGAACGAGTTGATTTCTCGTCCTAACGTTTGCCAAGCACTCTATACTCGGTTTACTATGTACGTACCATTCTCTGCTTCGTGGGTGCCTTTTTTTCGCGCCGGTTCCGCGGTGGTGATTCCTGGCGGAACGTTTATTTTCAGGAGAATTATAGCCAGAACACTTCACCGGGTCCCATCTATTCACGCGTTGACCCGCATTCGCTCCTTCCCACCCGGGGGATGGAACTAATTAATTCGCTTTCCATTTGTCGAGTGTTCACGATAAGCCATTTCGCGAATCGCCATTGTTTCGTCTGTCGCGCTATTAATTCAGCCGTCCGTCTCTGGACGGATAAACTGGACGTCTGTTGTTCAGGTGGGTCAAATACGTCGTCGCGACGGAACTCCCGTTAGGTATCTTCGTGTGTTTTATAGAGTAAGGCAAGGGTTTAATAGACACACCACGTATGTACTTCGAAACGCGTTTTCGAAAACCGATACACCTGAATTCGACGACGATCGACCCGTTAAAAAAGTGACAATGACCGCCGCTTTTACCCATGGAAAACGGTACCCTACACCGCGTTCGAGCAGCCCCTGGGTTTGTCTTTGTCGCTGAGGCAATCGATAGAGCTTAATTGACTCGAACATGAGGGAGCATTCGTACGTTTCGACGTTACATCGAGTTCCCCTCTATCCCCCATACGTCCATGAACCGGGTCACAGTTTCGGATGTTCTGAAATTTTCGAGGGCCAGTCGAGGAAACGTTTCAGGGTAACTCGAACCCCTCGGGGTTTCAACTTCGCTTCACGGGAGGAGGGGGGTTCTTGTTGTTTGTAAAACTATTCCGAAATAATCTGATCCGTGGATAAACAATCGAGATGATAAACTAGAAAGTCTATGTTGTCCCTAGGACATCATTTGTACAATTTTTGGTAACGATCATAATCTTTGAAAGTTATTTAATATTTTACTATCAAGGGTTATTCAAGCTAGAAATGATACAATGAGAAACATGCGAAATGGGTATTACAAAATTATACGATAACGGAACCATGGAAAACTTCTGTTTCCGTGAACAGAGAAGGAAGACTGCGTGTATAGACAATTGACTGCACAATGGACCGGATAAACGGGTTACCGTGACGAGTGTTCCGTAATTTAAATTATCGAATATGCACCGCTCCATTATCCACGCTCAAACTGACGAATTAAACCTCCAATTACGGCTTCGATTAATGACCGTCACTGGCGGTCAGCCGTCAGGGGAATTTTTCAGCCAAACACCGCGCGACAACGATTCTTTTTCCGTTAAAAATGTTGGCCAATTTCGTCGAAATGAAAGAAAGTTCAGTCCCGACGATTTAATCATCCCGTAAACAACTGTGAAACATGGAACTTAATCGGACAGTGAATCGAATGAACTCCATGTGGCGAACGGAAAGATATTTCTGAGCAATTCCGTTCCGCGACGTGAATCTGGATCGAACGACCTAAATATTTTAATTTCACTAACCACTCCCGCGGAATAATTCATTCGTTATCGGTTGCCTACCCTTCGTGAAACCACAATTCGAAATTATAGCGACTATTATCGAGTTTACGCGTGGTTTTTATGGAAGAGGTTTCTATTTTTTGTCGAGCCTTAGAGGGACCTTAACCCTTTATAGCCCGCATTTTTTTCGTGACTATAAAAAATATGATGTAACGTCAAACCAATAAATATCAACCTCTAAATGTAAACTAACAATGTACGTGCACTTTTCAAAGATTTTACTATTCCTCCGATATCTCAAGCTGGAGTTGATAATTGCAACAAAGAACCTTATGTTTTATTAATGTAAAAAATCTAACAATGTATGACTGCATTTTAATATGCATTTGACATTCAACTATCATCCGTTTGATTTACTCCATGGTCCATCGGACACACTTTCTCCCAGCACACTTTGGAATCTTCGCCGATTCCAGGAAATGATTTCGCAGACAATACTCACGGTGAATCCAGCATCACCCGCGGTTCAATAGTCCTCCAGTCCCCGCTGTTCGATCCCCAGGCGCGGTGGTCGCGCGTCACATTTTTGGTCGTCTGTTTCCGGCGAACGGTGGGGAGGAGGGAGGGTTGCTCTTCGGTCGGTCAATCCCGACGACGGCCGTTCGTTCCGGAGCTGATCATCAATTCTTATCCTGGATTATATCGCCTGCGCAGATGAGAAATAATAACAGCTGGGGACACTTCCGACCGTAGACAGTTTTGTGATGTTCATCGATCACGTGTCACGCGTGTCTCTCGCGAAGGAATCTCTCCGATCATGACTGACCTCACTCTGTCGGAGATTTATGCATTTCACGGAAAGTGACGAAACATCGGGACAACGAAAAATCGCTCGAAGGGAGGGAATAAAACATAAATTACTCAATGGTAATCTCGTTACGTTTAGCTCTGGTTATCGAGTACATGATAATATTGAGGATCATGAATAGAATGATAGACCGTCGAGCGTTGCCTGTCGATCATAATGTCCGCACAGGCGTTCGAATCGCGTACTGATGTGTATGCTAATAAATCATGGGAACGTGTGGTCCTTCCACTGAACGTAGTAACAACTAGCTTGGAGACTGATTTGGTACAAAATACAGATTCTTAACCCCTTGCTCTATGATTTTCTTGATGTTTGCAGTCTCCAGAATTACTTTATCATCAATAATTCCCCAGAAACAAAAGGAATTCGTGTACTTATCGCAATTGTAAATTTAATCTAAAAGTTAAATATTAATATCCGCAAACTAGTATTTCACTTTGACTCAAAGAAAACGAATAATGTTTCTGTTTGTTGAATCCATTTTCATCGTCACCACGAGTCTGACTCGATGTTATAAGATAAGGCAAACCTGTTAACAATTACCAGACACTCGTCGCGACCTCGACAAACATCGTGTGTCTGGTCAGGGTCAAGTTTACCACCCTCGTGGCGGGGTGTTAAGCCTGTCGAGGAGTTCCGTCGTCTGTCGGGGCCGTGATGCACCGAACAAGGATGATACATATGTCGTTTCCACGCCAGCGGTTTGGAAATTTCCTTTCACCTTCGGCCCCGATGCAAACGAATAGGATTTCGGCGGCAGCCTGAAGGAAGGAACGAGGGAAAATTTAATTCTGGTCTTAACCCAGTTCCGGAAGAATGCGCGCCTAGAAGGATCCCAGAAACGACCGTTCGATACCAGTTTGCGTCCGATTCGAGAAAGTGTCGGAATGGCCTCGAGTATCAACGAACCGAATACTCGCACAACGGGATCATAGTCGTCTTGGAACCAGGGACTTAAATCGGTATGATTTTGATACCAGTATTATGTCATCAAAGCTATAGGCGTTCGTGAAGTACACCTTTTTTCTAAAGTCGTAGGAGGAGAAAACTCGATTTCGTTTCCTATTATTTTCCTGCAATACTCTGACAAAGGACGATAATCAATTTGTCCATCACCGATTTCGACGCACTTTCGCAAGCCTGAGGCTGAAACATTTTCGAAAACTAAAGTCGAAATTGGCTGGATCGAGTGCATCACCGTGGAAATAGAGATACGGCTGGAATTGAAGGTAGGTAACGGGTTTCGCGAAAGAGAGGTTTTAAACGCGATTGTTCGAAAGACCTCGACAACCTGCCTACCCTCTTCAAGCTAATGGTCTGCCAAGCCAGGAGAACTCCGATCTTCCGAACAGTTTCCGTCGACGTGCGTTTATAGTTCCCATCACTCTCCGCGAGCCCGCGAATCAAACTCCTCTTTACGATCGGACATGCACGTCGAAGGAACAATTGAATGTCTGATCGAATTCTCGTAAAACGGTCCCTCCTATCCGAGCGAATCGTACCGTACCGTACGTAACGTTACATGGAAATTTGTCATCGGACTGCGTTTGTTCGACCCTGAAAGGGAGTTTACACGATGTTCGATAGGTGGAATTATTCGAGAGCTTCTTCGTTAATCAACCTCTTCGACACAGAAAATGGCCAACGATAACTAAATAAACATTGTAATATGTAGGGGAGTAAATTTACCAAGTGGTAAGAGGCCCTTCTACGCCAGAAAAAGTGATGCAAAGAAAAGAATTTCTACCACTTGGTCTCGGAGTTACTGAAATTCATGACAAATTAACATTCGGTTTACCATTTATTTCAGTACTTGAAATAAATTTACTAAGTGGTAGGAGATTGCTATAGAAATCTGTGGTTGTCATACGGGACGAATGTAACAATGTTATAAAGTAAATACCAGTTAACCAATGATCGTCTCCTTCCATCTTCAAATTCCATCTGTCCTGCACCTCAATTGTCACAAACACAGAACAGGGAGCGGTTTTTATAACACAAATATTTTATTGAAATAATATACCGAAGTAAGGAAACAAAACAACCGATCCGAACAAACATAGAAACGCGGAAAACCGTACATCGACTAACTACGATCGCGATTTGCGCGCGAATAACTGACAAGCCTGCCAACGGTTGAAACGCAAAAACGACCGCAGTCCGCCTGCAGCGCCCTCGCAGTGATGCCCGCCAACGTAGTAAACATATAGCTGTATTTCAAACAGCTTTCAATTATGTCTTTTTGCTTGAATTCCGTAAGATTCTTTGAAATTTGTTGTGTTGTATTATGTTTACATTTATGCTTGTTCATCTATAGAATATATAAAAATATCATTTAAAAGAATCTATTCTACTAGTTGTTCTGTTTTTTTCTAATTAGGATTTTTTATTTCTAGTTGGGACCAAAGTAAAAAATGGGACATTTTAAAGAACGGTTTATTTCAGAAAACTGGTGTAATATATTGTTTTTCTGTTTGATTATGTTGTCCAATAATCAAGGTTTATCGTCCTGTACGAATTTATATTAAATTAATTAAAAGTTGCAAATTAAAAAAGACTGATTGTTATGTTCGTCCCTGATCTCCCGTATTCATACAGTATAAATGCAGTTATTAATAAGAGGATCGCGGGAACGAACGTGTACGATTTCCAAGCGATATTGTCGCGATAACGCGACAAATAAATTATCGAATTCTATTCAGGGCTGGTCGCGTGCAAAACGTTGTTTATCCGTTTTATATTGAAAACGCGAGGGGGACGCGGCCATTTATGTTACGAAAATTTGCCATTACTTCCGTCGATTCGATTAATCAAAAGCGGATCCCACGGAATATCCGTAAAACGAACAGCGTAAATAGAATTTGTTTCCCTCGCGCGAGCGTGGACCTATCCTATGGATTCCTCGCGAAACGTATCACCGACCCGTTGGATAACGAAAACATCGTTGTTGTTGTTGTTTTAAAATTCATTTCGCGAGGGGAAGGGCGAAACGTGCGAAATCACTGCCGCCTCGACGCGATTCTACGCATCGATAGCCCACGAGAATCCTGCGGATATCGCTCGTTGTACAATTTGTCAATATTCCTGGTTGTTTTTTTTTCCCATAAACTACCGAGATATGACCCCTCACCCCAGATTTGAGGGAACACCTCCATTTCTACAGTTACGTATCATCGTCGAACATTGAAATAAACACCGGCTATATTCGATGTAAATGGTGAATTACCATTATCGAATAAACATCGCGATATCTCTGGTCGACACATTGACTTTTCTCGGTTGACCAGAAAATAGTATTTTCAGAATTTATACCATGGAGCATAAAGTTTGTATAATTATATTAGCGAAGTTCGGTTGAAGCTGGAACAAATATAGCGGAATGATTTTCCCTAAATCTTTAATCGAAATTCTGGTAGAGTTGAATGCATAATAACTTAATCGCGAATTCAATTAAAAACTGCCTGGTTCGATTGTCCGTGGAGAAATTATACGACTTTCATTTCCATCTATTAACTGTGTGTCGTTCAGTTTAAACCATTATATCGATGAATTTCATTATTCCCATTAATAATGTATGCGTGAACAAAAGCGCGCGGATTCGAACGATCCATTATTAATAACTTACTGTCGTAGGTAGGGTGAATTAAAGTCGAATTTGGAATGATAATAATATTAATGATAACTATGTGGCACGTGGAAATTAAATTTTTGAGCTAGTAATAATTTAATTTCCTCGTTTCCATGTAAAATATTCATTCACTGGTACGTTTTCATTTTCTAATGCATCCACCCTATTTCCATTCCCGGAGCCTAGGCCCGTAAATAATTCCCAAAATAATGTTGATGTAGATAAAAAAGGAAGCAAAACCAACACTTTTTTTCATACGCCACGCCTGAAACCTCCCGCCCTATGATTCTCGTGCCGAAAAAGAAATTGCCCAACGGTTCAAAAAGCCCAGAGGACTTTCTCAAATCCTCTTTCGGAGGCCAGCGTCGCGCGTTCGTTCCGCCGGAAAATGCATTTCATCCCCCGCGAGTAAAAGCGTCGGTCCCCGTCTTATTTCGAAATTCCCTTTGATATCCGTGAACGTCCCTCGGACAACAACGCCGTGGCTCACGGACGCGTATACCTGACGACGTGTACGATGGTCGACGTGGCGAAGGAGACACGATGTGCTGGTTCACCTGTCGTGGTTGGATTTTTTTCAAATTCGTCACGGGAACGAATTACCGAACGGTCGGTCGGTACCTCGAAAGTCAGAGGCGGTCGAATCGAGCGTGGAATAAAACGAAGGAAAAACTTCGAATTGAATTAACTTCTCGGCATCAAGGGGCCACAGAAATGCTCATCCCTCTATCTGTCCCTCCCTTTAGTTTCATCTGTCGAGCTAACATTTCCGTGTAAATGTAACGCTTTCATTGGCGCCGGAAAGCCAGACTACGCAGCGAAGCTTCTGGCAGCAACACGATAAAGCTATTACCCCGGAACGATGTCGACCTTACAGACCTTCCACGATACATTTAAACTCGGTCATATTTGTCGCGAGGTCTCATCGCGAAATGCTAACCGTTTCACCATCTGCATTTAAGCGTCACTTTGCCGAGCCTACGTTTCACGGAAACTTCTCTCGATCGTTTGGATTACCACGGGCCTCGAAACAATCCTCCAGCCTCCAGATTCCCTCCTAAAGAAGACTAATCAAGCGACGGAATTTCCGAACCTCGACGGATTTTAATCGTGCACACCCGATTCGATTGTCATACAAGGGGGGGGGGATATTGAATTCAACCGAGGCCACGGGGAAAATTGGAATCCCTTTGACGATTTTAAAGCCGTGTGATTAAACCGCGTACACGCCTGGCGCCTTCCAATACGGTGGCTAATTCACCGTGAAGAGAAACAATAACGTCGACGCGGTGAAACCGCCGCAAAGAGTTTCCTCTCGGCACTGCTTGAACGCGATCGGAAACGAACGTTTTGATGGTATTTATCTATGAAACTCAGTCGAAATTTTAATTAAATCGATGGTATTTCTTGTACTCGAGACAGTGTACTGAATTTTATTAATATCTTTTATTTTATATTATTGGTGCCAAGAACTTTAAGGGGTGATTCTACAGCTCAAAATAGAATGAAAATCAAGAATGACAAAATTGTGTTGATAGCTTAGTTTGAAAATTATTAACTGTTAAAGGTTCAGGCTGAAAGCGCCTGAAACCAGGCAATCTGCGTACAAGCGGTAAGCGTACACAGGTGTCGCTTTAAAGAAATACACATTTACCTTATAGGCGAAAAAGTGATATGTAAATCTGATTACTCGTTCAATATTCACGAGGAAAACCACAGCACAAACACGCAAAATAAACACACAGAATAAACACTAAATGATCTTAAACTAAACTGAAATTCTACTAGATGTACGGACTAGATGTGTTCGCGACGACGACTGCCACCGAACTAAGGAAGTATTACTCGAAACGTCCTCGTAAAGAGTAGAGGAACAATATAAATATGTAAACATTGTGGGTATATAGAAATACCTGTTATTCGGCAGAGTCGCCAACGCTCGCGAATAACCTACAGATGTTGGGATTGCATTAAGGGAAAGGTACATACCACATGTTTGGGTATGAAGTCGGAACGTATTTTTTTTCAGGGAACGCCTGTGTACGCACCGTGACTGTCGTGCCCTATGTTTACTATGTGTACGGAAATTGCCTGGTTTCCGGCGTTTCTGACCCCAATATCTGATTGTTAATAATTTGAAAACAAAGTCCCCTATTCTTGACTTTGGTTTTACTTTGACACGTACAATCACCCCTTAAAATTTGCGAAAGATTTACAAACAATTACCCTTTATTGCCCTCCACGTTAACACATATAAATATTATGTCTATCAATATAATTTCTTTCCTTTGATAAAATTACGATAGATAATAAATAAAATATATTTTCTCGATGTCTTTCTCAGTACAAAACGTCTTACAAAGATCCTAATCAGCGCACACGATAAATTTCTTTCAGAACAACCGCCAAACGAGCAAGAAATAATTAATCGCTTGTCGGTACAACCACCACATACCACAACGAACGGCTGTTAGAGCACCATCGACCGTTTTCATACCCGTTTCAAGGCCCTTGCTCCGTGATCTTCGTACCAGCGTTTTGCTTCCGCCCCTTGGGGTCGACCCATGTTTTTTGGACAATTACCGTCGACATTCCCGTAGTGTTATCTCCGCGTAATAATGTAAAGGTGCCCTTTTGTCCGGTCCCCCCGTGTCCCACACGCGTGGGTACCAAAAGTACCGACACTCCGGCGAGTTTCCTAACAATGCTCGGTTCCGAACGGTCAAACTTTACCAAGGGAAATTACGAACAACAGCAACGATAAATTCCCCAGGAGCCTGGACCATGGGCTTTATTTACGTTCGCGCGTACCGAGATCAGGATCGAGCAGCTATAACGGCTACAGTAAAGGGGATATACAAGGCTGGGGGGAGTGCAGTATCGCGCACTGCTGGACATACGATAACTCTCAGCGGTAATCGAGGCGAACAGACGTTTCCTGTCTACTCGGAGAACCTACACTGAAGATCGTATATCTTCAAACTTATTTTTCATATATTTCATAAATCAAAATACAGGGCGAGCCGGAAATCGTAGTACAACCGGACAGGGAGTGATTCTATGTTAGAAAAGAAGAAAATATTTTGGTATAACATTTTCTCATCCGGGGCTCCGTTTTCGAGAAAATGTTATACCAAAATCTTCTCTTCTTTTTAAACGTAGAATCACATCCTGCATAAAGTTCGTATTTCATATATTTCATATATTACCATTTAGATATTACTGCAAAGAATATGACACTAGCTACAGATGGGTATAAATGACCCAATCCGAGAGTTAAGAAACATCGGACGTTGCCGCTGCCGAGGCTGAGAAACTTCCACCAGGAAAATGAAATTCTCAGCTCTGAAGGGTTCACCAATATCGAACGGACCCGCCTCGAACGGAGTCACGTAAATGAATCGCTGCGAGCCTCGCCTGGCACCGATGTTCGTCATCTTCCTGGGAATCTCTCGCGACGATCAAAAAACGTTCATCCCCGTAAGTACACATACAGAGTGAGTCAAATAACGTTTGCCCCTCAAATATCTTTGTTGTGTTTAAAGATACGTCAAATGTTACGGACAAAGTTGAATGGTCGAATAGGGCTCACACGATACCAAACAAAATTATATTTTTGTCATTTTTTTTTTTAGAAATATCAAGGTCACCTTCATTTCTTTTTAATGGAACCACCCTTTTTTCCGTGACTTTGAGTGACCTTGAATAATTATAGTCACTGAACTCCTAATGACAGGGACTATCATTTGTAGGTGTTTACAAAGGATGATACCATTTTAAAAAACGAAGGTGACCTTGATATCTCTAAAGAAAATGACACAAAAATAAAATTTTGTCGGTATCGTGTGAGCCTCATTGAACCATTCAACTTTGTTCTTAAGACATTTGACGTATCTTTAAAGATAACAAAGATATTTGAGATGCAAATGTTAGGTGACTCACCCTCTATATGAGCGTTCCGACGACCCGCTGTCGATCCCCGAATGAGCATACCGTTCGAAGCTGAGCCGCCATATGCTTTGCATCTCTATCGTATGGACACACACCAGGAGTGGTTACTTATCGTTGCACGTGTTATGGATGCATACGGTTTCACTGGGAATCGAGGGATCGACGGATGATCTGTAATTCGTTAACCTGGGATTCCGGGGGATGAATAAATTTCGACGAGCCTACGTGACTCGGATTCGAATCGAGATCCATCGGTCTGCGGAGGGAGCGAGGTTAATTGAACGAGTTGGTGAATTTTCTATGATGGAACAGAAGTATTATGAATTTAAGGGAAGTTAATTAAATCGTCATTGGTTTAAACAGTCGAATAGTTACGATGTCGATTTTATTATCTAGTAATAGAGGGATCATCGATCCTAGCTATTCCCTCACCGATGACAGTCTGTTAACCTGGGAATATTAATCTTGCCTGGAGATTCGACATCCAATCTTTTGCTTATCGAGGGTTTCTTTTAATGGTACTTAAAGCTTTCAGAAATATGAACCTACTCATAAGTACTAGTACACAATACTGCTCTAATAAGTAGTAGTACACCTGGTCTATACGACGACACTGTGAAGTTTCGTAGAAATTACAATATTTCAGGCCACTTTTATCATTTTATAGTAGCATAACCGTTCTCCATCGAGCTCCAATATCCGCTAAACAATATTTATTGCAGACGTTCAGCAATTTCCTAATGCCCCGAAACATTCACCGCATATTCGATAACTGTCCTATTACTTATCAGCGAGAGTATAAGTACGTGGAAGCAGGTCACTGGAGGATTAAAAGAAACGCGCTCGATCAGAATTTATTACGTTCGTTTCTCAACACGAGGTCTCGAAGACTGAACAAGGAAGTGGACCAAGCCACTTCGAGCATCTTCGATACCGCAACACCCCACAGTGAGACGCAGAGGAAGAAGAACCACCCCTGGCACCACAAATGAAAACAGTACCCAGCGTATGGTCGAGGGGGTGGATAGCTGGCGGGAGGGTTACGTGGGAAACACGTCTGAAAATAAGGGTAGGTGGTTAGATTGGCACAAGACGAACGCCGTATTTATTATTTAGACCGTAAAAGGGGGAGGGACCGTGGAAACGGTGAACTGTAAGACGTTCATTTACGATTCCCCCGGATACGACCCCCTTTTCTTTTTTTTTCCTCTCCTCTTTGCTCGTCTCGACGTTGAGGTGCTCTTTCTCCCTCGTCAAGAAGAGATCGAGGGCATCGCAGGGGTAGGGAGACGAAAGGGAAAAGAAAGTGTCGAGGGACAAGGACGCGACTCAACTTTCGACGAGCCGAGAGTTCGGCCGCGGGATTTCGTTGAAGGAGTTTCTACTCCGCCGCGATAACCGGAGAGGAGGAATGACGTTGGGCAACTAGGAAGGTCTGTAAACACACATCGAGGACCGCCCCATTCGACGTATGATTTTACGCTAGATGGAAAGAGGAAGGGAACGCCACTGGAGTGCTCTGGTTCCACCGATAAGGAACACGACACCGATCGTATCGGTTCGTGATGTTCAGACGAATGAGTCGACGCTGAGTCTCTGCCTCGACATTTTGCCAATATCGATTTTGTTCTTTTTTTTTTATCACTTGCCCACAGAGCCCTGGAACATAATGCAAATGATAACCTTGCCGAGTGTAATGAGAAAACTCTGGGATGACGATAGCGATAATCGATGGGAAAGCTAACGTCGTCTGACCGGCGGAGATACCGTGGAATTCGGGGAAATTAGTGGCGAAGTGGGGATAATGCGTTCGATGGACTCGAAATAATCGAGTGGGTACCGATAATTGGAGAGGGTAATGGTACTGGTCCAATATTCTTAGATGTACTGATAAGTGATACACTATGTTTTTGAGAAAGTTGTAAATTTATTGTATCCTACAAATTTTAAATCTAATAGTCTTCACTGTACGAATTGCTTTAGGAAATACCATTTTGCATAAAAATCCGCAGTCTACTGATGAACACACGCCTCGTGTGTCGAAACAGTCGAGTAACTCCGAGTGTCTACACATACATGTATGCACGCAGGGGTGAGAGTCCTTAAGGGTAGTCGATGCGCGATGAGTGTCAGTTTTGCTCCAGAGTGTTTTGAGAGAGGGAGTTCAATGAGAAACGGAACAGGAGACCGAGTAGAACAATAATAAAACGTTAATAATATAATATTACAATAATTATATCATATTAATATTATAATAAACTTGAAATTTCCATGGTCCCGTCGTTCTTGATCCCGATCCGACATCTCTTCGATCGCAAATATTCTTCGATGCTTTTAATAAACAACTCGTGGCGACGTCGTGGGAAAAGAAAAGTCAGAACAGATAGATAGCTGGAACAGATATTTCCATTTCGAAATATTCTGGGCATCCTTCTCGCGCCGAATTCATCCCCTGTTTGCCATTCAGGCATCATCCCCCGACCGAAGCGCGCAATCGCCTACAGCATGGTGGCTCGCGACTCACCCTCTCTCTCTCTCGTGGCTCGTTCCTCAAGCATATTTACCCAGGGAATGTACACACGCGCCGGATATCGATGGATACCAATGCACTTTACCGAAATTCTTCGGTCGAAATCCAGAGACACAAACGCCAACCCGCGATGCTCCTGTATCCACAGGTATTTCCATCGGAAAATACCGAGGAGCAGTTAAAACCCTCGCGGGCGACCACGTTTCGCTGTACCTTGTATGATTTACGGATAACGCAGCGTGTAAGAAGGATGCTGAACGCTCGTATGCTCGATTGTTTCACGTAAGACCGTATCGAGTACGAGGGTTGACGCTGTGGCTTCGTTGATACTGTAGAGTCGACACTGTATTTACACGTAAGTATTGTTATTTCGAGCAGTTATTACATATTATGTATGAAAGTTTTATTTAACGCCTCGACGATGCTGATTTTTCAATGTTTTTGATATTCTATAAACGGAATTTGAAAAATATTTTATGGACTGCATCGACTAAAGGCAAATTTATATTTTTACATTTTGAATGCGCATCGTGGATGATTCATCTACGAATCTATTCAATTTATCAAAAGTACTCTACGCTCTACTTTGTTCACTGGTCACTTTGGACGTTCACTCGCTGCTACGGTAACTTCCAAACGTATGGTATTAGGAATACCACTTCGAATAATTGAAGTTAAAATATCTTCTAAACTAATGGTTTTTTTATACGGACAGATTAATACTTTTTATACAAAATTACAAGAAGGGTCGACTAACGTAATAGACAATATATTATTCCATTAAAAAAGAAAACTTGATACCTCCTCAACACATCCTCCTACAAAACAATTAGTCACGTCGAAGTATGACCCTACCCCTGGGAACCATATGACTTTTATCAAAAACATTTGTCATTAAAATCATTAGTCACCCAATATCGAAATGGAACCAGTTACGTGCTCAAAATAAATCCTGTCCAATAAGAGAACGAACCCGGAGGTAGTCATTTTCCACTCCAATGTACTCAAATAAAATCTAAAATACTCTAGGGCTTCCAGGACTTTGCCTGCCTATTCACAGCCGTCCACGGATCGCGATACAAGCATAATGGATACAAGGAATCGTCGAACAAACAAATTGACTTCCAAGTAGATCCTTTTCCATTTCGATTCCCCCATCGAATTTCGCTGCAAGAACGTGAGAATATGCCGCCCTCACCCCCGTCGAGGCTGTCGATACAATTTTTCCCTCTGCCGGCGCAATTTTTCGTCCGATCGAGCGTGGCACCTAAAGAAAACAGACGGGCCACGACCTGGTCCACCGTATTTCTTCGCTGCCAGGCCATAAAAGAATTGGACGAGCGTCTCATGGTTGAATATTACGGGGTTTATAGATTCCTCACCGTGTGTGAGTGTGTAAGTGTGTTCCTAACGAAAATTCTTGGCGCGCGCACGCCCTTTTCCCGCCAACGGAGAATCCCTCCGCGATCCCCACCTTCTTTCGCAGTATAAATATATTTTCCGGATAGTTTATATTCATGGAACACCGAGCGCCCAGGGAAAACGCATTTCGCAAAAGGGAGGGTCTCATTATTTCGTTAGCGGATACGTAACGATTTTTACGATGCACTTGGGGAAAGTTGTAAAATTCGGATGAAAAAGCAGCGTGATATCAAAGCGAGCATTGTTTGTTCTACTGTGCCTTTATTTACTACTGCCTCGACTTAATTGCGTTTTTTCACGAAATGTCCTATGTCGCCATTGTTTGTTTTTACGAGCACAAAAAATGAACTAAAATAAAAAAAGAATAAAGAAAGAATTAAACTATACGATACGTACGCCATATTGAATTTTCAGGTTCGTAATATGAGTTATAAATGTTAAATAAGTTAATGATGCCAAATGGAATCCTATGGTTGGAAAGGGTACATTACGCTATTTTACGACAATCCTCTTTTCAGCCAATACTCTTTCGAATATTCTAACATTGCCGAGAAACCTAGTCAATAAAAAGGTTAGAATTTCTGGAAGGTTGAAGCTAGGGAAATACATTAAGCAAAAGATTACACGACGAAATGAAATATATCAAATAGGCTAAAAAATATCGAAATTCAATGTACAATTCTAATTACACTTTTACTATGATCCACAGATAAATTCCGGTTGACCAGTCGTATTCAATTATAATATCAGTATTCCGATTGTGGAAAACATGAGCACAGAATCCACGACGAACTGTTATTCCCGCCACGTTTGTCTCGATACACACGCGCGGTGAATACATTAAAATCGCCGCGAACGTGACAAAACGACTGGGTGCAGGGGAACACGCAAGATACTTTAATAATTAAAGGCTCGAAAAAACAAAGAACGGTGACAGGTTCGTTTCGCGTGAAATTCTTCGCGACACCGTATTGTGCTTTTGAAGCGTTTTCAATTGCGAGAGCGGTACAGATGAGAAATGCATTTTGAAAAATTGCCTGTTGTCCACGGGACACGATCGTGGTGTCATAAATTTTCCACCGATGACGTGAAAAGAGGGAACGAACAGGGGTCGAAAGGATTTTAAGTGTGTTCCGTGTACGGCCGAATATTCTTCGGTCCTCTTTGGCTGAAACGTCCCATAAATTCAATGAATTATAATTCAGTTGCGGACTGTTCCTCTTCGTATACTATAGAAAATTAATACGATTTACTGGAAGATGGCTACGTATTATAAATTACGAAATAAAATATTGATATTGTGTATTCTTGTATAATAGTTTCTTCTAGTCTTGTGCATATGGCATGACACAAATTCTAATATGCAGTTAAAAGATTTTCAAGTGTTGAGCATCTTTGGCAGTACAATGAAAACATACAGGGTGGTTGAGCAAAATTATTTGTAACCTGTTTTTTATATGTAAATGGAATTTTTATATGAGATGATATGGGTCTAAAAATATAAAGCCTTTATTTCATACGAATATTTCCAGAAATCTTACCGATGAAAGCTAAGAAAAATGGGTTTTATTAAGCATAATAAGGTTGACAAATGGTAACTAATGAAAAATTGTATTAAATGCTTTCAAAATGGTAAAATATTCCTGTGAATCATTTATATGTCAATACAGAACACATTCGAAAAAAACTAGTCTTTTAGTAATTATTAAATGACTTCGATATGAAAGGACTAACGATTTCTCCGAAATAGATATCTCATTAGCAAGTTCAGACACATGAATTTATATCACGCTCTAAATAGTTGAGATTTCCAAAGGACAAAGGATGGAATGAACCAATTATTATTACATGGTTCCGTCGCGATGGATTAAATTGTAGCTTATCTTTCCAACGAGCAAATTAGGTTTCCATGGTGTAACTTTGTAATTGCTGTTGCAATAGTACCGTCATCTTTCCGTCGCTCCACGGGACGTCACAGAAAGTCCGCAATTTACGTTTCAACGTGCGCCCGTGAAATTTTCGGCCAAGCCAGCAGTAAAAGTGCCGTTTTATGGTAAACGGCCCGGGTACACCCGGGAAACGACAGCACGCGATATAACACGGTTTCCTCGTGACTGTTCGCCATCTGACAAATCTCAACGCTGTAACCCCGGGACGTCCGGACATTGACGATCCATTACTACTTGTGCCTGACAAATCCCCTTTGCCATACCGTGACTACTTAATGTCCAATATACGCGTCCTGTTCAACGGTAATTACTCGATTCAACCGTCAGGCATTCGAATGTTGAATCGATTTTGGTCGTCGATACGTTACAGAGAATCGTGCACAGACACACACACCTTGGTAAATCAGTCTACGTTCTTTAACCCTTTGAGAGCCTTTATGGAGTATTTTTCGACGTCCATTTCAATCAGAGGTATTCCTATGTCGAGTCACACTGGACATTTTTAAATTGCCAGTTTAAATGTATATTGTGTTTTACAATGTTACCTATTTTACTTAGATAAGCAATGTAAATGTTCAGGAAAAAAAGGCTTTCCTTCGTGTATTGAAATTTTCTTATTTTCCAGTAACGAATATTTAGAAATTCTACTAATATCGTATCTCAGCACAGTTTCAATTCTATTATCAATGTAATTAGTAAAAAAAAATTGTTTTAATTGGTTCCTATCGACCAACTGTCTTTTGAAGTACATTTAAAGGAGAACACCTAAAGCGAAACGGAGCTATTGAAAAGAAAATTGAACAAGAATTAGGAGTGTATAAGGTTAATTAAGTAACTGTTCAACCATTGAATAAACTTCCACTGATTCCCATTATTCGTCTGCCATTCGACCCGAAGATTCTTCCTATTTCAAGCTGTCGAATAAAAGGCAGAAGACCCGACCAAGAAAATAGTCTTTCCTCGGAGACAATCTTCTTCATAATTCGTGACAAGATTAAATTACGTCTTTAACCTTGTTTTCTCTATTTTCCTCAGTCGACACGAAGATTCAGGATCTACATAAAAGTCCGGTTAACCTCGAAACGTCGCCGAAGGCGTCCTAATAAAAAAGAGAAAAATCGCACATTACTTTTCCCAGTAATGATTTTCCCTGTCCGATTCTGTCCCACTATCGATAATCCAAGACGCTATCGCGTCTCTCGAGAGCCCTGAAATGTGTGTCGTAAAGTATAACGTAGATACGGGGGGCCACAAACAATATAGTGTCTCTGAATCAGTGCCACGGGACGATATTTACGATGTTTTCCTCGAAAATATTTTCACTTAAAAGCCTGAGGGGGGGTTATATACGCGTGCTTTATCAGTTACTTATCTGGACGTCCGATACACGTCAAAACCGACGAGCATCGATACGCCTGTAATCGGTGATCCGATAATGGATCCAGATGAAACCAGCAACGGGTCACGAGTGCTTCGGAAAAATCCGTCTCGTCACCTGCGAGACGCACAACACCCACGAGCGTTGATTTACACACTTTCCACGACACAGTGTTTCACTCCCGCGCTTGCTTGCTTGCTTTCGACCAAACAAAACGGGGCACCTACCGTGAACGTGCCACGAGGATGTGACGAATGCGGATGATCAATCTCACCTAGGCATAGAAACGAAATTGTCGCGTCTCTGCAATCGTCGAGCAGTCCATCGATTTGTCTTCCGCAAGTGACAAACGAACGAACGAGTTTTTGGCTGGGCGTGTGCCGTTGTAAAACGAGCTCGACAGAAATCCAATCGATATAGGGTTTTTTACCTAGTCAGAAAAGATCGAGTGACTTGAATGAGTAATTCGAAATCTATATGTGGTGGATGATCAGAATGTTATAAAGTCAATATCCCTATTTCTAATCATGTCGCGATTTTTGCTCAGTACGTATATACTTTATTCAATGGAAAAAGTTAAATAATATATTATTTTATATAGAATTTTTAATATTGTTCCCCAAAGTTTGGTTTTGGTACGCCCATTTTTCCTGCCGTCAAGAAGTAATAAATAAATATTACAGTAGATATTTCAAATTTGTATAATCCTTTGAAAGCAGCAGTCTTGTTAATGTATCAGGGTGTCCCCTAAATTTCTGGACAAAGCGTTTTCTGTTCGTCACTCTGTCCTATCAACCAACAAGTTTGTAAATCTTTAGAAGTCTCGAAACTCTTAGCTATCCATGCACGTGCTTCACGACAAGAACCGCAGATTATATCATAAACTGCAAGTTGTACGTGTCTGCGGGCCAGATTTTGTCAAGTTGTAAATTTTACAGGACAAACATAAATTATAAAACAACAGACACCGTGGTACGCATGGACACTCGGGTCATCTCTCCCCACTGTACTTCCTACTTCCACTTTTTCATCTACTACCACAACTCTCAACCTATTTCCTTATTCCCTTCAAAATTCCTCCTCACGAACCACACCTATTTTTCCACCCGAAATTTTTACATATGCTATACACACCCGAATACACCCACTTCCACACGATATTTCGAACTTCGACAGTAAAACCAGATTCCAATCAGGAATTCAGGATTTCAACCGGTAAAAGTGGAAAATATGAGTTATTCTGTTAAATCGTAACTCCAATTTACAAGTTTCATTTGACTCCAACTTCTCAACTGGCATTCTTTCTTTTTCCTTGTTTCTAAGTCTGACTAACATAAATATTAACAACGTGGGTTTCTATTTTCAAAAAAAATAATATTACAAAGTTAAAAACATCGATTTTAAAATTTTTAAAGTTAAAGACACCGAACCAGGGAAGAACCATTTACCAAATGTAGATCCTGAACGCAAATCTTAACAACTCGTCGAATAACAGTACCGATTTATTCGTAAGTAGAACTAATACTTGGACCGCAACTTCGCTCATTTCTCAGTTAATCTTGGCGGCTGACGGATTGAAAAATGCATTTGCTAGGGGATGAAAGCGCAAATCCATCCGGTCTGCTACCCCTCCCTATTTCCCAGGAGGTAGCGCAGGCTGGGAAGAGAGGCTTGGTCCTCGTGAAGTTGACGTACGCTTTCCATTATGAAGTTCCAAGGCGGGCTGATCCTCCGTACGATCGGTTCGCTATCGTCGATAAACTTACACGCCGCAAACTCAAACAATAACGTCGTTAACGAGCGTCCAAGGGTAGATTGTGGAGGGGTCGTGGAGAATAGAGACAGGAAAACGCGTGTCTGTTAAGCGAAACGATGGGAACACGATCGCGTACACGGCGAAGGGAAAAAATAAAAACTGAACGTCGTGGAAAATGAGAGAAAAAGTGTAACTGGGTGGGGCGAGGAGGGTTGGGAAATGAAGAGGAACGCAATCGCGCGCACTATCAAAGGTGTCCGTTTGAAACGCGATGCATTTCAGTAATTAGAATCATAATTCCGGTAATGACACCGCCCTTTTAACCTGTCCCCGTCCGTTACATCGTCGTTATCCGCGACATTTCTTTGCTGTCGAAGCGTACAGAACTTGGTGAAACGAGAACACCTCCACGCGAAACGTGTCGATGGAGAATTTCATTCGTACCACGTAATTGGTTCGCATCGTCTTCGTACCGTTCTGTACTTTCCAAAGGTAAAATTTACATTTTATTTTGTTTCTCTTTGGTAACATACGTTGTGTGAACGAGTCGTTTCAATTTATTCGAGAATTGTCGTTGAAATCATTTCTATCGAGAAATTTAAAGGGTCTGGGGGACTTCTGTTCGACTGAATGATATACAGTGGCAGTGGATTTTTAGGTTCATCGATGTGTAAAATTTGATCGTCCAAATGGAAAGAGTGTTGAACGCCTAATAAACAACTATTAGGGTATATGGTTAAAAAAAACAATAATTACAGAAACATTGTTTAAATAATTTACAACGTAAACAATTTTCAAATTACGACTAAAAAATTCAAGGTCAGCTTCATATCTCGATAAAACAGTAAAATAGCAAAGAACTAATTATCAGATTGTATGATGTTTTGTAACCGTTTGTCGAATGAAAAACTTTGCATGTAGCATTGCAAGTAATTTAGGTGGTAGCATTAGGTGTATCGTCCTGTATAAAATACATCCTACAACTAGCTGTTTTACACCACTGCAGCCACATCTTTATCGAAACGGGGTACACTCCAGGTGATTCGTTCCGTTACTTTCAGAATCTTTTCCAGCCAACTGCATTTCCCATCGGGAGGTAAACCGTTTATCGCGAAACAACCCTCGCGATTCAAAAAAGATCACAACGCTTCCGTTCCAAGGTTACTAATTCAACGAAGAAGAACTTAAGCAAACGGCCGATGAAACGACCGAGTCGAAACTGCTGGGTGCCATTTCGAAAGACGAGGAACAATCGAGGAAGATTCTCGTTTCGATACAATCCCCTCCACATATACACACGCGCACCTCTTTTCCCAAGTGTATTTTTATAGGGACCCAGGGATGCAACGCTGCCTCTATATTCTCTTCCTTATGAGTTGCCAATGACGTTGTAAAGAGTGACGCATTTCGACGAATGAACAAGAAGGAGACTTATAAAGTTAAAAGTTCGCCAGGGGGTGCTTTCGCCAACGGAAAAATGGCGACGGTCGTAAATAAATGGCTCCAGGAAGTTTTTCTTACGATTTCTATGAAGTCGAAGCTCTGGAATTCACTGAACTTGGGACACTAGAATTATAGATGCTAATCTAGGAAAGTATTTTCGGTTCTGAGAGCGAATCACGAGATCTTTTAATCTGACAGAGATCCGGAAGTCTAAGCAATGGCGATTGCTTGGTATAAAGACGACAACTTTATCGTGGACAACTTTATCCTTGTTTGTAGGAATCATCGAGCCAATATTCTTAGGTATAATATCGCTCATTTATTACAATAAACTTGGAATTATTGGTATAGAAAAAACGCCCCGATAACCAGCTGTGTACAAATTTTGAGCAAATTGCCAGCAATAAATAACAAACGTTGTTTTTGAGGACATTTTGTATAAACGTATTTTGTATAACAGAAATTCATATGTGATTCGTAAAAAATGATAGCAATCATACTATGCAAATACGATTTTCCTTGAAATCCTGATTTTTGGGTCATGTTATTACAGCAAACGAGCGATGTGTTTCGTTCTAGCGGAGATTGCGGGGTAACCTTATCTAAAACGGTATTCATGTCACATTACTCCATTCACGGTGGAATTTCAGGCATGAAAGCAACGTCACGAATCGTCGGAGCTTTCGAAGGGAGAGGTGGACCCCGTAGGAAGATGAAATGAGCTGGCGCTATTGTGTTTTTAAGAAAGGATTAACTCTCGCCGCTTCGATGGGCAAACGAAATTACACGAAGACAATTTCATTCGCCAGATAGAACCTGAACGGCTCGGGGCAGACTTCGAGCGACGATGGAAAATTCGACGCTAAACAATCGCCGTTGTACCCGTCCCAGGAAAAGTGGCCGTGAAAAAAAAAAAATGAAGGGAAAACATCAAAAGGCGGCACCGAAACGTTTGAAATTCTCGTTTACACGGGTCCGCTCGGCTCTCGGCGTTTATCACCGTGAACCCTGGGCGCGGTACAATTAATATCCGCGCGATAAATTTCACAAAGTATCCTTGTAATCTCACGCGCACGCAAGCTATTTTTTATTCCATAATTTTCTACGGTGAATGTATTTCACAATGACACTGGAACCAGCGTCGGATTCAGGGGAACTTGGGGAGAGCCTCACATTCCAGAAGGCCCCGTTCTAAAGCTGTGTCTACACTATAAAACAAAATAGTGTTATGTAACAAATTGTTAAATGTTATATAACATTTCTCTTTCTCTATTTCTAACAAGTCTTATAACTTTGCTATATAACGTGTTATGCTATACAGTGCAGACGCAGCTTAAGCCTTCCATTCCGTTATGATTATATGTTATTTACTTTCATTCGGAATAAATTTGAATTTTGTTGAAGACTCACGTATTTTATTGTGGTTTATTACAAAAGTCCTTCGCATCCCCTTCCCTCTTTTCAATCAAGGGAGCTCTCGAAAGTTTAATAACCGTGGGACCTGGAACACGTCGAGCCGACCACATGACTATTTTTGCCTTCCGGTCGACCGAATCGTCCCGATGAGAATCGAAATGCAACCACGGCCAAAACAGTTAAGAAGCTTACCGAGTATCTTCGGGAAGCAGAGAAATCGAGAACGAGTGGCGAAAGTGGACCAAACGAGACGCGGAATCCCGATTTGTAGCCGGATGAAGTTGCAATCTTCTCGATCGAGAGCCAACTATTCCGATGAAAACAGACATTGGAGCAGTTCGATGGACAAGACACGACGGATCAAAAGTATCTCGAGATGGCAGTGGAGGCATGATTTAAAAAAAGTCGCCCGATGCGGACAACATGGACCCGTTTTCGAGGCTCTCTAATTACATAAAGGCCTTTGGCTATCGGGGAGGGGAGGGGCGAGGAGTTGAGCACGAACATCTCGAGGCTCAAGTTCAAAGCGTCGATTTACAAACACCCCGACGCTGGAGGGTAAACGCGATTTAACTTTGACACGTCAGGTGTAAAGAAAGAGGGGTGAGAGACGCGAGTCGGCGGGCCTCCATTGAATATATTTCGAAAAGGGCACGGTATTTTTTTCGAATTTGCACGCCCGTGCTCCGGTTCGCTCGATAATAAGGCTTGGGGAAATTTCGTGGCTCGCGGGGAACCAGTGGAGACGAACCTTTAGAAGACAATCGTTAAGGTGCGTTTCCACTGGTGATGGTAAATCGCCGCGAGTCAGTCTGTTCCTGGATGCAGGTCGGTCACGAACGAACCTCTCCCGTCGTATCGCAAACTGGTTTCAGCTCTGATGACTTTCGGGGATAATGAATGAAATTTACGTACGTAGGGGGGACAAACGAACCGAGACGTGCTACAAGTTTAAACTGCGGAGGACGCGCTGCACACATGGCCGGGCACATGTTCCTGATCAGGTTAAAGCAGCGAGTTATTATCGGGAAAGTTCGGTATTTAAGTTACACGCCGTGAGAGTTCGCTGTCTAATTTTATCGACAAAATTTCGATGTTAATCTCGTAAGAATCAATGGATCCCCTCGATCGAGCGCGCCTGCTGAGGGCCTCGGGGAGAATAACGAAGGGAGGTCGCTGCAGATAATGGCGGAAATGAGAAGTATCGGCCGAGGCAACTGCCTGTTAGCCTTGTTCCTGACAGTTATTACGTCCATTCCAATATTATTTATATATATATATATTCATCCACAACTCGAAATTATTAAACACCAGTTAATAATATTGGGTTGTTCGGAAAGTTCGTAGTGTTTTTAACACTTTGAGAAGGGGCCGATGAAATGTCAAACTGATGGCCTCGAAATCAAAGCGATCAATTATAATTCTTTAAATATTTCAGAAATATAGTATCGTATATAGATGAATGTTTCTGATTCAATCTCTTCAGTACGACATCTCTCCGTACGTGAATTCACAATACCTACGCGGTACCTCGTATTGTATACACAGCATAGATGCAAGGCAAACTTTTCCGTGCAAACGAATGTTTCCTTAACGCGCGTAAAGCAAACTCCGTCTGCTAGCTAGCAGATAAGCCTCGTGAACCACGAACTTTTCAATAGTACATCCTGATATAATATTCTGTAAAACACTCCTTCAGTCAGGTTCACGTAGAACTCTCGATGAATCTGCGTTTCTTAATTTGCATTCATCCCGCGACCACACGAATCCCATCGAGATACAAACTGAAAATGTACCATCTTCGGTTCGAAACTCGAGGAACGTACCCTCGCGAGTAAACTCGACTTCCACTAGGGGAAAAAGTGACATGGAGGAAGGACCTTCTACCATTTGGTATCGGGAACTATTTAAATGTATGCCAAATTAACATTCGATTTATCAAGTGGTAAAAGGCTCTTCCTCCACGACACATTTTTCCCTAGCCGAGTTTGCACGTCACTGTACATCGCGTGGCTTCGACGAGAATTTCGTGCAACGTCTTTATCACCATTATCACGTCCATCGTGGTGAAGTATACACTTTGGGAATATTCGGGGGATCGAAATCAACCGGTACAGATTGAATATCTCACGATTCCTTTCCGATCCACTAACCCAGGCAAGGGTGGAGAGGAATGGAACGCGATTGGCGGCCGGAAACCTCTCGATTCGACACGGCTAAATTCGAAGACCCAGGAGGAGAGCTTTTTCGTCAATATACGGCTCCTCCAGACACATCGCTTCTCGTAATTTCTCTCTCGACAGAGATAATGACGGCGAAACGGATTGCTACCGAAACTGTTTCGGCTTTTACGCATCCCTTCGCGGGCCGATCGATCCCTTGTGGGTAATTTTCCGCTTGTATTGTCGTTAGACTGCGGAAGATTATGCAAATAGATATCAATTTTTTGAAAGTAATTTATAGAATTGTTCATTCTGATTAAGATATTTTTGATATAATTCAGATTTGAAAGATTTTGAAATAATTTGTTTTCTAGAAACCCGAAATAATATGTTATGAATTTAACTTACTTTTAGTCACTTCAAGTTCTTAATCGTTAAATATTCAAAATCTCCATTCGTACTGAAATGGTGTTTACCTACGTATACTGCGGTGGTTTCTGGGTTAATAGTATTTTCGTATTATTATTAACATATTAAAGCCCCTAGTACAGGAAATAAAATTTTGTTCAATTTAGTGTTCTATACACCAGTGCAAAAATTATGATTATCTGGAATAGGTTTCGCCTCGACTATTTCACGAAGCAACGGGACAAGGGATCGCCCTGAAAATTTTCTGGAGAACCGAGAAACCTGACAGTTTAAAGCATAGTATTTCACGAGCACAAAGGAATGCGTCGCCGATGGTTCCGGAGACCGTTATTATCTGATCAGAATATGAGAGCGAAGCAGCATTTTTCGGGATACGCTGATATACGCATTTCCCGTTGTATTTCCGATTGCCAGAGATATTTATGGGATCCGGTATTCAAAAATTGCTGGAATGAAACACGTCCACGAAACCGTAGAAAATATCCCCGCAAATATGGACGACGTTGGCTGAATTCATTGATACTCGAGAGAGGGAGGGGGGATGAATGTAACGGGATATTTCCGGTCTTTCATAAATATTGGATATAATCAGATGTAAATATCTCTTCGAATGAGAATGTTAATGGAATATGTATCCTTGCGGACAGAATTATTGACTTTTCGGTCATTTGGATTTCGATTGAAGTTTTGGTAATTACTGTAATGTAATGTATTTGCTAAATCCTGACCCCTTACCTCTTGAATCTTTTTACTCAAACAGAACGATACCTACGAGGGAAGCTTAAAATCCACAGTCCTTATTTAATATGTTATGCCTTTGTGTTATTGTTACAAAGTCCACAGCAAGCGGCGAATATATCATTCGGAACACCGTCCCCATAAAGGAGAGTGACGAATAATAAACATTAAAAAAAAAGGAAAAATCGAGCAACCGTACGTACCATTATAGGGAAGTGCACAATGACGCTGAAGATCTTTCACGGGAGAAAAAGCGTTGTGGAATTACAATAGACGGGCTCACTTGCAGCCAATCAACCGCCATCGGTGCGCGCACGGTTAACGCCGCCGGCAATTTTGAAGAAGGTGTTATCAGCAGCTGAGCACATGCTTCCCGCGTTTGCATAAAATTATGCGGGAGTTCTCGCTCCCGTTCTTTTTTCAAGATGGAAAAAAATGAACACAAGGAAAAGAGTTTAATGAAAATTCGACTAGCTTCTTAGCTCGGCTACGAGAAAGGAAAAAACGAAGAACGACTTTGGATCTCGAGCCGAGTTTCGGTGTTCTAGAATACAAAAGACACGGTAGTAGAATACAGAAGAAGGGGGATGATTTCGATCATATAGAGGGCGATTAAATGCAGTTGAAATAACCCTCGTCAGTCAAACTTTAACTTTCCGTTGTCATTCTTCGTCACGGGAACTTGTAAATTAATTTAATATATTTCCTCAACCTTTGTATCTAGTACAAAAGTTTCTTTTTCGTAAAACAGAGAACCAATAATCATTTTCAGACTATTTAAAATATTTTGTTTTTTAGTGTACAACGTATTTAATCATTGGATATCATTAAATGTTCCAGACAAAATAGACGTCTACTGTAGTATACAAATGCAATTAGCGGATTAACTCGATGTTACCTTAGACCAAGTGTAATTCAAGGAATAGTGTTACAGCAATTTATCGGACAATGCACAAGGTATAAGACAGACACCTGGATTAACTAGATCATGTACGTGTGCTTCCTAACAAAAACCAGCAAAGAGCACATTTTTATGTGGACTGCAACAGACTCCAAATTCGTTAAAGAAACAAAGTAATTATTTAACAAATATTAAAACAACATCATATCGTCCGTTATTCGAGACTCTCCATCCTCGATAAAGAATCTCCAAAGTTCATTATCGCGGAGTCTCGCGTTCGAATTAACGAACGATCAATTAAGCAATGAAAAAGCGCGCCGCACAAGTAGTGGAGAGATCTGACAGGTGGATTAACCAGACCACGTATGCTTTTTAATTAAAAGAAACGCCCCCCACCCACTCCCTCGAGCCTCGAGACCGCCCGCAACCCCAGGCTCGTTCCTTGCACTCTAATTAATCATTTCACGTACACCTGCATCACCGCTCGACTGAAACTCCAAAGCGACGGCAGGATTATCGTCGTAGAGCAAGCCAGGAAATCTCGCATCGAGCTGCGCCCCGTTGCATTTACGATCGTTTTTATCAGAGAAGACCCAGAGAGAGAGAGAGAGAGAGAGAGAGAGAGAGAGAGAGAGAGAGAAAGAAAGAAAGAAAGAAAGAAAGGTCTAAAGAAAGGACCGAGAAGAGGGGAAGAAGCGAAAATGGTCGAGCGACTTTTAATCAACCTTCGAGGAGCAGGGGTGCTAGGGGGGTTGGCAATTTAGTAAAGCCAAGCAACTAACAGCCAGGGTTGGGAAATTAACTTTGCGTTATCACGCGAAGTAAACAGCCGTTTAATCCCTCGAAACTGGACCTGGTGCCGTTACAAGGTACACGAAAAATTCGTAAACGCCCGACTTTCCGTTTACCAAAGGGTGGAAACTAGCTAGGTACGACGCCTGGTTCTCGATCGTTCAACGGATAAAATGGACACTCCGTTTAAGCTCTCGACCGCCACAGAGAGGTAACCGTTGTTAAATCGTGGAGCGAAAAGATTAACGCGCCACTTAATTTCAGAGACTAGATTTTCTTAACCGTGTAATCACTCGTTTCACTTTTACGACTTGTGACCGTGAAGAAGGGGAAAGGAAGAAGGTCAGCAGCAAGAGAGAGTGGCTAGGCGCGAATGCCCTATTATCCTGTAATTGCTTGCCATTACGGGCGAATTTATGCGACCGCTTGTTGAATTAGGATAACCTGCATGGACCCCCGGGGCCCCCGTTTGCATATCCGACGACTCTGGGTGTCGACCAATTGAAAAGTAGTCACTTCTGCGGCGAGAGTTGGTTACGCCACTGTTCGAGGTGCGTTACGAAAAGTGGCACGTTTCATTTGTCTTACGAAAACTATCAGTTTCATCCTCGTGACCACGAAAAGCAGCTTGTTTTATAAAAAAATAACTCGAAAACGAAGCTTCGAACGCAATTTCGTCATTTTTTATTTTTAGTTTGGCATGTAAAATCCACCCTGTGAATGTGTCCGATAGTTTTAGTAACATCCTATATAACGATTTGGTTTATATTTTTTTCTATTCTTCGTATTACTCCAAATTGATATGTACGTACTTTAGTGGTTAATAACAATTGTTATTAAAATGCTTGCTGCCCTTTTAATTCTACGATCACCACCAAAAATTTGGAAAATCATGGTTGACTCTAATTTTTTGGCCAGTGACTGCACTATGCATCGTGTAGTATTGCTGGAAATCTGTTATTGGTATATCGACTGCCATGAACTGAGCGATAACGATATTCTGGAGCGTCTGATAAACGAATAGGAAAGATTGTGGATAGCGATAGAAATTACGTAATCGCTTGTAACAAGAATTATGCAATCTAGTATACCATCATTTGATCCCTGTATGGATAACATGGTATTAGTTTAAAAATACACAGTCGATTCTGCCTGCGAGGTATGAAGTGAAACAGACTTTTGTGGATATTCTTTGTTTTCTTAAGGAAAAGAGCTTTGATGTCGCAGAAAATTTCTATGGACGTTGGGTCGAAGTGGAACAGTTTAAGTAACTCTGAAAGTTTTATCGAAACAAGATTACGGACGTAAATGCCGAATTACCAGGAACCTCTTTAGCAAAACCTCGATAACGGAAACGCGTTGTTCCTTCGAAAAAAAAACAAAGATGAATTTCGATGCGTTGGGTCTAATATGTGAAATTGCAGTCTCAGATAAAAAAGTTGTAACAAGCTACCTTTACTATTTTCTTCGCGATTTCGACTAATTGCAACTTCTTCAAAATACCGTATACACGTCATTTAGCAAACTAATCTTTCTAACTTTACGAAAAAACGTCAGTCACTTGGTCCAATTTGAAAAAAGTTGTTCTGTTTTAAAAGGTGTGCACATATTTTTTTTTACTTAGTGTATAAATACTTGTAACAATATAATTTTGTCCCAAACACGTTATCAGTCACTATATGTATATGTCTTCAAAGATTTTATCATGTTCTCTTATGATCGATACACGAACTACTCTTAATAACCCGACAGCAATAAAAATTCGCACGCTGTCCAAGCTATATTTCTTGATAAATAAAAATGTACTCGAGGATTACCTCCGCCGATACGATATTAGTAAACGGAGCACAGCCCCGTAAAGCCACGTTAACGACCTGAGACATACAAATTGCAAGAGAGCTCTGTTCATTTATAATCGAGTGAACTGTCGTGCGACGTGTTTATGTCTGGTAATATTCTCGGTGCATCATTCCCAGCCACTAAGTCTTTGTTTTCTGTTCCAAGTGTAAACACCAAGATTTAGAAGAGGCTGTATTACAAGCTACTATTATCATACTGATTCTTGCTGTCACAGCAACCGAATATAGTTTTTCAGAGAAAAGCGACAACAATCGTATATGACCCAGCCATTTCTCTGTCCATTCACAGCCACTTTTTATAAATCAACCGTCCCCCATATAATCCAGATAATGAAACATCCTCGAAAGTAATTCGCAGTAAACGAAATTAGCCTCATTTCTTTTCGTCGGACACAATGATTCCGCTCGAGGAACTTCAGCAAACTGTACGGGAGAAGACAAAGGGAAACGAGGAAAGCGACAAATAAAGACGCGCGTTTCCTTCCGCGAGCAAATATTTACCGACTTACGTCAACTCACTCCCTCGCCCCCTCGCCCGTCTCGCGACTGTCTAACAAAAAACGATATTAATTCTGATTCGTCTTTTGTCACTGTCGAATCTCGAGTTGGTTCGTTCACGGACCCCGTCGTTGAAGATTCGCACCCCTCTCCGCGCAATTAATCTTCAGGACGTAAGCCGTGATATTATCGATTCTCCGGTGGAATCGTGCTTGTCCTCGTGCGAAATGGAAAATCCGTGAGCACAGACAATGGAATGCCTGTCGTCGAACGATCTTTAATATTTTAAAGATATTCTCTGGATATTTTTATTTATTTATTTATTTAGTAACTTAACGGGTATAAACCCAGTAATGGTGTAAATATTTTTAAAATTAATATTCGTTGGACCAGGATCTAATACGACGCGTGTTTGTTGTTTTTTTTTTCTCCTTTCGTTATTTGCACCACCTGACTGGAGAATCAATGGTATGGAAGTGGTTTGCGCTCGAGTGCAATCGAGTACGATCCACCGATGAGACACACTTCAGTTACCATCGCTCGCCTTATTAAAGCTATTTTCACCGACGCAAAAACACGGAACGTATTTACGTGCAAGTGAACAACAGACCAGGCACGTCTCGTTACGTAAATAAGGACAGTTAACCTAAACGGAGGGTGGGTGGTTCGCGACTTCGACGAGGATTCGATCGTAAAAAAATGATTACAACAAAAAAACGAAAGAAAAAGAACGTTCACCCTTTCCGAAGCGAGCAAGGCAATCAAATATTCTTTCGTAAGGGGCAAACAAGAATATACAGTCCTTTTGGGGAAAAAAGAACAGAAACCAGAAAAATCACTAACCACCGCCGCAGGGGAAAATTTAATATCGCGACCGCTCGGTTAATCCGACGCAGTTTAAAAGGGCCGGGAAAAAAATGAACCGAGCAAACACCCAGGATGTTTTCCTCGGATGTGGCGATGTTGCGCAAACAAACCGCGCAAAGGTGGAATTTTCCGAGTTCGAAATCCTACAGTGGACTGGACGGTGTAGAGAAACTTTTGCTGGGGAACATGGGTCAAAGAGAGAACAGTCTTTAAAACCTTATTTTTGAACAGAAATAAATAGCGTGAAGACTTTAAGTTTCATTTCAACTAAATGAAAATAAGAATTCGAGTACCACGAGAGCATATCGATCAAACGTTGGTGGGATTTCATCGAAGAGCATCAGGTAGCAGAGTCACACAAGCAGAGGCTGAGCCAAGCGAGCAAGCAGTGATTTTTAAAGAATTGCCCCGACGGGGTGATATTTACGCGTCTCCGGCGGCTGCTCCTACACGATCGGTTATTTATAAAGCCATTCACGATAATCAATAACCTATGCTAACCTCCACCCTCTAACCCCCGTCACGTCGCGGAAAATTCACCAACACCTTCGAACACTTGCAAAACTCCTCTCTCCCGAACGGTTCAACGCACAGGGTGTATGGGGGCGGGGGTGTAGGTATATTTTATCGAGAAGACTGCGTACAGCTATAAGGTAAGTGGCATATGAAACCTTTCCTAGTGGCATATGAAACCTTCCCTTGAACGTCGCAAACAATATCAAAAAATGCACCACAAGGAAACGCGTAAAAAGTGATAGTTCAAGTGATGAGTGTGAAGAAGACATTGTTCTGAACGATGAAAGTGATTACGAAGAAAATTATGATGCAGAATGCTTGTTTTGTAGAGGACTTCTGTGTACTTTTTGTAAAAGTGTACAGATCTTACATTTAAAACGTGTATCGTATTTCAATAAACGTATTTCCAATCGAGAATTATGCGTGGTTAAAAAAATGAGTCCCGTATTCGGCTACTGAAAGTTCCTCGTCGTAGATCGTGAAATCCCTCCTTTAGCCGTTTAAACGGCGCGCCCACGGGAAATGGTACATATATTAAATACGAACGCGCAGAGATCCACGAATCCCGTGGACGGAGATTTCGACCTGTGGTGTACAGACACATACACAGACTGTTGGTTACGGATGAATTAGGCGTTCCGCTGGACGGAATAAAGTTAATTATCAGCGTGTCAGCTGGCAACGGTAAATCCGTGGATTTAGGGAATAATAAACAGGAACACGGGGGGTGGGTGGCGTTAAACTGACCAGGGAGTCCGGGTATCAATGAAATGGACCATGGAACAGCGGCGGGTTCGAAATCACGGCGATAAAAGGCGCCACAAGGGGAGAGGGGTGTTCCACGTCGAGTATATCGTTGCTCGCGACGCGGACAAGTTTATATCCTTTGTGGTTGTAAAATCGACGAAAATATCACCCATAAAAACGTTCAATCGCTTGTAAAAGTCTATGGTTTTATCACCAGGATCGGTCTACAGAGAACAATTTGTCGGTGTATCTAGAATTGAAAAGGGGACTGAATCAATTTTATGGTAATCACCGTTGTTCCCGTAGTAACAGTACCAACGAACGTAATTTAACGACCTTTACAATATCATTTATATTATGCGGGGAATAATGTGATTCCCATTTGTATTCAACTCTTTACCCTATTCTTCCCCCGTGATATCGCAATATAACCAGTTACAAATCATTTGTTGTTGAATATGTATAGAATCAAAGTTTATCAACTCAAAGAGAAATTTTGTTTTGAGAGAAATTACAGGTTAGTACAATCTTATAACGATTAATAAGATGTTACAACAATCCATTTTCAGAGATCTGTTACAACTTTTATTGCAGTATGAAGAATTTAGTTAATTCTTAAATTTGTATAGTTTCAAAAGTTTGTCATGTTTATCCTATAGAAATAGATTCTATACATTTATCATCGATAGTTCTAATGTGTTAACTATAGAAGATTGCTGCCATACATTATTGTTCACCTCAGACCCATTTCGAATAATCGATCACACTAATAAATAGGGAACTAAATAAAATAGATTCACTGTCGCCTGAATTTGTCGTACGTATATTCCAACGTAACGCAACGATAAAAAGAAGTAAGTAGAAAGAATAAGGAAGGTACGTCTCACATCTACACAATAAGATTCTCTTACAAAGAAGCTTTTACTGTTCACATTTAACTGATGCAGCTATCCGGCGAAACGTCCACTGAACGACTGCACGTACAAATGACACGGAGCTTGCAGCAGACCGGAAGTCTCGAGCGAGTATCAAACCGCGATATAATACCTCTTTCGCCGATATACACGCCGGGGCTTCTCGTTAACGGGGTGAAATTCAAGGCGGCTATGAAGGGAAATATAGAAGGAGCCACACGATGGCCTCAGCATCGGTTGCGAAAACTGCTCTCTCTCTCTCTCTTCCTCTATTTTTTTCTCTCTCTTTTCTAACGAACCACTGGGCGATGCACAACTGAACTTTGTTTCGCGAACGTGGAGAATGCAGGGCCGCCGACCGGCCAACCGAAAAGTATCTGTTCCTCTTTCTGTGCCATTAATCCGGTCGCCAGGCGACATAAAGGTTGAACTGGCGCGCACGAGTGACATGCAAGAATAGCTACAGGAATCCTCCTAACGAGACAAGACGGGTACACGAGCATTATTTCCTGTCAGCGAAAAATATTCCAGCCCGTAACAATGAAATATCTATTCTGTGCCGCGGCCGAGATACTCGCACGAGCTCCCTTTCTCTCTCTCTCTCTCTCTCTCTCTCTCTCTTGTATATTATATCGGTGGGAAACGTAACGAAGCGAAAAAAGGAGAACGACAGCAAGATGCTATTTTCTAGAGATTTGTTGCTTCTCCTTTCCTCCCCCCTCTCTCGTTTTTATCTTTTCTCGCGTGCGTAGGTGCGTGTAAGTCTCTCTAGAGCCGAGGAATTTCGATTTTTCTGTTCTTCGTGGTTGAACTGTGAATGGAAAAAGTATGCTTCAATTACCAATTGAAAGCTGTTCCGTTTTTTCTTTTTTTTTTTATATATTCTACAATCGAAGCTTCGCGATCCTCGAACCCTTCGCGACCAGCACTTCCACACAGGGGGAGGAAAAAAAAGAGATGAAGGACGGATCGAAACACTCGAGACTAGTTTACTGGTAACGCTGACAACTTCGCCACGCTATGCTACTTTCTCCTCGACGACTTCCTGTCATTCTCTACCGTCGAATGATATTACCCTTTTTACGTTTCACTTGGACGTGGAGTAGGTTACCGGCCGCGAACTGTGGGCTGTTCTCGGTTTTTTTTATTGTCGCGTTACGATCGACGAAACGACGTGTTTATGTTTAGCCCGGTGACCGAGGACAGAGAAGAAAAGACTACGTTTACAACAGCAAAAGATAATGTAGGTGAATGTGGATGGTGTTCTTTAACCCTTTTAGTACCTTACAGCCGATATATCGACTTTGTGGGTGGTCCGGAAAATACTTTGAGCCGATAAATCGGCTTTCCATTTTTAATATAATTTAAACACATGCAATGACACTTCAGGCGGCAGAGCTAAAATACTGATTTTGGGATCTACAGCAACAATTTTTCTACTTGGAGATAATTCTTTCAGTCAATTCCTTCTAGGAATTAACATAATCTGGTAATTCAAGTTACACTGATCAACTGTGGAAAAAACGTTTCGTCAAAGGTTACATGGCATTAAAGAGTGCTAAGCCCGGAGTTATTCATATTAAACCACATAAAAAAGCAGGTCGTCTTGAGTGGATTACGTTCGAGAATAACGTTTAAAAACCTGGAAGTATTAAGGGGTCCAAACGGATCTCCAGCAGCTGTACGAACATCAAAAACGTTCGTCTTCCGAGGGTTAAAAGTGATTGAAGCGAGACGATTCGCGAAAGTTCAGGCTAATTAAAAAGCGTCGAGGCCACCGGTCTTACGATCACGTTAACCGATCGAGCCTCTCTTTCTATTTTTACGCGACCGGTACGTAAAATCTATAAAGCAATTTACGTAAGAAAACTGGGTACGGGATCAAAGGAGGACGGGCGGGAGACCCGTTCGGAGCAATCGAAGAAAACCAATAGCCCCTAACCCCCCGATCGGCTAAATACTTCAACTTTTTTCGTTCGTCCCCCTAGTTCGTTCCTTTGGGTCTCCATTAAACGAAAGTTTTTTTCAAACTTACGAGATCATTGGTAGATCCAACGCGAAGCTTTCTTTTCAGGCAGAACAAATGAACAAACACGTGTCCTTGGCAATAATGCAGCCACTCCCCCCAATCGGACAGGAGGATTCGGTGAACAACGGAGAGACAAACGTTGTTTCGATCGTGAAACGAAAAGGAGATATATTCCCGAACAGTTGGTCGCGTGGTTACGCGTTAATTAACGCGAGTGCCGTTTTAGAAGCCGGCTAACCACGCGGCCACGCAAACGGGACAGCAGTTTCGAAACGAGCTACACTTTAAACCTTTAAACGAGGAGAAAATCAGTCCCCACTGGCATGGAAACGAGGTAAACCGAGTCTGTACGGTGTAAGCGGTACCATTATCAAAAGCATCATCCCCCCCCCCTGCCACCTGGTCTGAATCCGTTGGAAATCCGGCGTGCAATCCTTTTCGCGCTTCTTTGATCTTCGACACAGAGGGAAACCAGCGGCTGCGACCACACAAAACGGTTTTAATCATTTCACACCGGGGTGATCCACGATGGACCGTATACACACAAAACGCCACTAACGAGAAGAGGGTAAGCAGAGACCGCAAACTGTCCGACTGCTGACTTCGTACACTCGAACGAAAAGTGTTCCCCTCCCTCCCCCCTTTTTCACCCCCCTAGTTGACATCGTGAAAACCCTCCAGAGACGAATAACGCTTCCGTCGAAATTGTACCAACGTGAACCCAGTGAACCCTATCCAAGCTCCCTCGACGCATTAACGAATCACGTTAACCCCGTAAACCGTGAGACATAACATTTCGAACGTCGATCTATCGCGATCTATGGAGAACAGGGGGAGACTGTGAAACAACGTTAAAAGGAGGACACCGTAGACCGACTTCCTCCCTCGAGTCCCGGTTTCGTTTCGTTCTTTTTATATACATATATATATATATATATTAATCGATAACCAGTTGATCCACGCGGCATCCCGTGACAAACATCTCCCTAACAACGAACGATCGTCTTTCCTTCATTCGAACCCAGCTATCAATATTCCGTTTACATCACACAAGATCCACGCAAGACCGCACTGATCGTGGAAACAATGCTTGCAAAATCAATTAGATATTATCCGTGGTATTCAAGGTTCCCTCTCTAATGATCACAGCGAAGCCACACAGAATCCCGTAACGGAACCCGTAAACCACCTGCACGAACAAACCGGCGACGATCAAAAGAAACTTCCTCGGTCTCGGGTTAACGTTCATCTGGCCGGTTGTACCAGACACGATACTTCTCACAGACCATATCAAACACGAGGAAAGAAAAAAAAAAGGAGGTTGGGGGTAACCACGAGACAAGAGATTCGTCTTCGTTTCCCATGAGATCGCGAACCGAGCCACGTTTCTCGTTTATCACGATTTCGACAGCACGCGATTGGATCGCACCGTTGATCGGTCAAGACAACCCCCCGGACGGTCAAGCGGAAAATTACGGTCGATTTTTTTTTTTCTGTCCGTGGTCGTCGGGAATGATAATGAGTCTCGCGTACCTGAGATCGGTTGATCGGTGGTGCAGGGCGCGGCGGCATGGTCCCGTCGCAACACAGCGCCGTTCGACGAGCACTGAGCAGCTATTCTGCGCCAACGGGGTTGCGTCGACGTCGAAAAGACGTGAACGGTCGCCCCTCTGCCATCCCCCTTCGCGCACTCCTCCCCCCCCCGCCCCTTCTACTATACACAACCCGACGGTACTATACTCTTTCCTGCTTCCACCCGCTGTCTCCGGCACTGTGTTACGTCCTCGAAGCTCTGCCACCACCCTCGTGGCACATGCGCGAATCCACCCTCCAACCCCCCATCGTTCCCCTCACCCAACAAAACTCTCTCTCCTCGTAGAGCTGCCAGAATTGGAAAAAACGGGCCGAGGGAAAAGGAAGAGGCCACCGAGGGGTGGCAGGTTATGGGGGGTGGGAGAGATCTGGCGGTGTTTTCTGAAAAACTTATGTTTCGCGAATTTACAGTGGGCGATCAAATTAGTATGAATGGATTGAGACATTATATATTTTATGTTTTCGGTGTTGTTATGACTTCGATAATAATTAAGTATATCCTGTTTTTTGTTTGTTAACCCCTTGCCGTACAATTTAGCCCGGCAAAATCCTGGCCGAAGTAATGCGCGGAATTGCTGAGTCTTCTGTTTGGGTTCCCTACTACCGAGGCTATTTAGATTTTAGCCCTTATCCCCATTAACCGCATCTCCACCATAAACATACCTAGTGCCCAATATGTATATGTCCCGAAATTGACACCACGAGTCAGACTCGTCAAAATATGGCAAGGGGTTAATATATGTGGACACCAGAGCTAGATTGTATCAAGTTCACTTTTCTTTCGTCCCTTATCTTCGTTACCTTGCCGACGCTATTTATTTCGTCTTGTTCCTCTGGTTCTGTCCATCTTCCAGAGGAAGGTTGCCGCTGTCCTGGTCTTCTTTCAATTTCTACAGAGTCATTAGATCTCTCTAAAGCGCGTGGTTAACCAACAATCAACATCCCCCCTCCATTCATTGGCGAGCCCAGGTTTAATTCGATGAATCTTCCGTTTGTACACGCTTCTGTATCCACGACAGATATTTCCGGTTGACTTTTGTTGCTTGCCGTGGGGAGGGGGATAGAATACGCGAGACCTTTTTCCCGCGATTTTGCTGTTTCTGTTTTTCCCGCTTTTTCTGCCCCTCCCGCCCAACTATTCTTTTCCCTTTGGCCCGATTGTGTGCCGCGCGCTCGTGCCGCCGGTTATGAAATGTAACTTTTAGCGGGGCTTTTCAGCGAACCCGTAGAGACCCTAAATAGCCGGACGCAGTACGCCTCTCTCGGGGATCGTCGCCCTACGTACCGCGGTCGAACTCCGCGGGAAACGGTTCGCGTTCCGCGAATTGTTCTCATGGAACGGTCGACGGGAAACATGTTTAAAAAAAATATATAAGTACTGGTTTTATACACAGAGTGTTAATTTTAACTCGAGCATCTAAATTATTTCCACTACTATTTAAAGTAAGAAAAAACGACTGAATTTTTTCTTACTTTCAATAGTAGCGGAAATAATTTAGATGCTCGAGTTAAAATTAACAGATCTGCAACAGAAACCCAATATTTTCTCGACATCCGCAACAGAGTAGCTTTGGCAGTCGGAGTTTGCCCACCGTCGCAATGGACGGATGGCAAAAACATTTATTTGTTCGGATATGTACGGGACAATCGTCGTTACGTAACATTGTCCTGATTTCTATTGTAGCCTGTATTAATCAATCGTCCCCTTAAAACCACCAGGGGAGCTATTACCGCCACACGTCGTTTAGCGACCCTATCGTCCCCCTCCCATGAATCTCCAGGAACAGGATCTTTTCAAACAGAGGGTTGGACTCTCTGACATGGCGTTACAGCGGAACGGTATGTTTCTCAGCCAGACATCATTGAATTAGTCCTGACTGCAGGCTACTTTAACAGATAGACTCCGATCACACATAAAGTCTGAACGACTCTATCCTTTTATTCACCGTTATGGCAACGAACCATTGCGCTAATCTCGTGTACCAAAAACTATACACCGCGATAAGCCACACGATTAATCGATGGAAAAAGGATCGAAGCACTTTTTTTGCAACATTAATCGGTTCCATTCGACTCGGAGTTCTTGCACCGCGCGATAAGACCCCAAGCACCGCGATAACATTTTCTGTTCACGGTCCTCGGAAGAAAACAGGAACCGTCGCGCCGCGAGATGACGTTCGATAATGTGGTAAGGTTGAAAAAGAAACGGTTAAAACGGGCCTTAACTCGCTGGACTCCTGCTGCAACGAGGATTACATCGATCACGTTTTTCTTTTGGGCAAGAGAGAACAGTCGTCTTCCCTCCTCACCTGGCTCTTTATCAGAAGGTCGTTACGCTCTCCCGGAAACATTGTTCTCCACGGGTGATCCCCCCGTGTAATAAATATTAAATTCTGACATCGTTTTATTAAAGGTGGGAGATAAAGACAGGGCGAGGACCATCGACGAAATAAAGCGTACATATGAATCGCTAATTTCAAAAAAGGACAAAATTTATGGAAAATTAGAAATTCCGAGAGCAAATAGTTAACAATTACTGATTCCAGAATTAGCGAAATGAAAAGGTTTTGTTACGGCAAGCCTACTTTTTTCGCCCGTAAACGCTCAGCCTCGTCCTTTGTGCTCCAACAGAAGTCGCCTAACCAGACGCAGTTCCGGGCTGTTCTTAGCGAGCCCAGCTATACCGCAAACAATACGGATATATGTAGTGCTTACCGTGAACCGAGGCGTGCCAACGGGGCAAAAGGTGAGGAGCGGTTTCCTCGTGAAATCTCTGTATCCCCGTGTTATTTCCATTCTTTACCTCGAGGCTCGCGTGAACTCTTTTACTTCCGTTCCAAACTGGAGTGAACGCATCGCGGCGATACCTATGAACGGCCCAACGTTTCCTTAATTTTAAAGTGAACCCACCTCGGCGAAAAGGCGAACGGAATAACGAACGGCAGCTACGGCAACTTTAAATAGCTTTCCAAACTTTTCAACCCTCCCAGCACGGGATGAAAGAAGAATTACTGTGTTTTAAATGGCGAACAAAGGGGTCCGTCGGCCTCGTGCAGCTTCGTTTCGCATTTTTCGAGCGCTTCCCGGCTACCTATTCCACATTCCTCCCCGCGCAATAGAATACAATGCTTCCGGTTGTACCTTTCAACCTGCTTCAGGAGCAAGGATCGTAAACGCCCTGGCTAACTAGAATGAAAATTTGGGTGAATATAACTCTTAAAAAGAAACCGCGGAATATAACTCTGGATGGGGTGATTATGCTTGAGTACTTTAAGGAGAATTGAAACGGTGGACTGCTGCTCGACTATCGGAATGTATAGAACTATTCGAGAAACCATAGATCGTGGAGAAATTCCAGACGACAAGTTGTTGTACGGCGCTTTATGAGTCCGTACAGAATCTGTGTATATAATTACTGGATTGTGGATTTTTATGCATTTGTTAGCACCTCTTAACTTGGAAATTGCAACAAAATTAAGGAATTTAGTAAACAGTAGTACTATCTGTGTCTTATTATCATCACGTTGACTGCCAGACCAACATGTACATATGAAAGTGCTAACGAAGTCGAGGCAAGTTTTTTTAATAGAATTTGGAACTTCGAAAATTATATTTGTTAGTAGCTAACTAAAATTTAATTTATTCAGCATTTTACCAGAATGTTTTGCTTATAGTTCTGCACTTAAATGATGTCACCCATATGTGAGTAACATAGCGGTCAAAGTGTTAACGCAATAAAGCCCTCTACTACAAAATTCAAAATTCCCCTCCGTTTTAATTTTCAGGCATTACAGTATATTTCAATATACAGAGAGAAGAGTGAGCATTATTAAAAGAGAAACAAAAAACCAACCTTTATGAAAGCTACGTTGACGGCCACAGAAAAAAAACTTTGTCCCGTTTTAGGTCGAAACGATCCACCGTCACATTCATCACGACCGACAATTTTCAAAGCGCGTTCTTTGATTCTGCCGTTATGACACTCGAACGGTCCATCGGCCGTTAGAATCGTCGACGATCCTGAATCGTGTCAACGGGTAATATCGGTCGATTCGTGGCAACGATACCCTAGCTGTTTATCATTCACGCTGTCAAATCCAGTGTCCCTAGTGGACTACTTATTCGTCATTGTGAACAACGATTTGACTCGATTGATTGCGTTTCGGGTGATGCCAACGCTCCCCCCACCGCGCGTACGGAGAATTGATAGCACACAAAAATTTTTAAAATTCACGTAGAAGTACACTCAATTCTAGACGTAACTATAGTTCAGTTTCTAATGATGCAAAGGATTGATCTTTCAGAATGAATGCCGTTTATTGGAAGTTTCCAATATAAGTATGTTAGATTGGAAATCAGAAGATGAAATAAGTTCGACGTTCAATATTTCAAACGCGATAGAAGACATACGATCGCGGAGAATCTTTCTCTTGGAACTTATAACCACAGGAAGACACACAATTCCCCGAGAAATCTCTCTGGTCGTCGTCGTCGCCGCTTGGAAAATAAAGTCCATCTGTATCGACAAATTGTCGCGAGATACATTCTGAACCACCGCCGACAGTATCCAACAACATCTCGTCCTTTTTCCAATGGCCCCGCTTCATCGTCCGTGGAGATCCTTCAGAGGCCCACACACGTTTTTCGCGGGAAAGGATTCGCACACGGCTCTCGACCAACCGTCCACGAATAATACAATTCGCGATCGCGTTTCCGCCGCGAGCACAGATGTATTCTCACGTGGATATCCTACGAATATCGATAAACGATTCCCCGTTCCTCGTCGCGCGGAATCTATATTCAAAAGCCGCTAAAACAAAAATAAATTCAATTCGTAACGCGAAACCGCGAATCGATCGAAGGGACGGGGAACTTTTATCCGAAATGAAACTTTCTCCGGACAGTTCTCGGAGACAGTGATGGGAATAAACGTGCCTTGAATACGGGAATTCGTGGAAAGTGAATATGTACGAGGGAACAGGGGAAATTTACATGTCGAATATTTAATCGTGTTCGATTTGATATTTCCACGTTCAAGATTTCGGTGATCTAAGAGGATTCAAGCTTTCAGTTGTCTACGAAGGGAGATTTTCGAGTTTTCCGTAACTTTACTCGATTTTTTATGGGACCAATCGAAGAACATTACTGTATTTACTGAATATTACTGTATACGAAAAATGATTTTAGAGCTAACAGAGAGCAAAATACAGAATTCCAAGTTTTGTACAAGACACTGATTTTAATATTCACGAGTGTACATTTAAATATTTATTCATTGTTACCGTTCACGTGCCACTGCACCTTAATTCAACGTTATCCCGCGCAAACCCAAGATCGTAGGGGAGAGAATTAGATTTCCTTTTTTTTCTCTTCCTGCGAATATATTAATGATAGAACGCAGACGACAACCGAAAGAAGAAAACCCGAACGCTAAACGAAATAAATGGAAACGGAGTACTTTAACTGGAGATCAGATAATTACACTCAACACTCTAATGGAGGATACATTAAAGATCGAGTAATAAACAGCGTCGTTTCCGTTCCTTGTTTCGCTACATTCTCCACCAACGGTCGCCTTCCGGTATTAAGAAAGATGCGTCGCCGTTTCCGTTTCTGTTTCATTGAACGTCAAGCGATCGCGTTAAATTACGGAACAGCCTGGAACTGCTACCGTCACGATTGCCAACCGATTTAACATATTATCCACCTACTATTATTTAATAACCTTAGTAGATCCAACGATCAACAGCCATGGAACTATTATTAACCTGTCAACGCGCAGACCCTTAAATCGTTATTTCAAAATTATGAGACAATAAATATTCAAACATTCAATTCAAAAAAAAAAAAAGTAACACATGTTATGGTATGATACTTATCGAATTCGTCATGAAATCCTCTGACAGATAGGCGTACAAAAATTATAGGTGTATTTGCAAAAAATTAAAGGTGGCCTTGAAAAATCATGAAAAAAAAAGAGTTGACAAAAAATTTACTACAATCACGTTAAAGCTCTCTTGAAACCATGCTATACCTGATAAAAACATTTTCGATCCGACTGCTAATAACAGAGTAATATCTACTGATCCGTGGTTCACATAGTTCTACATAGTGAAGACGCAACTTAATAGAATAATGTAACAATTCCTTCTTCAACCCTGATGTAAGAGGAAATCGATAAGCTTCTATAAGCATTGAAAATGAAAAGTCTATTACAAGCTATCAATTAGTAAACTGTTAATTACTGCATCGACGCTTGCGAACATAACCACGTACATCTTCGTACATAGAACCGCCACGACCGTGTTTCATACTTCCATACACGTGTCCGTCCTTCCGTGACTCGCATTTCAGAAACAGAATGAGGGGGTGCTAGGCCGCGCTTTTATTGTTGTCGGGGTCGGGCCGATCTTCCTTAACCTTTCTCCGCGGGTTTTGCTCGGAAACAGGAACACCAGTACGGTCCGATAGTCGTTTTGTTATTCCGCGAAGAATGGCGCCGCGACACCCCCGTCACATCCGGAAGACAAAGCGTCGCGGAACGAGGCGTTATTTTTTTCCCCCGCTCCCTCTCTTCGCCGCCACTCACCTCCTTCATGTGTGTTTGCCCTGTGAGCCGAGGACTCGGGACGTTCCACGATATACACACTATCGGACGACACTGTGTAGAGGTGCTTGAGAAATCTCACCTTATCGAAGGCATTTTGTCTCGTGGCGTACATATATGTAACCACGGTTGTGTATACACCGACGCCTGTACACCGTAGAGACGTATGCCTCTCTGGCGTAATGGTTCGCCTCTTGGAAACAGATCGAACGGGACGGATCTCGAGGACGGGATAAAAATTTTACCACGATAAATTCTCTCCCTCCGTACACCCACGGACGATATTGTTTCTTTTTTACTATCTATCTATCTCTCTAAATCCCGATGAAAATGCTTGTACGGATGTTCACAAGAAATTATCCACAAAAGAGAGCACCCGCGTGGGCTGGCCACTCGTATCTCTGCGGGCGCTGTTTCACGATACGTATCGTAATTTACTATTTGCGAAATACCGGGAAACAAACGTTCGAATCGTCGTTATTATCGTTACGGGAATCTTTGGTTTGACGCACGCGAGAGGGGAGGGGGGGGCTGGGGGCACAGGGAAGGAGAGGAGGAGTGAGTCAAACGTAAGAACGATAGCGATATTCTGTTTGCTCGATTTTACCGACCGGGGGTCGAAGTTCACCGACACCGTGTGCACCCGTGAATTCTTTCCACAAAGAACGAACAACTTTACAAGACGGACTTTGCGTGGCCTTGGTGAAACTGGTGGATGATTTTTCAATGGCCGACGATTGAAAACCGCGATCGCGTAATCGTTCCGCCGTGAAACGTCAAATAACCGCCACGGAGAAGAATCTCCCTCCCACCAACCGTCACGGCTAACGTTTGCTCGAGGATAGACTTCTAATCTTTGACACGATAACGTCGACTTTTCTGCGGCGATTTCATCGAGTGCGAAGCCAGTAGTGTGTCGTTGACCACCGTGGCCGACCGCTCTGCCTCGGTACCGAGGACCACCGTACACACGATCCAGTCCTCTCCTCGACTTCCGTTTCTTCTTTCTCGTCTCTTTCTCTCCCCATCCACTTCCCTGTCCTCGAAATCCAAAGAACCAAATAGATTCGACCCACCCCCTCCCATTTTGGTGCGATTCGTGAAGCAATTCCTTCCGCGGTACCGTTTCATCGACTCGTCAGATTTTTCCTCGAAGAAACCTCCTCTTTCAAATCGTTAATTAATCGAACCCATTTTCTACCGTCCTTTCACGTTCAATTCCCCACCAGCCGCGAAACGTAATCCTCTCCGCAAGCACGAAAAAGGAACGACGGCACCAGTGATCGTATCCGACGTTCGTTCAATTAGGAAAATCGTAATTTGTGGTGCGCTTGTGAGAACGAGGAAAAGCCAACTGTAAATGTTCAAGAGGATGACGGTGACCATGTACTCGACGCTGTTACTGTTGAGATCCACCAAGCTTGGACGTTTTCCAACGAGATTGGCTTCGTCCACCTCGGGGCTAAGGATCCCCCAGCAACCGGTACAGTGCAATCTCTCTCTCTCTCTCTCTCTCTCTCTTTCTGATTTTTCGTCTTTCGATTCCGCGTGAAATCGAGGGTACATAAATTGATCGCGAACGCCTGCAGACAGAACGACGATTGGACCGTTTCGTTTTCAATTTTTAGCGCGTCTTTAATCGACCGTCGCCACTCGAGGAACGGTTTTTACGGGCGTAATTACGGAAATGTTCGTGATAAAAAACGTACAGGGAACGAACGAGCTCGAAGATCGATTCTTATTTCTTTCGTTCCCGTGATTAACTAATTGAACGTTCGTCCTGTACGGAGAAAAAGAACAGACGAACGGGACCAGAAAAACTTCGTCGTTGTCGTTCAAAGTCTCCCATCTTTCACGCGTTTCTCCGTTTTCTTGAGAATTTTTCTTCGCGGAAATGTCTCTCGTTCGACTCATTGACGTGAGTGAAGATTCACGCGATCCATTAACCCTTTAACGCCCAGACCTTTAAATCGTCATTTTGAAATTACGAGAGTGTATGTTGCACAATGGAATATTATTTCTGAATCTGAACAAATTTGTTGGAGTCTCTTCCTTAAGTCAATTAAATCCTGAAATCGTCCACCGTATAGAGGTTTTTTTTCAATTTTGGTAACAGTTAATTGTTGCTGGGTGTCCCGGAGCAATTCGTTTAAATCTAACTTTCAGAAAATAATGGCACCTTGAAAACTTACATGTTCCGTAGTTGCAAAATTAACACTTAACACATTTGTGTTCGCCAAACGGCAAAATCATTCTGATCGAAATAATTAGTCATTACCCCTGCATACATTCAACCGGATCGCAATTCCTAGAACTTTGGAAGCATCCCTCGTACACATAGCCAGATATAAAGACATATATGTCGTAGTTCGTTATTCTCAAGTCAAAAATATCGACATTAAACCGACCTAATTAAAAAAAATTTTTATTTACGTTTCGAAGGAATAGAATGAATTTCCCAATCGAAAACGTTCAGGTCTGCTTTACCACCAATGAAATTAAGAATCCTTACAAAAGTTCGATACATCGACGAACATTTTAAACGAAGGTCATGCACCACCGGAAGATAAAGTATTGAAACAATGAAAAACGAAAAGTCATCGAGATGATATACGGACACTTTCTCCAGCAGCGTGATAATTTCAATAATTTTCTAATTGCCCGGGGAAACGTGTCCGTGAAGCACGGCACTAAAATGCAAAACGCTTCCCCATTCGTTCCCGAAGATCGTCGGTTTAATTGGCTGCGCCGCAATAAATGTAACGCGACGTTATCACGGGGTGTACATAACATAACTGATATCACACAAGCTACGGCTTTGTGCATGTACGGGAACGAAATAAATATCGTCCACTTGCACGCAATTATTTTTGTCCGTGTGCGTGTGTGTGTGTGTGTGT
>NW_015374114.1:675370-768272 GCF_001272555.1 Dufourea novaeangliae | reverse complement strand
TTTGGGGAAGGGGGGGGGGGAATATGAAGTGATTCCGCCGCCTCTGGTGCAACGTGATTGATGTATCGGGACCGCACGTTCATCACGTGAAACGCTCTTATTTAGAACCGCAACAACGGGAGGGAAAAATGGTAGGGAATGAGGAGGGGGTACCAACGATTACCAGACGAGGCGACCTTGATCCGGATACCATTACGGGCACAGTTCCTGATCCCTGAAGAGTAACTATCGCGGTTTTTTTAACGTATGAATAGAAGAATGAACCAAATCCATAGAATTATTGTTATTCAAGTGAATCTATGCGTTATCTTCCGGTTGGTATTAAAAAAAAGTGCAAAAATAATAATTGAATCATAATTTAACTTTTAAAATAAAATATGTGTAGGGAGCAATTTCTGATCACCTAAATCATACGTCTGTATCTCACTCTGAGCTGTTAAATTTTACGTACAAATTTCGGAATGGTTAATAATTATTTAGTAATCTCTTGCAAAAAAAGCTTGTCATATTAACTTTTCGGGTCCCTTATTTTTTTTTTTTTTTGCAACCGATCGACACAATTTTTCGTTTTTCCACCGACGAACACTAGGAACGATAAGAATCGTTGCTTTTGTCAAAGCGACACTGAATTAAGTCCTCGCGACCGATAATACGAACGCGGGAAAGACGTGTACTTTTTCATTTGTTTTTTTTGTCGAAGGCTACATTGATACACGACGACACACCGGGATTTAAAGCAATCAGTTGAGAAGGTTTTTTTCCTCGACGTATATGCAATTAATCCTCTCGCGATTGCGTGCGATTTCGAGACGTTAGGAACTTAAACTGCGCTTTAGAAAGCAGATAACGAGTCGCGCGATATAATTCATAACAAGCACAATCGGTAACCTTCGCGTTACGAAACATCGTCTGGAATCTGCACCGAAGCGGATCCTGAATCGGCACGGTGACAACGTCGAAGCTGCCACGGAAAAATCTCTGTGTCCTCCTAAATCCGAAAATTGTATGGCAACCCTTGCGATATGACACGGTTAATTAGTCGACACGAAAACAGACGTATCCACATTAGTCTTTGGTATGTTGCATCTGAGACTCGTAATAATAATAATAGTTTCCTGACAAGTCCTAGCAAAGTTACATCGCTGTCAATTGAATAATAATTGATATTCTTGTACGTGATTTGTATGAAAGTAAAGGGAAATTATTCGTGTATCATGTAGCTCGAGTTAGAATCGTCGAAAGCTGCAGACTTTTAATTGGCACTCAAAAAACGTAAGACATGCGAAAATTAGGTTCTGAGAAAAATGTACCTAATATATTTTAAAGTCAGTTGCATATGTGTCTTTATTGTTTTTTGGTATATAAGTGGTTTTTGATAAAAGTGTTTATTAAGATTGAGCTTGAAAAATGTTACGTTTGAAAATTTTAGTGTCTGTTTTGAGAGAGCAAAAAGTTTGGGTACATCTATTGCACTTTCATATTCCACATCCAAATTTGAAAACCAGAATCAGAGTTTTATCGATATACTCTGCATGCTAATTGTTTTAATTTCTGAAAAATTGTATAATTACTTTTATAAACCATTCGAGAATTTATGTTCCACCACTAGATATCAAAGTTTTCAGTAATTACTAAAGCAAAGTGGTGGAGCTCCGTTAGATTTTAGAGTCTTCCTATCCTGACAGTGCTTACGAGTCCCTTACAACAATTTTAACTTTATCACTCTGTCCTTTGAAACCGTTAACCCTTTACCGATCGAAGAAAGTGCACAAACGAAGGTAACGAATCGATGGTCGGACTCGATACCCATTCAATTCTGTCAACGGAGATAAAAACGAATTAGGATCGTAAACGAAAATTACTGTATCCATTGTTTCTTCCCCTCCTATTTTCCGTGATCTTCGATGCGCGAATCAATCTTCCTCGTGTCATTTAAACTGATAATGCTTGCGGTAAATTAATCTGTGTTTTTTTTTATATAACCGATTGATCGCACGGACGAGCCACACACACACGAACGCGCGTGTGGTTGTGTGTGCGTCGAGTGGCAATCGAATATAAATTGGCCCTCGGGAATTTTTCGTTCTCGATTGAAGTGGTTGCACGAAAGATAACGAAACGTACCGTAAACACGCATGATCGTTGAACATCCATTTGACGCGGTGATTAATTAAATGACAGCGAAACATCGACGGAGACCGACGCACAATTTAAATCCTTGCATCGAGACAGCAAATTTGCTACGAACAACTAGCAGATAAAATGTAAACGGCAAATTTTCACGGTTACAAATTATATCAACGAACCTCGAGCGGAAATGTCAAGGTATAGAAAACACTTTCAGAGTTTTTCATCTGCAAATGGAAAGATACTTCGTCTTACAGATATTTCTCCTCGGTGTATAACGCGACTTGTATTTTCGATAGACGATCCGGAAGAAAGGCTTTAATGTTTCGCGGCCCGGGACAAAGTTTCGCCGAAGAAAGCTCGGTGAAGTTTCTTCTATTCTGAATATAAACGTCAGACAATTCAGGCACTTTGAAAGGGTGAAAAGATATCTTTTGATTCTCTTTACGAGAATAATTTTAAATGAAACGTCGGTTATTCACCGAAGGCATTGTTTTGCGTCCTCCAAGAGGAAAAAGATAAATAAAACAAAAATAAAGACACAATAAAATAAATCGTTAATATCATAGTAAATAAGAGATAATAAAATAAGTCGATCGATTAAATGAATCGGTTAATTAATCGAACGATCGTGTAATTGTTTAATAAAGGGAAATCGAGTGGACTTACGAAGGGAGCTCCAGACGACAGACAGGCCACGAAGAGCGGCGACCTTCAATGATCGAAGCCAACTGAAGTATGCCCGTCGTTTGGTGGTGAAATTGGGCAGCGCTGTCATCACAAGGGAGGACGAGCACGGATTGGCGTTGGGCCGTCTGGCCTCCATTGTCGAGCAGGTCGCCGAATGCCAGAACGAAGGTCGCGAATGCATTATGGTAACTAGCGGGGCGGTCGCGTTCGGCAAACAGAAGCTCACCCAGGAACTGTTGATGTCCTTATCGATGAGGGAAACACTGAGCCCCGCTGATCATACCCGGGAACACGCAGGTACGCAAACACCTGCGAACGTCAATCATAATATTAAACAATCGAATGTCCTCGGTTACCTTTAAACGTTACCGTTTGCCCTCAACGAACGTAAACACTGTATCATCCGAAGGTCACGTTTACTCGAGATGTCTTCGGTGTTTTTTTCTTCAATTTGGACTGATAAAACAAAAAAAAAAATTGTAATCGTTCGTAGACGCTGATCTCCAGGGACCTTGAACTAGAAAGCGCGATAATTAGAGAATCATAAATTTGATACTTCTTCCCGTCAGCAAAGAAACAACATGCAGTACACACACGAGATAAGAATCCCAATTGAAGAAATCTTCTTCCTGCAAAGTTGTATGTAGAGTACAATAAAACTTTCGTTGATACACGCACGGATAGGGGACATTCGCGAAATATTCTTTAGTATTGTATGCGATACGGATTACGGTAGGATGAAACAAACTCTTCGAGGGAGTTTCTTTTATTTCGCGGGTGTACACGATACGACTCCGAGCTGGATGCCCCGATGGTAATCCTAGGCTTTCAACGCATTCGCCCTGTGAATTTCATTTTTTGGTATATTATCAGCTAACTGCAAATTGGAGTGTACACGATCCCACCGGTTTGCGCCTTCACCCTCGCCGGTACCGCGATATTCGCTTCTTTGTATCTCGCACACGCTAATGAGTTTCGAGCATGGCCGGGCTCGCTGCCACTCGAATTCAACCATTCGCCCGTGTCTTCGTCTCTTTTATTATTCCCCCGCGCAGGGGATTCGTGCTCGAACCTAGGCGCTCCATTAATTAATCATAATTACGGGTCACGGGGACCGACGACGGACACACGCAAAACACGAAGAATAATTCACGTACACGCGTATTTGAATTGTCCGCGATCAATCGATTTGCCGAGCAATTTGAGAAAGTTACCGCGATTAAAGCCCCTCTCCTTCGAACCTGCACAAATTCGCCAAATTAAAACGTACAATGTCCTCTCGTCGAAACCAGCAGACTTTCTTGCAAATGAAGACAAATTAATCGGACCAGATTACGGTTTAATTATGCAGCAGGTACGATTTTAATTGAACCACCGGAACAACGTCGACGTTATCCATGATATCCACGCGTGTTTCTAATAAGAATATATTCTAGCGAATTCGTAACAATATACATTGTCTACTGCAGGTTTGGAGATGAATAGAAACACTGATCTACATCAACCCTCCATGACTCCGTGTTATCTTTACTGTGTCCGTCATCTCCCTGGATCTTTTATGTCCAAACCTACTTTTTTTTATCTTATAGGGTTCTATAAAATCCGAAAAAATTCAGGAGTACTTCCCAGGGTTTATACATAATCGAATAGTTTTTAAAGTTGAATAGTAAAAGGTCTTTTTTAATAGCAATCTCTTCGTTTCGGATACATTTGAATACTAAATTTCGCATGTGCCATAAAAGACCCAGGAGGATCACAAAAGATTAATTAAAGTCCTTTCTTCGAGTCAAAATTTAACACGTTAATCACATTCATCGAACCAATAAGATTCTTTCGTCCAATTTTGGTTATGCGGTATCGAATAAAATATTGAAAAACTATTACAATCCATAAAGATGGTGACGAACGTGTTAAGAAAATTCCTACGATTCCTATGTTTAATTTTAGCGATGTGTTTGCCAAAAAAAAGGGATGTAAAGACCATTTAAAAATATTATTTCACGATCTATTTGAGTCTGTGTAACGAAGATGTTCTACAAGCTCGTGAATAAAGGAACGATCAATCGCTTACATTAAAAAAAAATCATACTTCCCTCTAGAGAATGAACGACACTTTTGTAACGTGCATCGACGCAGCCATTCTCGTTTTATTATTATTCGTGCGTATTAACGGAGACGGGGGATGTTCATCCGCCGCATTGCGTTCAGGTAAAAGAGATCGACGCGGACAATCGTTCATTTCAGCGCGTTCCCTTTGAACGGTCGAACGTTCCCCGGAGGTACTTCCGGTTATCCAACGACCTGCTCGGCAACTTGACAATGTCCGGCCCGGAACGATGTAGGTTAAACCAACAAACCGCGAGCCGCCCAATTCTTTTACCGGCAATTCCTTCGAGATTCTATTTGCTCGAGAAAACATCCCTGGTAATTCGTCTTTCGAACGCGATCGACAGATATTGTTGCGAGAAACGCCGCAGTCCTGTTTCCCCGTTAATCCCTGGAAACCATTCGCACGATGTAATCGGACATCGACGTTATTAAAAACGCGTGAAATGGACGAAATGAAAGCATCATATAATCGATAAGTGAACATACGTAAATATAAACATGTATCAAACATTTACTCCATCAACGCCTCGATTTTCATTCAGTCCAGTATTTCGCGAAAGGTTCGTGAAATAAATTTTAAATGAAGTTAATGGAAATAATAGTGAAATGAGTTACGAATAAATTCCGTCTTTTTCTATGTAAATTTCTTTCAATCTAAAACGTTCCACTTGCCGTCGTCATTAAAGCGAATAATTATTACACAACTTAAATACTGTTATTCAATCTTCATCGTCTACAGCGAAAGTTGTATGACCCGACAGAGAAGTAAATGCTGGAAAGTCGAGGAACAAATCACTCATCTGTGCCGATGATTACGAAAGTGCTGGAAATCATATTTTACAATACATGTTACTGTATTTTTAATTTTACATTGTCTCCGAAAAGGTTGCAATCTATTTAATGTGCCATTCAAAAAATTCTTTTCGTTTCGCAAATACATCATATTGAAATATAAATCGATACACCATTAAACAAGAGAAAACACTATTTTTTGTATCTTCTTTTTACTTACACCACTTTTATAATTATCGGCACCTCTGACAATAACACATAAATGCACCACACAATCTACTGACCTGATCGTATCTCACGGTACAGTAGAGGAAAGTGGTACGATAACTTTGATCTCGTTTACACGCAGGCACTCTGTTGGAACCTAGAGCAGCAGCCGCGGTGGGTCAATCGGGTCTAATGTCTCTGTACGACGCGATGTTCGCCCAGTACGGTGTAAAATTGGCCCAAGTGTTGGTCACCAAGCCGGACTTCTACAACGAGGAGACGCGTAAGAATCTGTTCAGCACCCTTAGCGAGCTGATCAGCCTGAACATCGTGCCTATCATCAACACGAACGACGCGGTGTCACCGCCCCCTCACGTCGACGAAGAGGTGTCCGGTGGCGGCGGGCGAAGAGGCATTTCTATCAAGGACAACGACTCCTTGGCGGCCATGTTGGCCGCGGAGGTCCAGGCCGATCTGCTGATCCTGATGAGCGACGTCGATGGTATCTACAATCTTCCACCTTGGCAGGATGGAGCGAAGATGTTGCACACATTCAGTTCCGACTTGAGGGGCACCATCAAGTTTGGACAGAAATCGAAGGTCGGCACCGGTGGCATGGACTCGAAGGTGAACGCTGCCCTTTGGGCACTGGATCGTGGTGTGTCCGTCGTGATCTGCAACGGAACACAAGACAAAGCTGTAAAAAGTATCCTCTCTGGAAGGAAGATCGGTACATTCTTCACGGAAACGACTGGATCGTCCACACCTGTCGAGGTCGTTGCCGAAAATGGTAACTCCGAAACACCTTTTACTCGTTCTCTATGTCGTTTAAAGTACATCGCGGGGACACATATTATCGTACAGAAACTTCCATGTACGGTTTTAACCGTTCGAGTTTTTTTTCGCCAGTAGCTTGTTGTTTACGAGAAGACACACGACGATGCATCTTTTGGAAGAAACGTTAGTGGGAAAATAAAAAAAAAAAAAGAAGTATTATCGCGTCGAGCGCGGCAGCTTTTTTTCGACGAGGGTTCGGTCACTCGCGTCATTTTGTTCTACCGACCATAGCAATATAGGTCATCGATTATCGAAGGCGGGAATGAAACCGGCTTGCTGTTGCTGTGTATCGTGGGTCTCGTTGTACAATTATCCGCGACACGTACCGCCCTCCCTAAGATATAGAAAATGTCGTATTATTCGGGGGCCGTATTTGATTCGGACTAGTTCGCCGCGACGGCATTGAGAGCTAAGTGAAAAGAAAAGTAGTTGAATATTCTCAGCTCGAGAACTTCCACGGAGAAAAATCCTCTCTTCTTTCTCGTTCGAGTTCGTATAATTTTCATCGGGTTTATCCATTAAAAACTTCTTCAATTCACTCGTTTCTTCTATTCGAACCCGAAAACATGATTCGGAAAACAAAAAAAAACTTTTGCAAATAAATATTATCCTTTCCTGTTTCTATTCAGGACGTGTTCTCGTCGTATTTGACGTTGAAACGGTAATCCGTTCAAAGGCAAACATACTAATTTTCAGCACGTGTGGGCAGCAGAACCCTCCAGGCTCTACGTCCGGAGGAACGAGCAAGCTGCATCAACGCGTTGGCCGATCTCCTCGAGTCCCGTCAATCAGAGATTCTGGAAGCGAACGCGATAGATCTCGAGGAAGCGAAAAAAGGTGGTCTGGCCAAGGCATTGTTGTCGCGTCTCTCATTGACACCCGCGAAACTGAAGTCCTTGAGCTCGGGGTTGCGACAAATCGCGGACGATTCGTTGACGAACGTCGGTCGTGTGATCAGACGGACAAGGCTGGCCGATGGACTGGAACTGAAACAAATTACAGTGCCGATCGGTGTGTTGCTGGTGATTTTCGAGTCGAGACCGGACAGCCTGCCGCAGGTAGCTGCGTTGGCGATGTCCAGTGCTAATGGCCTACTTCTGAAGGGCGGCAAGGAAGCCGCCAACAGCAATCGTTACTTAATGAACCTCGTGAAAGAGGCCCTGAACACCGTGGGAGCCTCCAACGCGATATCCCTCGTCTCGACAAGGGAGGACGTCGGTGATCTGCTCTCGATGGAAAAACACATAGACCTAATCATACCGCGCGGTAGCTCCGACCTCGTGCGCACCATTCAGGAGCAATCGAAGCACATCCCTGTGCTCGGCCACGCGGAAGGCATTTGCCACGTGTACGTGGACAAAGAAGCGGACTTGGTCAAAGCTTTAAGAATCGTCAAAGACGCGAAGTGCGACTACCCCGCTGCCTGCAACGCTATGGAGACGCTCCTTATCCACGAAAACCACATGAAGGGTACCTTCTTCGCCGACGTGTGCAGTATGCTGCAGAAGGAAGGGGTAAGTAGCTACCTGTAAATAACGAAATATTTTAATAGAATTTGTAGTGTGTATTAGTACAAGAACATCTTTAGAGAATAAGCTAATGTTTCCCCAAGATACCCATTAGGGACATACCTCCGTTTCCCACAACAGACCACGTCGTGCTTATCCTTCGTGAAACTCATCCATCCCGAAGTGCTTTGATTACTGATTACCGTGACCTAGTTTCGTGCGCCCTACCCTGTGTCGAACTTCTCAGAAGAAAAACTGGAATCCCAGATGACTTGGGTTATCGGTTGAAATTTCGACGGTTTCGCGTCCTGTCGGTTCCTAATTTTCTATGATATGCTTCAAGATCGATCCTGATAATTTACAGGTGAAAATCAATTCCGGGCCAAAACTGAGGGAGCTGTTGACGTTCGGCCCACCTGCCGCGAAAAGCATGAGGATCGAATACGGTTCCCTCGAGTGCACTATCGAGGTCGTGTCGGATCTTGACGACGCGATAAATCATATTCACAAATGCGGCAGCGGGCACACAGATGTGATCGTTACCGAGGACAACAAAACAGCCGCCCACTTCCAGAGGGAGGTCGATAGTGCATGCGTGTTCCACAATGCCAGTACACGATTCTCTGACGGATACAGATTCGGTCTTGGCGCCGAGGTGAGTCATTAAAATCGTATCCTACACGGTCGGACGACCGCGTGATTTCGGAATCGCATTTACCCGAATGTTCACGGCCCGTATTCCCTGTCCAATCAACGTATACACCGTATCCATGGGCTTAACTATAGAACTAACCGAATTAAAAAGATGGAGAACCAATGGAAAGGATTGTTTGTGCGATCGAGTCGATCGATCCTTTCCGATTCGTTTAGATTCTAGATTATAGACGGATCAATCCGTAACGCAATAAATATAAAACAAAGGATACCATGATTATGAACGTCCGAATGTCTTGTGAAGAACCGAAGTACTTGTAGCTCCAAATGCGTGGTCAACTTGAAAAGAAATTTATAATTTATTTATAATAATATAAAATTAAAAATTAGGCTCATCGTATGTATGTATGTAGTTGTTAGGAGATACTACCCAAGGAATTTTAGTGTCCTGTTTCTAAGTTAATCATCCTGTGTGTTGGTTTCATTAGAATCTTCTGATATTCACCGAATTGTTTTTTTTTCTTTTTCAAAAGGTTGGAATTTCCACTGCAAGAATTCACGCCCGTGGACCAGTAGGAGTGGATGGTTTACTGACCACAAAGTGGGTATTGCACGGTGATGGTCATGCAGCTGCGGACTTTGCCGAGGGTGGCGGTAAAGTGTGGCTCCATCAGTCGTTGCCGCTGAACGAGTCGGCATGAATTGATCCTGTCGTGTCGAACAACTTCGAAGAAGTCGGTGTCTTCGCGACACAGAAGGTTCCCCGTCGAGAAGGAGCATCGAAGAAAAATTGCAAACTTTTAAAAATCAGCATTCTTCGATCGGTCGTCGCTAAATGTTCGTGGTTCATTAAAAATCTTATAAAATAGACCTTTACATAGACGATCGAAATCTCTTCCTTGCGACGATAATATAGACAAAACTATTGTGAATAACTTATCGCGAACATAGTCAAACTCGTTCGCCGAGCTAACAGATACAAATCAAAATGTTTAAATTATTTTCTTAAAATAGTCATGTAAATCTAAATGTCTAGTTTCTTATAGAATAAGTATTATTTGTAAGAGCTACTGCCGTATGAAATTGAGTTGAACATACTTTTGGTAAGACGAAACAGTATACCGTGTAATTGATTTCGCTGTGTAGAGATAACTTGTACTCGCAAAATTATATAAAATAGAATGTCGGATCAATTTTATACATGGGTTACGAAGTTTGTTCATTTGTATTTCCCTTCGTAATTGTAGAAATACGGAGTTCGGATGTTCTCGTTTTTTTTTAAGGTGCTCTTCAAAAATGTATTCTCAATACAAAATGGAATTCGTATATGAAACGGGAGAATTGTCTGATTAGTTCGAAACCCTGCTCGGGAAGTTTGTTAATAAAACAAAAGCACGGGAGGACCTCCCCTGTTAGCAGTTACTGCAATCGTTACGGAAGTTAAGACGTCTGGCTATATTCGGTGCTTCTCCTTAAACCATCAACTCGGAAACTTTCACTTATGCTTTCCAAGTTTTTCCAATCGCAAATAGCATTGAGTCAACCATCACGGAAGTTATAAGCCACCGTCTTTTGTCTAACAATTTTACAAGCTTGAAAAAACTTTGCAATTCCAACTATTTAACTGATGATCAAAAAACAGAAATTAAGAATTAAAAATTAGTAAAAAATTGATTAATATATTTTAGGATTGAATTAATGACAGGTTATATGAATTTATAATCATTTGAAAGCTGTACAGCAATCGAGTTACGTAAAGTCGTGTATTTACCTTCAATTGTGACTTATACGCACATAAAACTGTTTGCAGTCAGACTTATCAGGAATGACGTAAAACTGCACACGGCTGGCAGAAATTTAAATAGTGTAATTTTAACAATCCGTGAATACACGGAACGTATTCCCACAGATAGTCTCTAGTCAAAAGCTGAGGCACGCAAAAGGATGTTCTAAAAATGAAAGAATCAAAACTATGAAATTAAACATAATACCGACATAACAATCGTTATCAAGTTCTATATAAATATGTATAAAGGGACAAGCAATAAAGAATACATCTTTATTAATTTTTCCTATAGTACAAAATCAAATTCTTCTTTTCACGAACGTAGCGTTCTCGTGATGATTTCATATAATTACACCTCATTCGATAGTCTTTTTACATATTTTCGGGAGCCCACAACTTGAACGTTCTGTCGTATGAGGTAGTCCCGATAAATTTGTGGTCAGGTGATATATCGACGGACATAACTTTGCCGTCATGACCGGGTAATGTTTTGAGCGGTTGCCAGGTTTTATTTGACCATATTTTAGCAGTGTTGTCGTATGATGCCGTAACCAGGTACTGCCCTTCTACCCTCTGATATTTCACATCTGATAATAAATTTGTATGTGCGGGTATTGTGTATACACAAGATCTCTTCCGCAAGTCCCATATCTTGCAAGTGTTATCTTCACTGGCTGTTGCTATGTGAAACCCATTAGGCGAAAAATCAATACCGAAAATGGACTTTAAGTGACCCTCCATAAACATAATGCATCTTCCTGTACGAAGATCCCATACTCTGCCAAAGGAGTCGTGACCACCTGTGGCACTCACACTACCGTCACATTGGAAGCTATAATACATTAAATAAAACCAATATGAAAAATTCTCTCCTCATTAAACAGAATAATGACACTTTTATTCATTGTATTACCTAATACAGTGAACAGCTCGGGCATGACCCTCTTGATGCAAAACTTCAGCTTGTTGTTCCAAGTCCCAAAGTCTCCAAGATGCATCATAACAACAAGTACCAAGAAATCGGCCAGAAGGATGAAATGCTAGCCTTGAAACTCGGTGTGGTTCATGTCCTTCAACTTCAGCAAGTGGTTCTTCGCCTGATCCCCCACTCCACAATTTTACTGTTCCTATGTACATACAATATACATATTTTACTTTATGCTGCCTTATAATTTTTTGTTTGAATTATAGAAGAAGGTATTAACATACCATCTGATGCACAAGATGCCAGTACACAAGTCTGCCCAGCTTTGTCACCTACCACCTCTTCAGTAATAGTAGCTTTTGGATGAAAAACAATGCAGCTAACATTACAAGTATGCCCTTTAAGAGTTCGTAACAGTGTACAGTCAGGTACAGACCATATTTTACACAAGCCTGACCACGAAGCTGTAGTAAGGAACTTCGAATTTGGACTAAATTGACAGAAGGAAATTGGTCTGGTATCCCCAATTTGTGAACAATAGATTGTCAGTGCTTGCAATTTCTTCAGAAGTTCTTGACGACGAGCTGTACGTGTAGCTGTTGGTAACTCTAAATCTTGTCTTGCTTTATCCAATCTTGCTTTTGCTCTTGGTAGTGAGTATGCTGCAAAATAAATTAATTAAACTACAATACATATTTAATAATAGAAAGAATTAGCTATCCCTTTTTCTACTTACTAGATATCCAAGAACGAGCTATTTGAAGAGATTCTGGTCCCTCGTGATACCAAGTGGTTTCAGTATCTCTTTCAATAGCATGAGGAGGTTTCTCTTCTTCTTCGTGTTTCTTCTTAATAGCATCCTCTCCCAGGCTCGCTAATAATTCTCTCAGTCTTGTTCTTCTATCTGCAGGCCCTTCGCCAAACAGGCAAATAGGTTCACCCAATTGCCTCAAATTTTTTTTCACTTCTGAATCATCAGTAGACACATTTATTTGACGTGCTTTCTTCCTGCGTTCGAATTCTTCTAACAGAGCCTGTCTATCTTTGGACATCTCATCTTCAAGCTCCATGTATTCATTAGATATATGTACATTTGCCAAAGTAACAGCGGCATTGAGACCGTCTCCCAAATTCGAGGGATCCTTCTCTTCTTCGGAAGATTCTGCTGCCGCGGCCAATCTTGCACGCTCAGCTTCTTCCAACGATCCATAATGAACAGTTTTCTGTTTCTTGACGTAAACCAAGTCCTCATCATCCGACATTCCGCAATCTTACTTACAACACAAGTGTTCTATGCAAAAGGAACACAAACTTAATACATATAAATATTGAAACAAAACATTACAGACAACGTGATTCTAACCTATGAAACAAAATAATACAGTCTATTTATTATATTACCTAGGGACTTCTTACGTGATATCAGAAAACTGATATACAAACGTAAATGTATTCCTGTCGAAGTTTATTTAATTAGTGTCATTCAGAAAAGTACTTCATTACAAATATGTTCAATAGTCAGCTGTCAAGTACGGATAAACACAAATATGGCCAATGTTGGCCAATGGTATTAATTCAATGTAGAAACACTACTTACTTCTAGATTCTAGACACGTCACCGTCGCATTCCAGTGTAAGTGGTATAAATCGGAACTAGTGCCCATCGTTCTTTTTGATCTTGTAGTTGAGGACAGATATAAACACTTCTGTTTTATTTTTTCTCTTCGTCCTATGTTTATCATAAATAACTTTGGATGGGAAGTTTTACATAAATTCATTTGGATTTTTTAACTTTGCAATAAATATAGGAAGTTTTTAAAAAAACTGTATGATTTGAATTTGCAATCTAATGGTTTGTAGTTCATGGTTTGTTTTCTATATTCTTATTATGATAGATTAAGGAAATTTATTATGATTTCTAAGGTTTTTATTTTTGGGTAATAAAAAAACTTGTTTAAGACACTTCGGATTGTTTACCGTTCCTCCAAATGTTTTTGGAGGGAAAGTAATCGACACTTGATGATGTCATTTCCAGGGACTGCGTCGAATCAGGACAAAGGCGGTATTTCCTACAAGCGCGTGCGTTGCGTTTAAACAAAGTGCAATCTATATCTGTATCTCACTCTATTTCATTATCTTGGAAATGAAACATCTGACTAGCGTCTACTTCAAATGCAAAACGCATGCGTCCAGAGGAAATTCCACTTTGAGGTGGTAAGGGTAGTAACTAATAATAATCAATAATAAATGTGAATAACTGACTGCGGTGACTGCAACGCAGAATTTATTCCAATTTATTCCATTTATTCGTAACCGTGACCGGTAACCATTCGTCAGTACCTGGCTGGACGCATGCGATGCCAGGTCTGTTTAGTGTAATGTACCCTCTTTTTTCCTAAACTACACGCAGTTCAAATCCTTATCACAGTTTCAAACAGTCCATGAGCAATAGGCCAACCGCCTCCATGTAAAACGTTGACTCTACATATTTATATGTACGAAGAAGTTATGTATATATTTTAGATATAGCATGTAATTTATACCCTTGATAATACATTGTATTAATAAATGATATACATTATTAAGAAAGGAATTGCATGTGACAAGTTATTCTTAAAATACAGATTATAATACTAGAACCAGACTTTTTGAAATGCTTATCTGGCTTAAAGTTTTTCAAACTTTTACCAGTTCTTCGTTCTAATGAAAAATCTTACTTGTATACGGTACTGAAAGAAATTTGACAAAAAATGTTAGATGAAACCCAGAAGATTGTACTTTGTTGGAATCATTTTGGCCCTGAAAAGGGCCGATTGTTTTTCAATTCGAAATCCACTGCCTTAGCTATCCATGGATCTACGTTGAACTGAACAGTTTTGGCCTTGAAAAGGGCAAATTGTTCAGACTCCAATGCTTAAGCTCTTTCTCCACGGATACGACGAGCCAACTGGATATCCTTGGGCATGATGGTGACACGCTTGGCATGAATAGCGCACAAGTTAGTATCTTCAAACAACCCAACGAGGTAAGCTTCACTAGCTTCCTGTAAAGCCATAACAGCAGAGCTCTGGAAACGCAGATCGGTTTTGAAGTCCTGGGCGATTTCTCTGACTAGACGTTGGAAAGGCAGCTTCCTGATGAGAAGCTCCGTGCTCTTCTGATAACGACGAATTTCACGAAGAGCGACAGTTCCGGGCCTGTAGCGATGCGGTTTCTTCACTCCACCAGTTGCAGGCGCACTCTTACGAGCTGCTTTCGTAGCCAGTTGTTTCCGTGGAGCCTTTCCACCAGTCGATTTACGTGCAGTTTGTTTCGTACGAGCCATTGCGTATTCGTTAAAATATCACGGAGGTCGAACTGTTCACTTCAGAAAGCAGAACTGAATTGTGTTCTCGTGCCTCTAAAATCGCGCTTTTATGCGGTGGCTTCGTTGCAGCGAGACTGCGGTGTGGCGTGCCGCCAGAAATGGCTGGCTCCTATTGGCTGAGAGCGAAGTGGTGGGGGGCGTCAGGTCGGTGGGGGAGACTCGCCTGCATAATATAAAAGAAACATGTTCGGGTCGAAATCACATCAGTTGCCTTCTTTATTCGTAAGACTACGCATCTGCACTTAGCATCATGACTGGTCGTGGAAAGGGAGGAAAGGGATTGGGAAAAGGAGGTGCCAAACGCCATAGGAAAGTTCTACGTGATAACATCCAGGGCATCACAAAGCCTGCCATCCGTCGTCTAGCTCGTCGTGGCGGTGTCAAACGTATTTCTGGTTTGATCTATGAAGAAACTCGTGGTGTACTGAAGGTTTTCCTGGAAAATGTGATCCGTGATGCAGTAACGTACACTGAGCACGCCAAAAGGAAGACTGTGACCGCCATGGACGTTGTGTACGCCCTGAAGCGTCAAGGAAGAACCCTCTACGGTTTTGGAGGTTAAATTCCAACACCATTAACCATTTACAAAATCGGCCCTTTTCAGGGCCAACAAATTTTAACGAATGAACGCTCTGCTGTTTCACAATACATTGTTCCTTAGTAATCCAAATTTTAATACTTTCCTTAAAAAGATATTTTATAAGGATAATTTAAATTAGTTATTAGTCCGTAAGTCTAGAAAATATTAGACTATTATCTAACTCTACCTTAAACTTATTCACAACTTGTATTGGAATCCTTCAGTATGTTATCCTGTACCTGAAAATTCCATAGATACAACACCAAAAATTTGTGTAAGCTTACAAATTAAACTGGAAAGTTTATTGAGTAAATAATAACTAAAGGTGTACATCAAAAAATAGTCCCGGATAACGCGATTACAAAAATACTATGAATTATGGCAGTAACCATATTAGAAACTATTCAGTGAATACATAATATTAAGATACTCATCCATTAACCCCGTCAATGGCACAAATTAGAATCTTTTTACCTCTACAAGACCTACTTTGATATTGCCGCTTTTAAATTGCAAATTCTTTCATTTTTGACATTGCTATATTTCTATCCACAAGAAACATGAAACTGACCGTTCCTTTAAGTGTTTTCTAATGGCCGCCTAGCTGTCGTCCATGTGCGACTTAGGAAGGGAAATCAATAGAAGCTTGAGGGTACAAATTAGACCTCCGGGAACTGCGTCGAGCCGGAATCAAAGCTTTTGACAACCGTGACACACGAAGGCGCCTTTGCGGTCATACGTATTTTTATATAAAATATATTACGTACAATTTTAAATTTTTTGAAGCGTCTTACACTCTATGTTGAAAGTTTTGAATACTTTGTAGTCATTATAAAGTCGTACTGTTTGTTAAATGGCATGGTTAGTTGGGAAAGTTAGGCGCACGTTTTCATAGAGCAGCAAATAAAAACTCAACTTCTCAGATTTTAAAATTAAATCGATAAATCAGTCTGCCGTGAGTGTAGGAGGTACATAGAGTACTACACAATATACATACATATATAAAATGAGTTCATCATGTTCGATGCCGGTGACTCAGATCAGAGCCATAGTTTATATTGCTTTAATTTCAATCAATACTAAACTGACACTCAATGCGATTGTATGTTTATTGTGTATTTTAGTAGAAATGTCGGTTAATTACATGGTTATTTATTGTAGAAGTCGTGTAACTAGCCATATTCATATTGGCAGGAAACAGGTTAAAGAGTATTTATTAATAGGACATGTAAATACTAAATTAGTGTATTTACCATAAAAAGTTGAATGTTTTACTGAACCAGAATGTATCTAACGTTTGGACAAAATTTTTGGCCCTAAAAAGGGCCGATTCAAAATGAGGAGGCACAGTTTACTTTGAACTGGTGTACTTGGTGACTGCCTTAGTGCCTTCAGAGACTGCGTGCTTGGCCAATTCACCAGGCAACAGAAGCCTGACAGCAGTCTGGATTTCCCGAGATGTAATGGTAGACCTCTTGTTGTAATGAGCCAAACGAGAAGCTTCAGCAGCAATACGCTCGAAGACATCATTCACAAAACTGTTCATGATGCTCATAGCTTTGCTAGAGATTCCGGTATCAGGATGGACTTGTTTCAGCACCTTGTAGATGTAGATAGCGTAGCTTTCCTTCCTCTTCCTCTTCTTCTTTTTGTCAGTCTTGCTGATGTTCTTCTGGGCTTTTCCAGCCTTCTTCACAGCTTTTCCACTCGTCTTAGGAGGCATAATAACTTCTTTGAGAACGCAAAAGTTATATTCACTCTACGACAGTTCGTGGTTGAATGAGTCCTCGCCCAAAAACGGGCTGTATTTAAGTCATGGAGGGTAAGTTGGAGCGCACCAATCGCGTGCGACCTCACGATGGCGGCCATATGCCGCATTCCCGCCATTATGGTAGGTACGCACACGTTTGCTTCTGGTGGCGCCACCAGCACAGAAAAAGTACTGCAGATAATATTATACCTTTCTAACAATTTAAAAATATGTATCACTGTTTATTAAATGAATTGTTAATAAAATCCTACCTATTGCATGTATAGTGCTTTCAGATATTTTTATAGTTCTTATAGCTAAAGTATTTTAGACATCCTAGATACGTGTATATTAGAATGTAATTAATAACAAGGCAGTATGATCTACGATATATATATGTACATAAATTGCTTTTTTGGACGCTCAGTTTAAGTTGATGATAAATTGCGTACAGTAAATTGTGGAATTTGACGTCTGTTAGGGTCTCTAGTTGTATTGTAGTTAAGAATCGTTTTGTTTCAAAATTTTGCTTTTTCCAGATGAATATTGTAAAATCAGACATTAGTTTTTTTAATGCAATCACCTATTAATAATAGAACACGAAACTGCGTACGTTATCTCACTTTATGTGTATAATTTTTTGGACTAAAAGTAATAAGAACTCATTTTCTTTGACCTAGACTCTGTTTTTAAATTCCTATAAAAAGTCTTATTTGAAAGCATAAAACATGTGTAGGGACAATGTCGAAGCGAAATAATTATTCTGTCTACGAAATAAAATAATTAATCCTATATTTTATAGAAAGTATAAATGTTTTACAGACGTAACGTCATCAACGGTATAATCAAAATTATACATGTACATAAAATGAATTCCTGCATCACATTCGCTTAAAATCTTCTTTATCTGACTCCGAATATTGTCCTAAAAAGGGTCTGATTTACGAAACCCGGAAGGGTCGATCGCTTTCCCTTCGCCAAGTTTAACGTTGAAGACAGCTTGGCGACTGCTAGAACAGATTTCGTGAACGGCTAAAACTTCAAGTTTATTAAATATGTTTCTGTGTAACACAGAAACTGCTTCAGAAATGGATATTTTTAAGTTTAATTAGACATTTCAGATACACTACATTTGGTCTTGAATATACACTCATACGGTCTTTGAACTTCTTAGCGTCGGTATTTATCATTTCCGAGTCTTCGGATCAGATTACTTAGGGCGCTGAGATTTCGTAGCCTGGTCACAAGCACATTGAATATCTTATTTTCCGATGCAGTTGTGTTTCCAGAGCTTATCTTATTCTTTATTGCCAACAACAGTCGATAAATAAACTAGTAAAAACTTCCGAACAAGGACATTAACAGACGAGTCTCCATGCAATGAATATTAATAACTAAAAATTACAAAGAAAATACTTATTTTCGTGTATAAAATAATGATTATGACAATGACAAAAATTGAGAAATTAGAAACTATGAGTACTTTTAGAAAGATTCGATGGGGCAGATTTTTATTAATTTTGATGTAGTAAGTATGTCTCCTAAAAGAGAAAGTCTTTCGTTCGTATAGCTTTTCTACAGAACGAACAGCTGCAGACCACGTGAAAGAGACAAACATGCTGTCAATAACGTGAATATCGTTCCCGCCAATTTCTACGCTACGCTCTGACTAGACGGGTCACTTCAGTTTACACATGTTATTTCTTCTTTTGAATGGCTTCATTATTTACATTCGGGTAATATAATTCCTAGTGTAGTCGAGTTAACTAATAGTACATATGTATTGATTGTGTTTGTTGGGTGTCAGTTGATTGTAAGACGACATTGGATTGTTTTTGTCGCATGGTCACAGAAGCGTTCATTTTTTTCACAACCACATTCAGAATGATAATAGTATATTATTACTTTTGACTCCTCATTATTTCTCAAAATATACGCTTTCTGCATTAAAAATATGGCGGTTTCTTGATGAACAGATGGACGTCACCGTGAGTGGTGGCGCACCAAACTCAACTCGTAATCTGATTGGTCGAGCGCCCGCTCTCCCTCGAACGTATAAGAAGCGAAATTTCCTAGCCAGGAGCATCATTCTTCGTGACGGACGGACAGTACGTACTTCGACTCTTGTTGCATCGTTCGATTCTGACGATTGTTTTTTCTCGAGTAGCTTTGTTATTTCTTTGCTGATTCACATAATTGTGTTTCAGTTTCATTTTCTCTAGTAGTGGAGCGGGTCTGATATAGTTTATTTGTGAATAGTGTCTTGTAGATAGAACAAAACATTTTCAAGTTTCGACTGTCTCTTTATTAAGCGCGTCTCTTTATACAATAGCATATTGTATTTATTCATACGTTTGCTCGCGCAATTGAAACCTGACTATTGAGTTGGTAAGTCCGAACACAGATCTTCAATCGATTATCATACGGGATCTCAAAATGCAGTCGTCGCTGCGCCATACTCTATCGGGAGTGTTTTCCTATTCAGGCGCTACTCTTCCGACATCAATTACAACATTTTCGCAAAAAGCTTGCTGTAAACATTATTCTATTGGATATTTGATACAGTATATGTTCATATTTTATATTCCAACAATTTAAAAATTAATTGCCTTAATCATTCGACCATTTTGACTACGCTTCCTGTTACATGGCGTCCATATGTGCGTGAGCGTATAACTTATCTTTTGAAAATAGTTCACCGAACATGAATCGAAACCTTAAAAGAAATGTTGATTTTTTTTTTTTTTTAATTATTTTATGCAAGTAATTTCACCTGAATTTATTTTTGTTTCTCTAGGTAGAGGGCGCACTGCACTGTGGTACGAGAAGCCCCCACTCCAAAAAGCCAACTGCAAATATTCCGCATAGAGCGTCATCTGTGAACGACTTGTAAAGCTGTGACATTACTGGACCGCCATTGTTAACATGGAAGACAAGACAAGCTCTGGAAACGCAGCTGCATCGGACAATGTGTCCAATGCGCCTGCGAAAAAGACCGCGAAATCGAAGGCGAAATCTGAGCGTCCTAAATCATCTCATCCACCAACTTCAGAGATGGTAAACGCCGCCATTAAGGAGCTGAAGGATCGCAAGGGATCGTCGCTTCAGGCCATCAAAAAGTATATCGCATCAACGTACAAGGTTGATGGCGAAAAACTAGCACCGTTCATCAAGAGGTACTTGAAATCAGCTGTTACTACCGGCGCTGTTGTTCAGACGAAAGGAAAGGGCGCTTCGGGTTCGTTCAAGCTCTCTGCGCCTAAAGGTTCAGAGTCCAAAAGTAAACCAAAGCGCGAGGTGAGGAAGACCGAATCTACGGCTGGAGCGGAAAAGAAGTCTGCTGAGAAGAAGCCTGCCAGCCAGAAGAAAACAGTCGCCGTAAAGAAGCCAGTTGCAGCCAAGAAACCTGCGGTGGTGAAGAAGCCAGCATCGCCGAAGAAAGTTAAGACTCCCGCTGCGAAGAAAGCAGAGGCAGCAGCAGCTAAACAAAAGGCAGTACAGACGAAAAATCTGTCCAAAACGAAGAAGGCGTCCAAGGCTCCAGCGGCTAAGACTAGAACGCCAAAGCCTAAGACTTCAAAGTCACCAAAAGCCAAGGCAGCAGCAAAGAAATAATTATTTGACCACAAATGAAATACCATTGGCCCTTATCAGGGCCACAAACTCTTTAATGAAGGAATGTTCTCGAGTTTTTACTCGCAATGACTATATCCCTATTCCTTTTTAATAAACTTAAACCTCCCAAACTGTTACCTCAAGTTAAAAACATTCTCATAAGAATGCTTTTGTATAAAATCTAGTCCTGTTATATTTATGTATTGTTTACGAGAATACTTATTTTATAATTATACACCTTTTTTTATGCAAGCTCGAGTCCAGAAATTTGTATCTGTATGTATATATATATATAACAACCACAAAAGTGGTTGATTGAAGCATGGTAATATTAATCGTAGGTATAGGAATTTTTGCATCAACATTGCTGTTTGCACATAACCTGCACGTAGCATGTTAGTGATAGATTGATATGCATTTGCAAGATACTCCCTTGAACTTTCGAAAAGACTAATGATTCAAATACTTGTGGAAAACCGCAGGAACTATGTGGGCAATAATAGATATAAATACCTGGATAGCCGTCTTACCATTCTATGAAACTGGATTTTTTTACCGTCTTTTTAGATGTTTCCTAACGGTCAATTGTCCGTCACCGTGGGATTTCGCAAAGGGAAAGCCATCAGCACTCTTCAGTGTATCATAAATTAAACCTTTCTGGAGCTGCGTTGGGGCTATGATGAATTAATGAACGTTTCAGATTTTTTTAAAAATATACTACGAACTATTTCATGTGTTCCTCCATGGTGTTTTTTCAATTCACTTATTTTCCATGAGCACATTCATGTTAGAAGTATACTTTTTTTATGTACACTTTTGGTCTATTTTTTGCCGTAGTATAGTTTTAATAGTTTTTGTTGAAGTATAAACACCCTCAACATATGAAACAACATATTTTTAATGCTTTATACGTCAAATTTATAGTTTGAATAATTTTACAAACAGATAAACAAAATAAGAAAGACTATTCCTTCACACTGTATTAGGATGAAAGATAGAATTAAGAATCAGACTTTCAAATGAATCAATTGTTATAAAATAATTAGCAAGGCGTAGTTATTGCTTTAATGAAACATTACCTTCAGAATCGAGAAAAAAGTACATTTATTACAGTATACAAATTCTGTATGTTAGGTTATTTTGTCAATTCGGATTCAATATGTTGTTTTTGTATAATAACGGTAGTGCTTTAGTTTACATGCTATGTATGATATTATTGTAAACATTTTCAATGAACATACGTAAAATGTAAATCAAGAATGGTCTTACAACGGTCTTAAAATATATTGAAAGTTTTTGAAAACTTGCTCACGATGCAGTCTTGGCAAAAGAGGCATTATGGAAGCTTAAAGTATCTATCGCATTCATCGTTCACAGACCCGTGATGACGAAATTCAATAATTTATTTATTGATAAACTTAAATCTATCATATGTTTTTGCTCGCAAAAACAGCCTTCGTATAGCACGAGAGAAGGCCAGAATAATATCAAAAACTGAAGTTGTAAAATAAAGTGAGAACAGTGGTATAGTGGATAGTTATTCCATGTTCATATTTTACTCCACCATGAGCCTATTACTTTTGGTGGGCGTGTGACTTGCCTAACTTCGACGCTATTTTTTACATTAGCGGGAACATAAAAAATTATATGAAATATACTTATCACTATGTATAAAAAAATAACTATCTAGTAGAGAGTAATGAAATAAAAACCTTGTAAATCAGAAATTATAGGTACTTTTATGAACAATTTATAGGTTATATTATAATATAAATTAATACTTTAACTCTCTGTGTGGTAATTAATGATTAAGTACAGGTTTTTATTCTTTCGAAATAACATATGTCCCAGAACAGAAAGTCTTTTATTCTCGTAGCGTTTTTTCAAAAAGAACAGCTGCAAACCACGTTAAGAGGACAAACACGTTTACCTGGATATCTTTCCCGCCAATTTTTACGATGTGCTCCGACTTTGGTTAAATTCCTCTAGTATATACATCTTGTTTCTTATCCATAATGACGTCGTCGATTACATTTGCATATTGCAATAGTCACCAGACTATTACTACGTTTTTAATATTTTTTTTATTTGTTTAAGTTTCAATTGTATTTAGTGTGACGTTCGAATTATTTTTTCATATAGTCACAAGGACGTGAATTTTTTTTTTATTGCTTTACTCAAAACCATAATGATACATTATTAATTATCAATTCAACATTTTTTTTATGTTTTTCATTGCATATGCTTTCTACCTCAAAACAATATGGCGGATCCTCGTTGAGCACATGTCTGAATCCACAGCGACGGCGCACCAATCGCATGCTAGCAGTCTAACTCGGTACGTGATTGGCGGAGCGCGCTCCCCTCTCAAAACGTATAAAAGGCGAAATTTCCTGGTCGGAAGCATCATTCTTCGCTTGTACCACAAGGGAGAAACATTGAAGTTCTTTTCGTTTCGTTCAACTTTGCATTAAAAACATGTCTGGACGTGGAAAAGGTGGTAAAATAAAGGGAAAGGCAAAGTCCCGCTCTAACAGAGCTGGTCTGCAGTTCCCTGTTGGACGTATCCACAGACTGCTCCGAAAAGGAAATTACGCTGAACGCGTTGGTGCTGGGGCTCCTGTCTATTTGGCAGCAGTCATGGAATACTTGGCCGCTGAAGTTCTGGAATTGGCGGGTAACGCTGCCCGTGACAACAAGAAGACTAGGATTATTCCTAGACACTTGCAATTGGCCATCAGGAATGACGAGGAGTTAAACAAACTGCTTTCTGGAGTCACCATCGCCCAGGGTGGTGTTCTGCCTAACATCCAAGCTGTTCTTTTGCCCAAGAAGACCGAAAAGAAGGCATAAAGTGCTCTGTATAGATCCGCACACTCATAACGGCCCTTTTTAGGGCCAACAAATTTATAATGAAGGATAACTCTAGTCAAGTAACATTTAAAAATCATCCTATCTTGTTATAGGTTCTCAGCTTATTGAGCAACTTAATTTCCCCATACCTTCCTTCTGACTTTTATTATCGAACTGTAAAAAGACTGTTCTTTAATAAAATTTCAATTAAGCAATAGCATTCTACTCATTTTGAGTTAGAATCTACCAACATACTGTTCGGAACCTTATTTTATTTTGTGGTACAAAAACCTACTTATTCATTGCTGTAACTTCAAAAAATTGTAGATACATAATTGTGGAATTGCCAAGAACATGTGAGAAGGTAAAGCAAGACATATTTATTTATCTAGAAACTAGCATCTGTGATTCATCGTTGTTACATCATTATTTTGATACATAGTTATTTATTCCAACGTTTATTTGCATTTGGTAAGACAACTCGATGGTTAACCGTGCATTGGTACAGCAGTATTTGCTCATAAGGTAAACACAGTTTGATCGGAGCTTCGGATATTGTTTAACAACGGCGCTGGTGCATACATTTCAGTTGCATTAAATGTATTTAAAAACCAAATTGCCACTCAACACTGCTTCAGTGCGAGTGCATTGAACCTCATTTGACGCACAGCACGCAAGGCGACGCTGTGCGCAGTTACCAGACTCGATATAAAATTGTATTAAATGAGTCACAGGTCTTGCCAAATGAGTCGCGCATGGCTGAAACGGTTTTCAACAATATTCCATTGTTTTTCTCAAGGTGCAGGGTTTGCCCCGGCTAAAGGGATGTAACGGAACTAAAAAATGCTGGGCCTGCTGGGGGACTGAAAGGCCTATCCCTTTTTTTTCTACACAATGGAGCTAACTGCGTCTTGCAGGTCAACCCAAGTGGGGCCACAGACGAGATATAAGAATTGGACACCATGATGACGCACAGCACACGCACACTCGAAAATATTAAATATTTGTTATTTTATTTAAATGATTGCAATTACGTTTTGTGCATAAGTTTCGAACAAATGTTTTAGACAGTATTCAATTTTTCAATCGGCAATAAAAATTCGAAAATAACCTGTACACAATTAATGCTCCAAAAAATGCAAGTTTGAAAGTTTCACGATGAAAACAGACGCGTACGCATTCTTTACCCGCTGACCCAATACAGTATCCCCGTTATATGGCTTCAATGGCGAACCTTTTTGCAAGCACAACGTGAGACGAAAGGAGAGCCAACGGGTACAGAGAGGAGGCTGAAAGAAAGGTTGAAGAAGGTCGACGCTGGAACCCGTCAATGCCATCGAGATTCGACTGAAGATCGGCTATAGGTGCGAGGATCGGTCGCCAGTAATCACGTCCTCTGTTCGACGCCGACGAGGCATTTACCAGGTGACTCAATCGACGTAACTCGGTCTCGAAGCGCCGAAAGAAAGGGAAAGTACTCGGGACATCGAAACATGGGAGCCGGCCGTGCGCGCGTCAGTCCGCGGAAAGCGACTGGACGCACACGAGAAACGATCCTACACACGTGTTCAACTATCATTGTCGGTGGTGGAGGACTCGCGGAAATCGTGAACGAGACACATATCGTGTCGTAGTGCAGACCCGGCTGATAGTCGTCCGTTTGAATCCTCGAGAGATCGAGGGCGTCAACGGTCGGTTCTGTGATGTGGATTGTGCCTGACCGAGGAAAGGTACGCATGATCGACGAACATCATGTTTTTGCTAGTGGTCTCCGGTTTTCGTGGACGTTCTATTCTTTTAGAACAGATTTGGGCACAATTTTATTCGCATAATACATAGGGAAATAGCAGTATCTAAGATTGTGTTCCTGACCTTTCAAAACAGTTAATAAGGCAAAAAAATTGCCTGTTAAGTGTGCAACTCATTCAAGAAAAAATATTCTATTATGAAAATTGGAATTTACACGTTTAATCGATTAGAAGTGAAGTATTTTTCTTATCTTTTCTTCGTTATTCGAAATTATTCATTTAGGTAATGAATTTGCCCATCTCTGTTTTGGAAAGATCGAACGATGCTTTAGGATTGTTGACTTGGTGATCGGTGGATTGGTGACACTCGACGATTTTGTGGTGTCAATGATTCTCGGTGAAGTTCGGTGGAATTTGACTTGTATCGGAACGGTTCTATACGAGAGTCCGTTCTATTGTTTACCCAGTTTTCAACTGGATCGAAAGTCCCTTTGGAATCACCGAGTCAACGTGTGGTAGACATTGAAAGATCGCAGCGAACTTAGTTCGCATTTCGTTGCGTATGTATTGAGCCCGTGAATTTTTTACGGGTACAAGGACATCGCGGGTACCGGAGAACGGATCGAAATTCTCCTTCGTTCACTGACTAGCAAGAACTCTTTCACTTTGACCCAGAAACACCGGAGTGAATTAATAAATTCGCGCGCGATTTTTATTATTCAAAGATGCAATTTCTTTGTGAGGTGTCGGGGACCTCGGTGTTTCCCGCCATCTTATAACACCCACGTAGAGTACAATAGAACATACAGGAAGAGAAACCGGTTGTCGAAATTATGTATAACGTGGCAGGTATAACTCAAAGATATATACCTGAATATTCCAACGAACTAAACTATAGACAAAATTCCAACAATGGTTTATAAAATAAATAAATGAATGTCAAACCGTTAGATACCACGAGCACAATACTTACAGTTCATAAAGCATCTGTTCTCGATTTACTTCTGTGAAAAGTTCAACTGTATTTATCAGCTTCAATTGATTCAGGTAAAAATTTAGAGAACCGAATACTGTGCTCTGTATTATAACGAAGATATCAGAGCGCGAATAGTTTTTGTTCCGAAGCAATAAAAGAATACATACAGTTGGTTACAAAAGTATTCAGCCACCTAAGTGATTTTTCCGTGGAATTGTAACTAGGTTTTGACACAGTTTTTTTATTTGCAAACTTACTTACACTTGCACACGAAATTCGCTCAATGCCTAAGATGAACCGTATGCACGATTAGGCTTAAATGTGGGGTTCCGTTGACCCTCACATTTTGCGCGTTCAATTGCAATTTTCTGCGTTGCATAATACCTTTATCTAACAATAATAATAGCAGTAATCTGCGCAAAGATTATTAAGCTGCAAAAAGGAAAGGAAAAACGTGTATAAAAACGGTCACGGGATCTCGATCCTCCTCGTGGTGTTTTTCCTCCCGTGGCGTTTCATTAATGGCCGTCTGTGCTCCGTAATCGGGTATACCTGCGATCGACGCCGGATAATGGTATTATGCTACGATTACGCAATTGCGAAAATTTCACTTTCCGCGGTGCGATCGCGGTCACCGTGTACACGATCAAACGCGTATGCACCTGGGATTGTGGGCGCGACACACGCGCGCAGCTGTATTACATACCGGTCGATAATTTTTATCGCATGACCGTTGCTCTCGTATTCGACGCCCAGCCAGTCACTTTTCGATACGTTTTTTTTCCCCCACCTTAACCTCGTGTGGCTCTCATCGTTAGCCCTCAACCGGTCTCTTTCTCCCTCTCTGTCTCCAGAGACGAACGTACTTACTCGTACAAGGACGACAGCGTGCTTTCATCCGAGCGAGGGTTTCCTTGAACATTGGACCCAATTTTTGGAACGGGAGATTAATATCGCGCCTCTCGTTAGATTTTCAGGTTATAAAACGTACGAAATAGTTTCTTAGTCGTTCCGAAGTATTCTGTGGTCTCGACGTTCAATCGTCTGTTATTCATTAGATCGATGAATCTTAAAAAATTGAAATTTATTCTAAATAAAATTGAATAACACTTAATCATAACGAAGGCTTGTCAGCAGATATGTTATGGGTAACGTTCATTTCAACAATGCCTCCTTATATTTTAATAATAGTGGTCCGATTTACTTCTACATTTAGTACGATTTATAATTATTTCAAAAAGGAAACAGTGCACAAAATTGAATTCAATTATTTCTTTACATAAACGGACGGTTTAGAACGGGGCCCTTCTGGTCAAAATTGGACCCAGTACTGCACCACCCTTAGCCCCTCCCCTCTTAATCCGGCGTTGTTCAGGAAATTAGGCAATTCCGAGTGCAAAGGGTAAGAATGCATGAAAAACTACGTAAACTGACGCCCAGGTCACATCAGACGGAAAAACATCGGATGATATTTGCCGTAAGAAGCAATCAATGCAGGGTTACACAATTGTTACAAAGGAGCCGGTGGCTCGGTTGCGCAATCGAGCGACCGGTAAAGTAGCTCAGTAGCGTGTATGGCCATATGTTTGTGTGTGTGTTGTTCCATTATATCGAGTCTCTTTCTGCTTTGCGTTAGAAAACTGTGACTACCTGAAAACGAACGGGCTCGATTTATCCATAATCGTGGTCTGCACGCGGTTCGCTGCGCAACACATCCGACGTCGATTATTTCGCATATTGTACGGAAGACTGGTTCACCTTTCCTCGGTGAAGTCGCTGGAATGATGCAACCGGTGTATGAAGTATCCTTGAAATCGGTGGCAAACACGAAACGCGGTTACGCGACGAGAGAAAATTAGACGGTTGCTATTCTAATTGACGAGGGATGGAGGAGAAGTCTTGAGCCATCTGATTTCGGTGGCATAATAGTCTAAAAGTGTCCTCGATGTCACGTAGCGACGGGCTCAAGCGGTATTACGTTGTTGCGTAAATGCTGTCAGCTTCTTATTCGATGAGTCCAAAGAATCTCAGAGAGCGAACCGCTGAAAGGTATGCGGAGGAATTGCAAATACAAATGTTGCTGAAGTTGGAGGATGCTCGGGAGGAAGAATAATTTATAAACGTTTACGGACAGAGATTTCAGTGTATTCGATGGAAGTCAGGTAGTACAGTGAGGCTTAAACATTTATACAGATGATAATTGTTTCTGCAATAAAGACAGAAATTAGAAATATTGATTCATTAAGATTATCATTTTGTAGGTTCCAACGGTTATGTCTATTGTTCCTGGAAGGTAACACGGTCAGGTAATCGAGTCGTTATGTCTAGAGGTAGTCACGGTCATTTTCTATTTAAAGACTGAAATTCCTGAGGTGTCTTGACTTTTAGTTTCAATGGGATTCAGCGTTATTCATGAAGCAACGAAACGCACTGTCACTGAAATATGTGGAGTCTGTCATTGCGTCTTTAGCCAAGTGTAGCTTGTAGATATACATAATATGTGTACATAATCGTGTGTTAATAAAATTGAACCTTGTAATTAATAAATTCTCCTTTTTTCAGAGTCTTCGCCGTTGAATGATCGTCAGACGACTAAAACGGACGGATGATGATCCTGACCGAAGATTGTTTTTGCGTAATCGGGGTATCGCAAAAATCCACAGATGCACCGAAATTTCTTGATGCGTGACTTTTCGACCGACCAGCATTTATAATGTTGGATCCGATTCTGGGAATATCATCGGTATGGTGGTTGGTGATATACGCCAGCGTGCTGTTGTTACTGTCGCCTTTGGTACTGCTGTTCATCGTCTTCCTGCCGAATTTTCCGATACTCCTGTTCAGACGGATGTGTTATATTCCGATCGAGTCTATATGACGCAAAAGCTTCATCGATCTGCGACCTTTATGGACATCGATTTTCGCATAATTGCGGTACTTCGAATGGTAGAGATTGTACAAAATGGAAACTATCGATATCAGGAATATGAAAGTAATTGTTAATCTTTCAGACGTAATAATTGATCAGACGTCATTTGTGTGATATCAAATCGAATTATACATAGATAAAGTTCCATTTTCGAGTACGAAATGTTCGAAGGATGACGAAGGTCTTAGATTCATGAAAACAAACCGTTTACTTCTGTTTGAATTATTATTTAAATTTAAGTAATTGCGACTTGAAGATGGGTATTATACACTCATTGTACGACTTCATCCTGGAAGCTATAGTTTCACTGCTAAAATCTATTGCCGACGATTATAACCGTCTATTCCTGAAAGAATTGGTTCTCAATTGTGCAGGGTGATTAACCTGCTCCGGGCCGAGTAGACCGTATAAATGCCCCGCCATTTATGGGCGGTCATAAACGAAATTCCCCAGTTAACGGTAGGTTGACATTTGAGTTAAAGAGAAAAAGAACAGCGATAGCTTGGCTTTCCAGGACGGAACTCTACGAAATCTTTATTTTAAGGCAAGCGCAATCAAAAATACCTGTAAAGCCTGAGACCGTAGTATCTCCTACCTTAGAATACCTCTAGTAATTCAGTCGTTCCAGGTAGTATTTAAATTAGTCGCATAAGTAGTGATACGATTCGTTGTACAAGAACAATATGTTATTTACGTAGTATGCCAACCATGTAGATACACTGGTATTCCCAAGAATATCTGTTCGCGAGCACGGGTATCTGCGTTCGTGTAGACGAGTTATCGGAACCTGTTTCCTTCAGAATTTCAAGTGCACCGTGACAATCGTACGCGTCAGTCGCGATCCTTCGATAAATGGTGTTTTCCACGGATGATGTTGCCGTGCGGATTCGCATGAAATTCTTTCGCGATCATTGCCAAGATTCTGCCACTCCTGTCGCACGCGAGCCCACGTCCCGCAATATGCCGAATAAACCGAATATAACGGGACGGTTGTTTCGCAAAAACGAGTCGGTGATCCCACGCGACGGATCGAGATAGCGCGGCAGAAGCTTGGTGAGATTCTCGGCGAACACTAAGCGGGAAAATTGTTGCGTCAGAGAGACATTATACTAAATTATATTATATGTTATGTATATTATTATATTATGCAATTTAATTTAGTGTACATTCAACGCTCGTAGTTCTAGTATTACATCTAGAGTTAGACTCTATTTTATTCGCATAAAACACAGTGAAAGGCAGCAGCATCTAAGAGGGTCAACTGGACCATTAAACAGTTGATGAGATTAAATAATTGTTTGGCAAGTGCTTACGCATTCAAGAAGTGTTATTTTATTACAAAAATTAGAACTTCCGCGTTTCATCGATTACAAATGCTTTCTTTAAATCTTGTATTCGAATTTGCCCATCTCTGCGTAAATCTTTGACACGTTCGTTTATATTGCAACCAGCGATCAGTTTGCAGTCGAATCGACGTTATCCAAACACGAACGAGCACGAATGAATTATTTTGCTTTTGAACTGTCGACAAGAGATGGATCACATTCGTTTGTGCGCGTTAATATCGGTCCGTCGAGTATAGACCTGGTTTCACGGATCGCATTATTCATCGGCGATCATTTTTCATCTTGTGATGCAAAGCTATCTGTGTCATTGAACGCTCGCTATTGATCTTGCCGTCATCTACCGGATTTTCCGTCGAACGTAAGTGGACCATCGGATGGATTATTTTTTAATTGCAGCCACGATAAATGGAAGTTGCGTCGAGCGTATCGGGAATCGGTAGGAATAGATTATTAGCAGGTGTCAGTTCGCCGTGGAATCGGGCTCTCGTGACACGGTTAGCATGTTCCTTCTGACAGCGATCTATACATATATACATATCTGTTCGCGTCGAACCGTCAATTTATCGAATCGTGAAAACGTCAAAGTCTTTTTTCTCTTCATCCTACGGTATTTTAATTTATGTGCAATCTGTAGCTGGCTTATTCGGGTGACCGAGTGAAATGTTTCCCGTTTATTCGTAGTTGTTCGCAATAAATATTTACCAGAAAAGAATATTCCCTTGGAAGATATTCGAGGAAGTGATTTGTAAAGCTATTAGTAAACACCTGTTCCAAGGCTGTCATAGCAATTGTTTTCAAGTACTGCGCATCGAACGTTCAGGCGCTACCTGAGAAAGGAAGGATTCGCTCATGGTCGTAATTGTCCTTTATTGAGTACCTAATAACCGTTTACGACAGACCGAAAGAAAATTCTTGGTATATACTGTTATATTAACCGTTAGTAGTGTTTTCAATATATATAACTACGGACACAAAGCCACTTTGTTGATACTGAAATTCTAGGACCTATCGGTACGGTATTGTTCTAAGAAAATGAATATTCTTTTGGCCTTCTTTCACCATTTCCAATCTCGCGTGCAATATATAGAATTACAGGTTATTTGAAGGCCAAAAACTGCTCTATAATCTACATTAAGGGGAACAAGTTAATTACTGTTGCATATGTAGAATGCTGGAACGATATTTCCAGTGTACTTACCCGTAACTTCACGCCGTTACATTCACTTCGTGCGATTAGTCAATAAGAACAAAATAATATATTTCTACTGTGTCATTTTTCTTTAAGTATAAACAGTCTAGTATTTCTTCACTGAACGAATTACCAAACGAACCTTCCACTTATCGACATTGGTGCCAGCTGCAAATAGGGGATAATCCGATAAGCGTCATTTCGGGTCCGTTCCTTTCAGAAATGTTGATCCATCCATTGTTTGTGATAGGTCAGTCGATATTTTGTATATATCCTCTGTTCCTCAGGATTAACTGCCCCCCTAGGTGTCCATTTAAATCTATCGACAAAGAAGTCTCAATAATTTCAATTGAAATAATTTCCGACGACCTTGACAGAGTTTCGAAGCAAACGAATTTCAAAAGTAACAAATATCAACTCCAAGAACAAAATTACCCTCGGTGTAATGTCGACTCGCGGAGTCCTCGCGATATGACCGGCTATTCAGGCACGTTTTACCGGTCGGTTCTCGGTGCATCAGCGATCCTGCGCACGGTAAAATGCCTGTCCTTCTGCAATTCACCCGGCGTCTGTAGACGGGCCTGATGTAAACGTTTACAGTACCGATCGGAGAGCACTTTCGCCGAGTCGCGTTCGTAGTGGGGGAGGTGGGACTTGAACCCCGAGACCCCATGGGCCATATATAGTACGGTTCCATGCAGCTCTCTTGATACTTGGTGTCAGCTTCTCGGCGATCCTTGCTGTACTGGAAAGGTACATCGATTGGGAGACCTGATAAAGTTAAAGGTAAGACGTCATTGTTTCAATTTCATTTAAGATTGGCACGCATGTGGGAATACTCTGCTTAAATTAGACTAAAGAAAGGGACGAGTGTTTGAAAGTCGGTAGGCCGGAAGAAATTACAAGAGCTACGCATCTATGTTAATGAGATGAATCATGGCGTCATAACGCAAGCGTGCATCTTCGCCGTTACGATTGTTTGCCAATTTTACCTCGATACTACCTTCGATCGTACGTTTTTATATTGAAATTATTGAAATTGAATTGATTAATTTGAATTACGATTATATGCATTATCAGGGTTAAGGATCAGGATTATTTGTCATTTCCCTCGTCTAGACGCGCCATTGTCCTTTTACGGAGACTGTTTTTGTTGTCGTGAATCCGTTTCACGTTTCCCGCGTAATAGACCGGATTCGTTGTAATCAATTATTGTTATCTCGACCGATTGAACTCCTCGGAACGGAAGAATTTTGCTAGGCGCGACAGTCTCGATCATCGAGTACACACCTTACGAAGGAGAGAACACAGGAGATATTCTGCGCACGCTCCTGCCTCGGCTCTTTTGTATGCGCTCCCTCGATCTTTATCCACGGGTGGCGTTTACCTTCCCGGAGACAATGACGGTGTCCACCTGGTTGACACGTGGCGTGGATGTACTGTCCTCCGATGTCCCATAACTTCGAGGGAAAACACGTTTTTTGTCCCCGTTGGGAAAAGGTCTCGACGAGGTCTTTCCTGAAACTGTTTTCGTTTTTTGTCTGTTAGTATGTTCGAATGAAATTCATAATGTTCTGGGTGGAATTCTTAATTCTGAATCGTAAATTAATAAAGGATTGAGAGTTTGTTGTTTTCGGAATAGACGATTATATTTCCGAAATCGGTGTTAAAGAACTTGGAATGCAATTCTAGTACGTGGCTATTTATTAGAATTTATTCATACTGTCAGATGTGTGTTTTCAAGGATAGATTTTCTGTGATACTAATAAATACATTATACGTGTAGGAAGGGATTAATGGCCTCATTGTGAGACAGATTGCATCGTAATTTGTAGTTTCTGTTCAGCTTTGTTGCATTTCCAATTGAGGCTGCAACTGTCACTCGTATGTCAATTTATGATTTTTTAAGGTCGTGCGTGCGTTGTTCCCGAGTTAGATTTATCGATAATACCGCATGGGAAACAAAGGACTTTGAACCATAATATCTTGTTGACATGACAGTTTACGTGATGCCGGTCCGTATCCGTTTCAATGCCGTTATTATAACGAATCTGTAATGCCTACCTTGATCTTTTTCACTTTTCTGTCACCGTTGTTATTGCATCATATTTGCACCTTGAACAGTTATCCGAGTGTTTGGAACTGTGGCAGAAAACTGGTGAATCGCTCTCCGCCGAATCCATCTTATTTAATCCTTAAAAGCTACCCTACGAGAAAGAACTGATTTGTATTATAATTATCACCAGTCCAGCTATCGACTGGACACTGTTTCTATTCCTGATCCACCTAACTGGTTATCACCTTTGGTTATAGTTCCTAACACTAGTTGGGTGAAGTATACAGGTAGATACGTGAACTGAACATTTTTCAGATGAAGCTGTTCATCGCGTTCGCCGTTATTGGCCTTGCAGCAGGCCATCCAGGACTGCTGAGGGTACCGAAAGTGTACAACGCGGTGATAACGAGCAACCAGAATCTGTCACCATCCAGAGCGTTCCCTGTGATCCAGCCAGTGATCCATAAAACGGCGGTTGGCTACGTTCCTCCGTTTTACTACACGCAAGTCGCACCACACGTATCTGGTCCCGAATTGGTGCATCTTCCGCAAAGTGGGTTGAAGCCAAAGGACGAAGCAGACGTTCAGGCAGCCCCATCTGCAGCCGCGGAAGCTTCGAAACTATCCGACCCCAAGACAGAACAATCGGCAGATTCTCCACAAGAAAACAAGAACGTGAAAGCAAGTTCGAGGAACAGGCACGAAGAGCAACCATTAAGCTTCTACCCGAATTATCAGTCGTTGTACTACGATCCCTATTTCTACACGCAAAACGGGATCAATCCACATCTGGTTCCGGGGAATTACTACGTCGACTATCAACCTTACGGCACCCTCGACCCGATTCCCGCATCCACGCCGAGGAACGGTGACTCTGGACATCTGCTACCAGGTTATCACGAGGAGAAGAATAACGTCGCGAAGGTCGAGAAGGAAAAAGTACCGGATGTCCCCCCGCCGCCACTTCCGACAGCTGTACCGAAAAGTCCTTGAAGCCGTGGTGGCAACCGATTTTCGATTTGCCAGGAACTCGTTCCGTTGACGTCGTTGTCGAGATCAGACTGATTCGATGTTCTTTATTTTATGCACGGACGTCTTGATGACATAGAGGAATAGAGAAGTTCGTGAATGTATCCAGGCGTTGATCGATTTCGAGAAAATTGGAGTAGCCCGATGGGATTCTTGACCTTGGAATGATACGATCTTGAGAGAATATATGTGTAATGATTAGTAGAAGATTAATTAAAGGTAGAATTCAAATTTAAGTAGCGGATGTTCGACATTTTAATGTTAATGACACGATTGAATTTTCCGAATTAACGTTAATGAACCGTTAGGTGAACTTCGTGTCGTTCCAGGGTGGAGTCATTGGTATATTAGACTATATTTTTCATCTCGCCTAATTTACAGCTTCATTATATCTCTATCGTCGATTATATACCTGACAGTTTTGAGACGACGAGTCATTTTTCAAAAAATCACGCGATTGTGCGGTCGACAGGTGATTCCGTAAGGTCCGTAGGGACTCTAAAGACCTTGTTTGTGTGTAAAGGGAAAATCCAAGTGTACTTAAATACTATACATATAATGATACATGGTTTATATCGATGCAGCTGTTTACAATGTAAATTATTCTAGAACTATTCGTTGTATTTTATTCAATATTCGTCAGGCTGTTCAAGCCTTCTAGCAATGGCCGTTTGTTTTTAGAGCAGCATAGAATTTCACGTCGAACGTTAGCTGCTCGTTCCGTGTACCAGTTATCACGAGTTTCGGTTCACGCTGGTTCCCATGGCGTGCTTTGTACGAGATCTTCGCTTTGGTTGGAGTGAGCGGCACCGTTGTAATGCAGGCGACGCAGAAGGATTCACCGGCTGACGCCGTTAAATCTGCCTCGGCCATCGATGCCTCGTGCACGTGGATACGCAAATGGTGCTCGTAGAATAGAATTAAGCCCGGATTATTGCATTGACCCCACGAATGAACGTCAACCACAGGGCTCACCTGAACAATAAAGTATTTATTAATCGAGAGGTGGGTTCTTCTTCGAGCATTCAGTCGCAGCCATTCGATACTCGATTTTGCAGTGGAATATTCCTTCTTTCCAACGAATTTCCAAATATGTTATGATTAAAATACACCTATTCGAAGTACCTCGATATTTAATGTAAGCTGAAGAAAATAATAAAAATTTTCTACTTTCATCGTGTTTGTATGCTTGTGCGCTAGAAACGCTGAAAGTCTACGATCTAAGTCTATATACATGGAATAACCTGTTGGATTCCGAGGGAATTGACAATACGTTTTGAAGATAACTTTTAGAGACTTTATTAATACGGCTAGGTTCTGCATTCGACTAGTGAATACTGAGTTCTCAAGGCTCTGTGGCTTCGCGGGTTTTTAGTGGTCAAGGAAGAGTGTTACTAAGGGTACGAAGTACAGGATGATTCAGAAATCGAGATTAGGATGTTTTGGTTGAGGATGAGTCTATGGTGTTTGTTGTATTATGACTAATCGTGGTTGGTCATCCAACAAACCAAACACACGTGGAAAAATTATTATGACTAGACTGCGGATTCTTATGCAAAATAACATTTTCTGAAGTAATTCATAAAGACAGGAGCAAATGTAGAAATTTATTTCTCCATTGGGTTCAGAATAAAATAGAAATCCCGTTGGATCCGATGAAAGTTTTGTCTTTGATCGTATTTCACAGAGCCCTGTATCGTATAAATGCATAAAATCCGCAGTCTAATTACGACACTTACTGTAATTGATATACCGAGAGGTGTGACATTTAGTGGTGTAGTTTCGTCCTCGTCGTAATATTCATCATAATCATTATCCTCGGTGTTCGCCATTCTTGGTCTCTTAACGTTGTCACTAGCTTTCCTCGTCTCAGTCTGACTTTGAAGATCATTTTTGCCACTCGTTATCGCGTTTCTGTTCACAGGTTCATTCTGTCGTTCAGGAGAGGGCACGGTATTCTCCACCAGTTTCAAGCCCAAATCGTACCTCTGCGGGGATTCGGTCGTGGTGGATACATTCCCTTGGTATTTCCGGTTTATCTCGCGTTGTCGAGCGTAAAATCTCTCCATAACCGCTTTCCTCTGCGCGTAATAATCGTCGACGGTTTGCCCTTTGTTCGCTGTATTATCGACGTGACGTTTAATCTTCTTCATCGAGTGTTCGCCCACGCGCTCGTTGGTCTTCGAATTCTTCTTCTGCGTCAGCTTCAGCTTCTTGTGCTTCTTCTTCGTCGGTTTCAATTCGTTCTCCGAAATAACGCTCGCCTGAGACGGTTTCTCGTACGAAACGGTCGTAGACTGTACCAATTTACCGTCGTGCTCGTTACGATCGTTGTCATTGTCTTTTGTGGCTGTCGCATCGATGGAACGGCTCGTTCTACCATGTACATACAACCGTTTCAATGGTACCCGAATGAGTTTTCGTTCTTCCTGATCACTCGCCGCGGAACCTTTCACAGAAATGTCGCCGGACACGTTAGCGTTGTAATTGTTCTCGTCAAATTGCACGTAATACGAGGCGGCCGACGTTTCTGTTATCGAAATAATGACCAGCGCCGCGAGAAGACCGACGCACCAAACGTTTCTCACCGTCACGATCATATTTCCACGATTTTACGCGAACGTTACAGCACCGATCGAACGAATGAACGCGCACGGTGGCTGGCGATGCATCTTTAACCTCGGTTTATCAGCCATTTCTCGGGCGACAAGACCTCTTTGTTGCTATATAAATCCAAACAAGATAGCTAATTATAGAAACTCGCGTATAAGATCGAGCAATTTAATGGAACGGAACGACGAGGGGAAAATGGTGTTTCATAACCACAGGCGGCATTTTGTAATTACAAATCAATCGCGTTTATTGTTCTTCAGCAGCAAGCTAATTACGGTGGCTTCGAGTTTTACAGTACCTGTTGGAATCGAACGTTTCGGGGGAGAAGGGAGGGAAGTAAACAGGAAACAGTGTGAGCGTATTGTTTAATTCAAGAATGTTCCGTGTAAAATGCAAACGAATGAATTTTATAGCGACTCGATGGTGACGGCATTGTCGTCGGTGCTCTCCTCCATGTCAGTCGGTTCCATCGCTGGCTTCTCTGGCTTCTCTTTGTTATCCAATTTCTCGATACCGTCCTCTTTCTCTCCGGTTGCTTCCGTGGTGGTGGTCGTCGTCGGGAGTGTTGGTTTCAGAGGTTGCTCTGGAAGATGTGGTTTCACTGTCGGATATACCTATAAGAAAAACAATCGATTATCAATCTTGTACGACGGTGGTTTCTTAGAATCTTCGAAAGGTTCCCCCGTTTGAAGCTGCAGAAACGCTTGATACTCTCTAGGTCAACCGGGTAATAAACAATTTGGCACTTCTAGATTTTATCGTGAACAGTAGCGAACTGAACGCATAATTTTGGTGAAAATCGTTACGAGTGAAATTTTACCGAATTCTGCGACAATTTTCCGAATGAAAATACACACTTCGAAGGTAACATTGAAAGAAATTAATTTAATTATTTCTTACCGGAGCCAATGGTAATCTTAAGTCGTAGATCGAAGGTCCATAATAAAAACTGTAGGTCGGAATATGAGAGATCGATGATTTTCCACCAGCAATAACAGCCGCTGGAAGGGTGTCTGTGCTTAACTGAAATCGAGGCAGAAATCACGATATAGGTAATTAAGAAACAGTACACAGATATATTTGATAATCTGTTTAGTTATATACATAATATGGAGAGTAGGCGTTCTGGTATTGAAGAAGTTGGGGTTGTTGCACAGTTATGCCTGTGGATGGGTAATTGCTGACGTAGACATCGTGCCAAGTTGGTTTTGATTCGATCGACGCGACCAGTATCACAGCGATGGCAAGCAACGGAATATGGACCTTGAAAGATACAACGAAAAATTAAAAATCTCGTGACAGTAAGAGAATACTTGAATAACGTAGGTCGATGTTTTATGTATATATTCTTTATAATAAATGACAATGAGAATGGTATTTGCAATAACAAGATGGTGATAAATATACATATAGGTGATACAAGATGGCCATTTTAAGCAGCTCGTTAGCTAAAAAATGTCGATATAGCTCGAGATAAAAGAATCACAAATGCTTCAGGACATTCTTTGTAAAGTGACTCAGAGGTGACTTTGGAGGCTTGCAAAAAAGAGGGTCGCACAAAAACTCAGATGTCATCTCCTTGAAAGGTCTCCTGAATCATGTTAATTGGTCCACTAACGACAAAAACAATTGGAACGAAGGACAAATTACTGTGATGCAGAGTTCTTAGGAATCCAGTATTCTATTTGATAATATATTCGCCAATTTGACTTCTTTTCAGGACTATCGAGGAAAGCACTTGGATCGTCAAATATAATATTAATGACGTAAAATTATGTACTTTATCGTATTGTAAAAAATGTCCGGATAGATACGATAAGAACGTTCGTACAGATAATAGCGGGAGAAGCTCTTCAACCCTTATTCGAATTTCCAAATGTAAATGGTTCTCAAGAACAAAATAATAGAATTTTCATATAATTGAAAGATCAAGAAAAAACTTCATAATCCAAAGAAGGGTTAACTGTTCCGACGAATATGAACAGGTTCTGTGATCGGTGTAACGAGAAAAGATGAGAAGAATGCTGGGCATCTTCTCGGGGGAAAGCATACGATTCGAGATGACACGGAAAATAATGCGGTAGTTCGTTACAGATTGATCTGTTCCCTGTGTCGAATGAAGAAGCAGCAACGAGTGACGCGGACGCTTTTGATAATACGCTGTTTGGCTCGATGCGCAACGATCCGTGGCCCGCATACGAATGATCCTGAATCGTAAGTAACACGGAAACAGAGAGATTTCGTCGAGCGATGGTAACGGTGGTTCCCAAGAATTATTTATAAAGATGAAAAGAAACTGTCGAGATACTCCCAGGTAATTCTACACACTTAAAAAAAAAAAAAAACAAAAAAATCAACGATCTTTTGTTACATTATACTTCGTTGCAATGAAACGTAAAAATTCATCCGAATTCGAGGTACACGATAAAACTGTGTGCTTCTTTTTCGTCCCTAGAAAACTAGTTTCGGTTGAACAGCCGAATCACGACGAGTGTTTTTCACTCACCTGCATGGTGTGATCACAGCTTCGCGGTAGTCTCAGAAACTATCTGCACTAACCTGAATTTCAGCCCTACCCGCGATTTATATATTCCTCTTGGAGAGCAAACCTCCCCTCTCTACCAACCAGCCCAACTGAATATCATCCGTGATTGTTTTTTTTCCTTCGCTCCTACGCTTAGCTCCGCTGTCGTTTCCTCTCGATCGTGTCTTGCCCGATCAACGGGATACCTGCTCGTGATTCTTTCTTATTTCGTTTTTGTGCCCCCCCCCCCTTCCCCGTTATCTCGCGACGTAAGCATAATAATCAGAGAATTTAGAACTCGTGATGCGTGTTCGATGATCGACAATGCCTAGACTTTGTCACGTGCAACGACCAGGCCCCCAATTTGATTAGAGCAATACGAATTTTATTTTAATTACGCGTCGTAAACGTCCTGCCTTAGTAATTTCCAGGAAATTATCGCGACCAGGACGTTTTGCAAGTTTATTGCTTGTCTCTTGTGGGCTTTATGGAAATGCCGTGAACTCGTTCCCGGAGAATGCATTAAATAAATATGGCAAGTGGAAAGAAGAAAAAAGTGTTCACCAGGTATCGTGTCGACGTGCAGTTGGACGTGTATTCGTGGGATATTGTGCAGGAACGATTGTGAGATTTACATTACGATTTTTCATTGTTTCTGGTATGGCTTATTGTGTCCCGGAGCGGAGTGACTAATGGGAGATCGAAGAGGACCAGATACGGTGGACCGGTTGAGTAGAATACGAATGGTGGGTGTGGCATCTTCGATACCGAAAATCTACATTTCTAATGTCCTCAACCGGTGGTACATACTTGCCGCCGTGCCTTCGATTTTGATCGATGATTAATCGGAATCGTGGCGCGTTCTTCATCCTGAGTGGGCCATAGTGTACATTGAACCCGTGTAAATATGCATGTATTTCTATCGCTCGATAAACGCGATGAACTTGTGAAAATTTACTAATTTATAAATTAACTGATTTCATCACTTTCATATCGTGGATAAAAATTGCGAAGGATCTGAGAAAATGTATTGTTTTAATATTTTAATAATCGTTATAAGGAGTGTACAGACCAGTCACTTCGACTGGTTTGCTAGGTCTAGTGTTGAATTTATTATTTTAGTCAGTCTCGAGGTTGACTTCAAGCGGTCACTGTCAAGCGTGTTTGACGTTCTCTGGTGACGTTTTGCGTGTAACCTCGTCTTCGTTTCGTGGACGGATAAAGGTCCAGGGGGAAAATTGTACAGTTGGTAAGAATCTATACGACTGATTATGGCCGTTCGACGAGTTTAACGGGTCGGTAAAAAGCTCTTTCTCGTTCGCGCCGTATCGTTCGACACGGCGTCATCGACGTTATGCTTCTGAAGGTTGGTCGGCCGAAAATGCAAAAGACAACTTCCGACGGCGAGACATAAACAGACGGGACCGCGTTGACAATCAAGAGGAGGATGAACGATTGGGAAAGATGTCACGTTGACCTGTCCGGGTGCGTACAGCCACGTATTTATTCATGAAATTGCAGAAATTCTGATAGGGAGATAACGTTAGACGAAATGTCACGTGGTCATCTTTTATACCGACAATTGGGAATAATGGAAACTTTTTTAATCTTTTTTAAAAAAACGAGGAACGGTACCTATATTCGTCATGAGAACTCAATAATGTAATACAGATCATGAATACTAAATAGTATGTGAGTTGTCTGAAAATTTCCATTGGGAAAAACGAACGGACTTTCCTTTGTGGTCTACATTTGTTTAATATTAATCACGAACAGTTTTATTATCAATATTTCCTCATATTTTACTATTTGGTTGTCCCAAGGAAGGTTGCACGTCTGCAATCGTTTTGCTTCCTCTAATTTTTTCCTCGACCAACGCACGACAGAACCGATTTATCGGCAAGCAATGTCAGAATATATTCCGATGATTAATATCTTCAAGGTGTTTTGAAATAAATTCTCAGAGTCGGTTGATAAGAATATTCTTTTACTGCCTAGTTCCTAAAAAAACGAACAGTACAATAAAACCATTTATTTCGTTCAACGTAAACAAGGAATCCACTATCTCAAAGCATGAACACCCAAGTAACAACACAAATTTACCTTTTAGTACCTTACAATGTGTACCATCCAGTATATACCTTGGGAAATATTCATTGTCGAAGAATAAAATTAACATCTGTCCGACTTTGTATATGTATATCTTCAAAATCATCGAGTGTCTACACCTAATATTACACATATATTATTTTCAACCTGTAAACATCTTACAAAACCCCATTCAAAGTCGGACAATTGGGCTCTCTCCCTTGCAAGATATTTAAAACCCACCTTACCATTCGAGGGTTAATATCCCTCCGAAATTCCAATCGAAAAAGAGGAAAATGGCCGAGAACGTCGTTGTGGACCAGTTTAAAACGGAGCGCCGTTGTCAGGAATCGATAGAAGCAGAAGTTCGTGAGGCGTCGACTTCGCTCGTGGAGGTTCGCACGGCCACTAATCAATCCGCGGGAGGCTTTCGTGTTTATCAACAAGTGCCGCATACACCTGATTCGCGGGACACCCTTCCGTGACAATCCACGTCTCGTCCCGCCCTGATCGGCGGTGGTTAGTCGCGTTCCGTGCGTGTGGCAGGGCTCGCCCGATGGAATCGTGCCTCGAACTTCCAAGTGCGTCCTTCGTCGGAGAGCCTGTGTGACGGCGTGGTAAATCGTGCCATTGTGTCTGTGCTTTCCCAAGTCCGTCCATCGTCGTCGAAGGTTGCCTGTTCACGGCGCGTCTTCGCGGACCTTCCACGTCGTCTTTCCTCTTCACTCCTGTGTTTCCTCCACGCTTTCGCCTTGGTTTCCCGACTTTCTTCGCGTTGCGAATTTATTGCAGCCGCCGCCGCCGCCGCCGCGACTCTATTAATAACGAGAGACCCCGGTGTCGTTGTACGCCGTTCGTGTTTTCGACTTCGTCCAACGATGTTTCCTCTAGGATATATATCCATGTACGAGGACTCGGATCCGGGAATTCTTGGGCTTTCCGCAGTATCTATGGTCGATCCTTTTGTGGACTTGACACGGTAATATTTAACCCATTTGCAGTCGATTTCGAGGGCAAAGGGTTAATAAATTGGTGCGATTGTGTTTCGGACAGGGTGAATGAGTTGGTCTATGTTTGTTCTGTCTGTGGTCTATAATTTAAAGGAGGTCAGTTGTTTCAGGTTTTCACGAAATTGTAGGAATGTTTTTTGTTATAATTCGTTTCGGTGTTTTCGAAGCTGGATTTATTTAATACGTTGACGTGGATCTGCGTCACGAACAGGGGCTTAAGCCATACAGAAAGAAGAAAAATCGTACACCAACGCGTTAAGGGCTCTCGAGATCCTCGGTGGTGGTGTATATCGGTTTGGGAAAACTCCGGGATGACGTTCTTATATTTACACACTGGGCTTCGTCTTTCGAGCGCTGTTCCACAATGTCCTTTCAGCTGTTCTTCATAATTTAACGTCCCACGTTTTTTCGGGAATTAATGAGGGTTTTGATGGTAACACGGCGGCGGTACATTATAATCGCGTTTTCAATCTTTTGGCAAGATGATCGGGCTTCCGTCATGTATAGTAAACAATCTTTCTACGCGTGACACGTTGCAGATGTACGATCGTTTTGGAAACGAATGTGTTTCCCCAGTCGTAAATAAATTTCTAGATGATTACGTTATGTTACCGAAAATTTCGATTGCAACACCGAATGTGTTCTGCATTCGTCCTAGATCCTTCCTCGAATCGATCCACGACCAGAAGCTCAAACCTGACCACAAAATCCAACCCAGTACTTTCCACGAAATCGTCCGATAATCGGATAAATTTATACCTTTAGATGAGAGTAAAGATCATGTGAACAGCCGAGTAGCCTTTGTTTCAAACGATGACGATGACAATGGAAATTCCCATGTAGGGATACGCGTCGAAGGGACAGGTTAACGAAAAAGGATCTCCTCGATCGGGAGGATCGGTTGCGCGACGATGCACGGGGTCCGATTTTCGGAGGGTGAGCCCGAGAAGGGGGATGGCCATCGAAAATATGAGAAAAGGGGCGCGGTTTTCGGAAAGCGGCCGTCACTATAAATAGAGGCGCCTCGTGCGTGCGTGCTATGCTTTTAAACATAGTTTTGGCAGCGCGAAACGTCAAACCGCCTCGGAGTGGCAAAGCGCGTGGATCGGTACCCGCGAGATTTCACGGAAAACGGTCGATTATCCCCGTTACTCTTCCACGTTCTCACGGATCCGCGACCACCAGACCAGGCAGTATTGTTCTTCGTATCGAAAATGTGACATCGGTGATACGTTGTAAGAATACGTTTCGTTTCGGTTCGGTTCGCGGTTCGTCGATCGAGAAAAGAATCAAGAACAAAGAGAGAGAGAGAGAGACAGAGAAAAAAAAGAAAAGGTTCGTCGACAACGTCGCGTCCGAGATACGACGCGTTAAAAGTCGCTGCGTGCAACATTTTCAACGGAAGGTCGTCGGGTGTAATAATTTCGTAGAACGTTTCACGTGTTTTTTCGTTTTTTTTTTCTTGCTTCCTCGTGATTGTTAATTTTAATTGGCTGGTCGAGGAGACCAGGGGACAGTGTTCGAATCGAAGGTGTAAGCGCGCGCGCGCGATAACGTTGACGGGAACTCGTTCTCCTTCCGGGTCATCGGCGAGTGGTGCGTTTTTTCGACTTCTTTCTCGGGTGGGAGGGCTGGAAGTTAGGGGGGAAGGATTAAGGAAAGAGATAAAATGAAAAGTGCGTCGGAGAAGTGCGACAAGGAGAACCAGCGGCCGATGGAGGCGAGTCTGTTGGCCGACAACGAAAACGCGCAGGATGCCCAGGACGAAGAGTAAAAATCGCGCCACTAACAAAAACACACGTTCCCGCGTTTCGTGCGTGTGCCCGCCGCTACGCGTCAGGTTTCCGGTCCCCATCCGTTTCCGAACGCACATTTCGAGCCAATGGTCTCGCACACACGCTTACCCTTGTTTCGATACGGGACGGTCCTAACCCTTAACTGGTGAGGTTGAAATCTTATTTTACAATTATTACTAGACTGTGGAGGTTTATGGAAATAGGTCAAAATTTTGAATTTTGTACTGGGGGAGTAGTGCAGAAATCGTGATAATTAAATTATAATTTAACTTTTTCTGGGATATTATTAATACTAAACTAACTCTGTTGAGTGAAGTCGTCGGAAAAGGGGTTAAGTAACTATTGAATAAAAATAATGTGTTCATGGGGTTCCCCAGACTTCACTTCACCGGTTAAGGAATAAATTCGTGCTACGATCGGTAAAGGGTTGATTCTATACGATTGATTGAAAATTATTATCGTCTTTCCGGACGTGACAAAGGAAAGTAGATTAACAGGCAACGAATCGATCCTCTGCTTCGTTACATCGCGAATTTCGGACCATCCTGTAAATACACTTGACATGAGTAAAATTACAGGATACAGAGATTTATTCGTAGACGTATTAGACTGAGCAACAAGAATTTCACTCATCTCTGGTATTCACGCTGATACTTTCGTTTCGCCGGCACTTTCCACGAGCACCGGTAACATTTTTCCCTCGGAAGAACGATTAAAGGTTCCCGTAGGAAAGGGTCACCAACAAAATCGTACATTCGAAGAACAATGTTTGCAAACGGTGTTCCAGGAAAATATTTATTCGTCTGTTTGGCTGGTGAGAATAATTGCAAAATCTGCATTGGCACGTACGCGACACGGTACTGGCCAGAACACATGGTCACCGCTAGTTTTACGCGTAAATTACCAACAGTGCACCGCAACAATATTTATCGCCAATAAATTTCGATTCTTTTATTCGTATTCTGAGAATACAGTCTCCCGAACGTTAATATATTAGCGATTAAATTGATTAAAAGCCTCCGCGAAGTTCCTCCGAGATATCTTCAATAAACTCCTCTCCACCGAAAGCTGTCCAGCGAACGAAACGAGCTACTCCTCCCTTTATCAATTAACTCAGGATTTATCCCGCCACATTTCGCCACCTGTGCGAAATAACAGATCGTTCTGAATCGACGAAAAATCACGGCATCGACAGGTCCAATTAAACGACGAGAATAGAGGCGGAGGATCGGCTCGATCGTCGAAGATATCGCGGAGGAAGTGTAATTGGCCGCCTGTCGCTTAATTATTAATTGCAATAACGAACGCTGTCGGCCGTACGCTCTCACGTGGCCAAACTCCCTGCGTCTCCAACGACTCCTGCGCCGTTTATTTTCGAGCGTTTCTGCTTGTTATTCGACCATGTTAATTAACCTTGATGCGGCGAGAAGCGGCGCGCTTCCCGACGTTCGATTTTCATTTATGCGATATTGGCCTGAGCCGACGTCGACCAACAGAGGCTGTGTGTGGATCGTGAAAGGAGATTAACGCGCATTATGGCTCGCGATCTGGCCGCACGCCAATGGACTCTTCTCAATCGACCCCATCGTACCGACACCGCGACGCGCTTCCTCTCCGTGGTCCCCGGTTCGTTTAAAAGAGAGATTCGTGATTCCTGTGTTCTGTATCGCAGATACGAAGGGTTTCGTACGGGACGAATCGGATCAGCTGCCCGCGCTCCTTTGGTTAAGTACAAATGATGGCGAATGGACTTTGGTTTTAACCTTACCCCGAGTTACCCCCGTCGATTGTCGTTGTTAGCCCTCTTAACCCTTTCGTTCCGAAATTATGGAAAAATTACCAGAGAAATACTTTATTGTATTTTTCTGTATATTACGTGATGTAGAAAGGATTCATAAGAATATTTTAACATTTTGAAAACGATCTAACGCGCTGTTTTTTCATTCGTTGTCCCTCAATTATAAATTGCTTATAAGATAAACAAAAACAATTCCAGCTTGTACAGGTTTGTTTATTAAAGCATACTTAATTTCTCACGACCCAGTCGTAATTCACGGTTTTTTTTACACCATGATTATCTTCCCAAGCAAAATCGAGGATGACGTGATACTAGGAGGGCTAACTCGCGACCAAGCTGCGACTCCGAACAGGGGACGTCGACGGAATTTGTTTCTTTTTGTTGTACAGAATTTGACCTGCGACAGACCCGACAAGTTGATTTTTTTCTCGTTTTTTTCGCTTCATCAACGTTTGTCGATTTCTTACGCGCGAACAGGTGGGTTCATTCGACAACGAAAATAACGAGACTCTGTTTTGTTTTTTCGGGGCAAGGATACAGCGATCTGTATCGTTTCGCTGCACTTGCTGTGTGTTATTTTTGCGATAGCTTGCTTGCTGATCACTTATTCGCATGAATGTTTGTTTCACTGGCGAAATGCTTGCTCGCCCTGCAACCCTTTAACGATCACGTTCTTTCTTGTTACACCCATTTTTCATGCTGACCGATAATTGAGCATTCATTGTTTCGATTTTCTTGCGGTTTAGTGCGATGTCACCGAGCAATAAAGGCACAGACGAGGCCGTGAGCGACGCGCTGTTGGAGAAGCTCAGAGTTTGTGCGTCCAAGCCGCAGGAGGCTGGCGACACGTTCAGGAACGTCGCGGCCAAGATTCATGCACGTGTTACATCCACAGGTAATCAGAGTAATCACCCTTTCTTCTCCTTCAAGAACTCATTTTCTTTCCCCTTCACTTGTTTTGCATCATATTAACCCTGATCCATCCTTTGTGCAAATTTGACACATTTTTACCCTAAGAAATATAATGTTATTCGGTAATATGTAGGTAAATTTATCGGAAGCTCCGTGATTTTTATTTCGAAGAATTTGTAAATTTAACTGTTTATGGCTTCGTTATATTAATTCTTTATCACTGTGTCAATTTGACACCGAGGAGTAAACCATTCCTGCGTGAACCATTCTTCCGTTACCCTCCCTGGATCTTTTATACCCAGACCTATTTTTCTATATCTTGTAGGCTTCCAAAAAATCTGAAAAAATTCAGGGATACTTCCTAGGGTTTCTACATAATTCGGTGATTTTTAAAGTTGAATGTTAAATGGTGTTTCTCATAGCAATCCCTTCGTTTTGGAGATATCCAAGCGGAAAATTTTGCTCGTGCCTTAAAAGAGTCAGGATTGGTCACGGAGGGTTAAGTTGGAAAATTGAGGGACGGATGTGGGTTAAAATCAAAGTACATCTTTCAGATTCCGAATGCTGCATTAAGATTTCGAAGGCGTTGTAGAAATTCTTTAAGTTTTAAAATTAGGTTAATTCGAACGACTGCAGAAATATATTTCCTTTTTTTTTTTGAACTAGTTTTCGTGCAATGCGTTGCACCCTGCCGAAACCATAAGCGAATGCGGCAGCAAAGTTTTAAACGGGTCGAAACAGATTGGACACTTTAAGACGGGGCTCGTGCCGTTAAATTGCTATTTATATCACGAACCTCGGCTACCATTTCATTCCCGACTAATCACCAGGAACTTGTACAACTTATTATTCGTACCGTATATTACGATGGGTTGCGGGACCGTAATATTACCGGTCGCAGCATCGAGTCCACTCGAAACACTTCCGGGCCAGTTTTGCAATTCTTCTTTTATTCTTTATAGGGGAACCGGACTAATTCGTGTCCCCACGAATTCTCCTCCAAAACGTCGAACTCTTATAAAAAAAAAAAAAAAACTTCGGTCCTCGCGTGGCGTGTGTCACGTGAATAATAATAATAATTCCTGGAACCCGACATCGAGCCTTGAGCAACTTTCTTCATTGTTCTCTCAGCTAGGCAGAAAACGGACGAGATTCGCTTTCGGGTCACTTTCGAACTTGTTCCTCGTATTCTCCCCCACCCCCTGCAAAACTCATTTCACCGAGCATCCACGTATCCGAATAATAACCGGAAATGGTAAAACTGTCGGCACCGAAACGTCGAGAACGTAAAATCGAAACAATCGTAAACTTGGTTTCGCCTCGGATGCATTTCACGATAAACGCGTTTTCACCCAGGATGCATATCGCGTTTAATCGTGCACCCTCGCATGCTACCACACTCCCCCAAAGGGGTGGGTTATCTTTAACGGATAATCGACACTGAATTTCGGTAACGTGTTGTGTGTATATTTAGAAGCACGGTTTTATTTATCGCGAGACCTCTGGGATCAACGCTAGGCGATCGATGTTTTTTTTTATGTTTCTCTTTCGTGTGCACTGTTCGGAGATGAAAGAAAACGGACGCGACGACTTCGACGACGGATTCATCATAGACGGTCCTAGGGACTGGCGAACAGGTGGCGAACGTACGTGGGTAACGCCAGCCAGTCGTTCGTTATTTTCGCCTAAAGCCGGCTGCTCCCGTCGTCGGCCGATTGCATAAGGACTTTCGGTAACGGTGATAGATCGTTTGGACGTGGTCCAAGGGGCCGAAGCGATGCCGAACAATACACAACGGGGCGCGCGCGTTCGATCGTCCCAAAGTGTATTGCGGTCGTGCCAATTTGATAAGGACTTTCTGTCCCCGTGTTCACGTCGCTCGATATTTCTGCATATCCGAAAGCCACTGTCATCGGGTGCTGACTCATCGTTTACTCGCCTAATCGGCCCCGTTGCAAAATGCGAACAGAGGACGGATTCTATTGGAATTCTTTTTCAACCCTTTCGATACGGCCATATCTGCCGCGAAAGGTATCATACGTTACGAGGCTGTCGCACTGGTATTTTGGAGCAATAGAATATGTACTAGTCAATGCTTCTGTACGTTTAGATATTCAATTAATTGCTTGTCATTGTTTGTTTTGCTTCTTCGAACATATTACGAAAGCAGACGACTACCAGGCAATCATAAGAAATATAAACGAAGATTAAGACCAATACTGGTTCAAGTTATTAAATAATTGCATATACATGATTGTGTTTATACGTCGATGTCAATTTATTACATTACGGGAGACGTTTAATCAACCAAGAATGCTGGTGGCTACCGATAGCCCTGTGCACGATCAGCCTCTTGGCATGAAATATTCAATGTCCAGTTTTTTTTTCGGTGGATAGTGTTCATGGCATTGGGAACGATTGGCCTTGTGTCAACTTTGAAATGGGAGCTACGCGTTTCGCCAATCCACAGCGCGCCCCGGTGATCGTCGCATGGAGGGCATTGTTAGATTGTTACCTCGCACCTGTTCGTCCCTATTATTTATTATGGCAGAGATGTTATTGCGTTTGGCACTGGGAAACTACATCGGTCCGCGGGCAAATTTACATCGTGCTCGGTTGTTGGTTTTCAATGTGACTCGTCACGCCGGTTCTTTGGGACGAATCAATGACAATTCTGTATGATTGTACGAGTACCATAAAGTATTTATTGGCATCAAGAACCACAGAACGTCCCACGTAAAACGAGTCCCGCTGGTTAAGTACAAATCCACACAATTGAGAAAGATTTGTATTTGTATACCACTGCAAAAGATGTTGCAAATGACCTCCTTCTGCTTCTGTGAATTTTTCGCACGTGAAATCACGTTCACACTGGGCGTTAAATGGTTAAAATAATATGGGGTTTTGAATCGTTTGAAAACAAATACAAACCTAGTGTACTACTAATTGATACACCTAATATTTAAATTTCCATCAAAATCTTCCTCCATGTTCACTTCTATTCACTTCATAACCCATTCGTTCACCGTCATTCATTTTCCAATGGTATTCATAAATGTATAATAATTTTTCAGATCGACGAGTACGCGAGCGTACGGTGGACAAGTTATGGCGCAAGAATTCCGGGGCGATGGAATTATTCATCGCGACGCTGGAGGTGGGTGACATTTAACGTAACCATAATTTTCCCTGTTGCACGAGAATTTTTTGTCACCCCCTTGTCACGCTTCTGTAATTTTATCGCGGAATCCAGGGTACCCCTTAATCACCGTTCCCAATTCTCAAGGGGGGCGTGACCGAGGGCAACGTAGCTTTTTCAGAATAGTCGACGTTTAATCAACACTTCGCAGAACCAATTAGCCGGGGCGCGGATAAACCATGTCGGTCGAACGTTTGGTGCGCACACGGCATGGCGTGGTTAGGTCGCATCAACCCTTCGGGGACCCCCATTGTCTATCTTGTCGACGGAGGCTTCCTGCAGCGTGCAAAACTGGAAATCCGTTCGTTCCATTTTCTGATAAGTGTTGCACGCACGCGGTACCACGGGGCCTAATTAGCCCCGTGGCATTTGCCGCACGTCAACGTATCTCTCGATCGCTCGAACAGTTTCAATTGCAATGGTTTTCGGCTTGTTTGCATTCCAGTTTTGCATTCCAACTTCTTTTGTCCTTGTCTCTTCTATTTGGTTTAATACGTATGATGTCACGTCGATATTTGTGAAAAGTCCTGTTTGATGTGGTTTTCAATCCTGGAAGTTGAATTGATTAAGTTTTTGCCGTCAAAGATGATCGATTCGTTACAGAATTGCAAGGATCACGTGGTCAACTACAGCATCGCTGGTATACTACACGAGTGCATATCACCCCGTATCGCCAAGGGGAAGACCAAAGGGAACAAGAACAAAAGTGCCACGAGTAATAGCAATTTTTAACATTCTGGAAATTAGTGTCCCTTCTATTCGAGAAACTCTATTGTTTGTAGAAACTTAAGTTATTGTTGGGATTATTTATACCTTGGTAGATCGTATGATTGATCGTTCGTAATTTGGTCGATCCTGTAAATTTTGCTATCGTTCACAGAATCCAGCAGCCGAATGGCAGTGACGCAGCTGATCAATTTAGGCATCACGCAAGTCCTAGTTAAGCTTTTAATTAACCTGCAACATGCGGACACCATATCGAGCGAAGTCCTAACGCAGGAAGTACTCTGGATATTGGGCCAGGTGAGGCGTGGCTCGTTATCCTCGTTAGATTCCTCGAAGGATGTACATTAGCATTTTATTCTGATAAAAATTGCAGGTGGTCCAGAGGGACCAGAAATTTGCATCGAAGATGAAGATGCTTAACACCGTCAAAGTGTTCCACGCGCTCCTCAAGCAACATTACAACAACAGCAAAACCCTGTTGCCCTTGCTGTTGATCATTAAGTGTCTCGTTAGAAATTGTGAGTAATTTTTGCCTGTCTAATTCCTGTAAGTTCCCTATTATTTACTTAAAGTTTCTTCTTCTGGTCAGCATACACTCTTCAGGTATTGGTGAAGGACGGGATCGCCAGCACGTTCGAGAAAACGTTCATCTCCGTTGGTTACGCGCCCCATCTGAAACTGAAGTTGTTGTTAGAGTGTTTCAAATATTGTACGATGAACAGTACGTATACAGGAATTTATGAAACTAAAACATCAGAACTATTGTGCTTATACTATAGAACTAATTCAATTGTATTTGTAGAGCTCTGTTGCACGAAGTTCGTGAAGCTGGGCATGATGTACCTGCTGATGCGGATCTTCGACAGATGGGAGCGATTCGACGGTCCGTTGAGACTGAAAATCTGCAATTATGCACTGATCAGCATTCAGCATCTCTGCGTCATAAGTGAGTTCAACGGTGTCGACCTTTCCGTCCTTCGAACTACGATAAATATCTGTCAGGATGTGCGAATCTATAAAACATAAAATGTGATAGCTTAATCCTTTGCACTCCAATAGTGCTGCTACAGCAACATATATCGCCGTAAACTCTATATCTTATCGATTCAATACAAAATAAATTTCGTTCCTTGGGAAAGCACAACTTGTTAATTTCTTACTCAATTTGATAGTTACCATTCAGTTAAGATCAAAAAATTTCGGAGTGTAAAGGCTTAAAGTGATTCCTCTTCGGGCCAGTAGCTATCGACTTCAACGTCCATGGTAGTCTGGACAAAATTTTCATTATCGTTCACTTCGAATGAATAAATAACTGGACATTACCTTTATGTGCTGTTTCTATTCATCGTCTGCTCTTCGAGTAAAATTCTCCTTGCCTCTATCACTTGCGTAACTTCTATGCAAATCGGAATACCACTGTACATTCATCGTCTTCTTTTTGTAATTCTTTCATATTCCCAATGACGCCCGGAAACATTGATAGTGTACGATTCTAAACACTAAACATGTAAATGCACGTCTCAGACGTTCCTCGAAGAGGTGATTACACGCGCCCTTTTCGCTCGTTTCAGAAGTCGGCAGGAAGGCTATCAAGTGGAACAATGGACTGCAAGTGTTGTACCGGTTCTGCAGCAACTGTCCGGAGGATAAAGCGTACGATTGTCTCCTGTCCCGTATATGCGGTATCATCAATCAGTGTCTGGAGAAGAAGGAGTTGCCGGTGCCCGAAATGTCTCCGGCAAGGTGAACGTAACCGTTCAAGGTCGGCCTCGAATCGATCGAGGCTCGATCGATCCTTGAAATGTCGATCTTTTCCTGCAACGGTAGTTTATCGTCGATCTCCGATTAACGGTTCCATATCCGGCCGATTTTTATCGGAACGCAAGACGCAAACGGAATAATATTATCGAACTCGGTATCGTTAAACTCGAATTTAGAAATGATCATTGTCCCGGGCCTGTTAACGCTGACTAAGAACCGTGAACGCTCTACTTCTTCGTGCTGCCAGATCTTTAATCATACGTTATAAGTGTGTCGAAAGCGTCCTTCACACGAGAACTGGACCATGTTGCGTAACCTCGATCCGCGTTGGTGTCGAATTATACGTGAATTTCTTGCTGGGTGAACAGACGATAACACGTGTCATTCGGGAAATTTTACAGATTCACGTTGCCGGAGGCGAACGTCAGGCCTAGCAGCGCTGAAAGCGGCAGCGACATCGACAGTCAGGTGCGTATTTTCGTCCGGCGAAATTATGTAACCCGTGAAACGTTACACTCTGACGATACACGCTCTCTGGTGTGGCTTTAAAACATCGAGCCAGATCGTTGTTGTTCGAACATTTGTTTCTTCTTTTTCTCTCTCTCTCTCGAGATCATTGTGTTCGTGATATTTGATTTTCGGTTCGATCATGGCGGATGAATTTTTTTCAGGCGAACAGCGTGGCTTCCATGGGGAGATTGTACAGCGACCTTGATTCCGGGGACGAAGAAGAGAACCAGAATTCGAGGTCGAACGACACCACTATGCACACCGCCGACGAGGTGGACGAAAGTAAATTCTTCGCGGGCGTGTTCACGTCGCAGAGAACCGAGGAAGACCTTAACGAGTACGTTAACAGTGATCTTAACCCTGGAATAATGCCATGACATTTTCTAAAATCTCAGAAAACCGTACCAACTGAATGCTAGAACATCGAGTTGCGATTTGTACAGTGATTCACACATTAGTCCACAGAGACTTCTGCAATAACAATTAGTAGTCAAAACATTTCTATAATTTTTGTTCATATATTATCCTCATCGTTACTCTTACTAGTACCTTTACTATCGTAGAAATCAGCACTGTCGGAATTAATGCCGATCAGACATTCAAGTTCCCTCAGGTAAAATGTTCCATTGTTGGCTACGCACAGGTACACTGTCTTCTTCAAGGAGCTAGGCAACTTGTCTCAGCTCTGCAAGTCCTCCTCGGAGAAGCTGGTGCTTGGCGACCCTGCAGAGGAGAACAAATTAAATTCACGCCTCGCGAAAGGGTTCAGAACCACTATAAAGTACGCGATGAAGGAAGGTGGGAGTGGCAGGTGTTCACCGGAGAACGTGGTCAACACGATCAAACTGTTCGAGAACATGTCGTCGAACATGACGGAACAGCAGGCGTATTGCGTTGTCGCGAGTCGAGTCAGAAGCGTTATCGATTTCGTGAAGGTCGCTTACCCGGATCTGGTCGGCGGCGATGCGCTCGGTAAGGAGGAACCGTTGAACAACAAGGACAGATGGGTCTGTCGATCGAAGCTGCTTACCTGCGTGGAACGGGGACTTCATGGTGGTACCCAAATGCACGAGGTGGTGTACGATTTGGATGCCCAGGCTAGCTCTGTCCTAGAAAGCCGAATCTCGAGCGACAGCCATTTGTGCAACTGGGATGACAATAGAATAAGAACGCCGTGCGACGACACGAAACACTTGCATTTCGAGTCCAGGTTCGAAAGCGGCAACCTGAGGAAAGCTATTCAGGTACAATTCTACGAGTGTTTTATATCAGTTTTTATATTCTCGGAACCTGTGTTCACCGTATGCTCAAGATATACTTTCATTGACTTCTATCGGGTCGGATTACACGTAACTACTATAAGGTCAATACTGATAGTTCGGTTCATTTTTTGCGTAGCTTAACGAATATAGATTATATAGTATCTACCAAAATACTTTCCTCGCTATCTAGATCTTCAGTTAGTTTCGACTCAGCCGATACATATCGCGACAAGCCTGCGCCGTTTCTTTCCAATCCTCTTCCTCGCAGATAGGCCTGAGAGAGTACGATTTGATCCTGACGCCCGACGTGAACAGCGGCTCCAGGCATCAATGGTTCTACTTCGAGGTCTCGAATATGGATGCAAACGTCGCGTACACGTTCAACATCATCAACTGCGAGAAGCCAAACTCACAGTTCAATTTCGGCATGAAGCCGATCCTGTTCAGCGTGACCGAAGCCCAGCTGGGTAGGCCAGGATGGGTGCGAACCGGCGCTGACATATGTTACTACCGAAACTGTTATCAACGACCAACAAAAGGGAAAAATTACTTCACCACCTCGTTCTCCGTGATATTCGCACACGTGAACGACGTCTGCTATTTGGCCTACCATTTCCCCTACACGTACACTCAGCTGATGACCAATATCTGGAAGTGGACCAAGAAGGTCCCTGCGAACGCTTACTTCCGTGTGGAGACACTCTGCGAGACATTGAACGGAAATGAGAATCCTTTGCTGACTGTCACGTCGTTGGACTCGAAGAGCAATCCCGTACAGGTGAGTGTTGCTTCGAAGACTTTTTCTTGGGGGACGAGAAAACGGTTATTTTTGTATTAGTTGCAACTACTTTAGGGATCGGTGTGAAAGAAATCTTGACAAAAATGTTCATCAAGAATAAATAAGAGCCACCCCAGCGTGTATATTGAAAGTTTTCATTAAAGAGTAATCGATAGGTCTCCACTCTTTATTTTCCTGTTTTTCAGAATCGTAAGATAATATTCCTGACGTCGAGAGTTCATCCAGGCGAGAGCAACGCTTCCTGGGTGATGCACGGTACTCTGGAGGCGTTGTTGAGCAACAACACCTACGCGTCGAGCTTACGCGACGATTATGTGTTCAAGATCGTGCCTATGCTGAACATCGAGGGGGTGGTGAACGGTTGGTGAGTAACACCTGATTTACTCTTACAAGAACTTTTAAGAATTGTATTCGTACCTTTATTAATATTCAATTACACAAGTTACACATTCGCGCCGTGTTTACGCAATGATAATTCAAGATTGCGACGACGACGACTTATATCCGTTAACGGTTTAAAGAGTCGTGTTTCTCGAACTACGCGTGTGCCGAATTTCGTACGTCTGGATGATCGAAACGTTCCAGAGCCGCGTTTCAATGATCACCTAAGATCGTCGATATCTCGTTTCCCCTGGAGCCTGAACAGCCCCTTCTGATCTCGTTCAAACACACCAGACACAGGGATCGAATTGAACACGCTCGATCGAACGGTTCAATCGTGATTCCTTTTCTATATTTAAACATTCGAATGCTTGGATGAACGGGGCCAGATCATCGATCCGCCGTGAAACGTTTCATCTTGCAGACGTACGGAGTTATTAACGTTGCCTAAGATGATTACTTCGATACGTGATGAGATGGTTTGTGACGCTGGCGGACACCCAACCCTGCACCCAATAATGATTCCAAGTTAGCCTTATCTAACGATAATAATTCCCACTCCCCCGCCGTTACGTTTCCTTCGTTTCCCTGTCTTGACGCCTGAGATCCAACGCAGACCGAGTCTCCTCGTGTTATTATTTATTATCTACGAGCTACGAGCGAATAGCCGATAATTAATGCAACGAATGTTAATTCCGATAGAAGGCGACCGAAGGATAGAAGAAGAACGGAACAGCGGGGTCGATAGCGTACGCGAATATAATACGTCCGCCAGCGTCACAGAAATGTGCGATTAAGGATCGAAATTTCATGATCGCGCGTGAATGCCCTTGCGAGAAAATATTCGGTTATCGTCGAGAATCCTCCACCAGAAAGTTCTTATAGACGTTGTAAGGCTTCTTGCAAAATTTACGACACTTTCTTGAGCAAAATCACGGTAAAGTCGTCAGCCTTTCTCGAGTATAAATTATACATAAATTTCGAAAGTAATCCTTCGCGGTTTCGGATGATATTTTCAACCTAGTCCGAAAAATCCACCCCCCCCCCACCCCACCCCACCCCTGGTCGATTAGAAATCCTCGACGATTCGAAAACGAGCACAACTAGAATTCCTTGAATCGGAAAATGAATGATGAGGCGATGAATAGAGAGGGCACACGATCCCTTTACTCGTGCGTCGGCGAGAATCGGGATCGCAGCCCATGCGGCGACGACACGGATATACACATTATGATAACGTACGTAATAGAAAATCTAGTTCGATTCTCGGGATTCTCTCCCCGTGGTTTCGTATTTTTTCTCTTCACTTATCAACGAATAACGCGTGACGATGCCTAAATGCGGTGAAGCGTTTTTTTTTTTTTCTTTTTTTACTTGGACGGAGGATCTAATACTTTGCCGTTGCTGCGCACTTTAATGTTGTACCTGTAGGCCGGTTCCGCTTCTGGCAGTATCGTGCTGCTGTCGTCGTCCAGATCCTTCATCATCGACGGCTCCGCGGCCGACGCGTCCGGTTGATCGTTCTGGGTGTAATCCTGCATGCTGTCGTACGGGCCAACCGTGTGCGCGTCCTCGAGACCGTTGTTCGGCGACTCGGTCTCCGATTGTTGGATCTCGAAGTAGTCTGGCGAATCTCGATGCTCGACCTTCATGTCCGATGACGAACGAAGGGACGAACGATGAATCTCCCGTGTTTGTAGACCCTCGAACACGTTCTCCTTTCGCGCCTGTGGGGCGGCGGCTGGGCTGTCGGTGAACAGGCTCGCGATGTCAGGAAGATGATCGGGTCTTGTGTTGTCCAGTTCAGGATTCGTCGGCTCTTCGTGGCCCTCGGTGACTATCGGCGCGGACGTCGACGATTTGATCGATTGCGGCTGATGATTGTCAGACGCGGGAACGGCCGTGGTGATCAGCCTGCTGACGACCGGGTCCTCAGGTAACTTCTCGTCTACGACGGAGCTCTTGTCCTCATCCTCTTTCTCTTCCACCGGCGTTCCGTTCTCTTCGATGTAGTCCGGGTGCTTCTCGTTCGTGTTCGCGATACTATCCTCGTAGTCGTCGACCTGGTCGTCGCTGGCTGGCGTCGTGGTGGTTGTTATGTAGGGTCTGCGATTTCTGGAAATCCGTCGGAGGTCTCAAGGGAAGGTTGCCTCGGTGGAACGTGGACGGAAGCCATAGATCTTCAAACGGGGGGAAGGAAAGACTCTTCCCTCGTTTGCGGGGTGGGGGATAGGGAGGATCGTTGACTTTGAGGGGGATACATTTGGAAATTGGAAACCGTAGCCTGTATATTAGTGATGGCGATACATTTATCATAGTTACAAGTGAATTAGAAGTAATGAAATACGTATTGAAACCAATGATTAAAGTAGACAATTGAATTGATTGGTTGTACTAGCTTCACTACTCGAAAATACTGTGGTAATAGACAATCCAAAAATGAAAATAAATCATTTATTTGAGCAGATATTTAATAAGACAGATTCAGGTAACAATGTGGAAAAGAAATCGACCAATCATAAACTTTATGGGGTGTTCGAAATATCGATATTGTATCGTCCATCACTACACATATACAGTGTATATCTGTTGGTATTAGTCGCTTGTGGTGTTAGAAGCATTATTCGTCAAGAAAAAGTCCGGAACCACTACCAGTATACGAGGTGTTTCGTAGTACGCGCGTGTAAGTTGAAGTTGTGTACCGCGTATTATCGAACACCTTATGGTTTAATGTTAGGTCACCAAGAAAGTTTATACTATTTTAAACAATAGAGATAAATGTTTGGCTTCTATTATCTTTTCCCAACGATCTAACAATTTTTCTATTCTCTTTTGATAAAAGTATTCCTTTCTGGTATCGAAAAAATGCTTTAACCCCCTTTCGACGTCTCGTCGATTTTGGAATCTCTGTAACCCTGGTACTCAATTGCATTCATAAAGTGAACAAACCCGAATAACTGATTTGGACACAGTCATACTACGGTCACTTGTTCAAAACATTAAATAATTCATTGACAAAGCTTAGAAACTGGAAGGAACTTTCTTGGTTACCCGACAATTAGTGTAGCTATTCGAGAAGATCGAAGTGCATCGAATTCGTAAAGGACCAGTAGTGTCCACACTTTTTCACACGTGTAATGTGTGCTGTGTTCCCTGACGTTTGCGAGAAGCGAGAGAAGCCGTTAATATATTACAAGCTAGCATTACGTATTATTGTATTTCATCTTCGAACCGACGGTAAAGCAAAAGTGTCCTTCGTCACCAAGATTACGTCGTGATTCCCAACTACCCATTGTCTATCTTACGTTCTTATTCAATCTACATTATTCCATAAAGCGTTATCATCCGTTTCGTTAATTCGTACGAGTTGCACGGATAAAAAAACTTCCGACCGGATCGGTCCACGTTGATCCCAGCTGGAATCACTCGATCACCGATCCTATTGCGTTCTACGAAAACAAAATCTTGTTTGCAGTTATCGTGCTCTAATCAGTACATCCGACGTATTAATTTGCATACGAAACGTTCTGTGGAACATTTCGTAAAACGTTTCGACCGGTGAAAAGTACCAGATCTTACGAGGCAAAGCTGTGCAATTCTATTACAACCCATAATCACGTGTGCGTAGGCCAAGTCATCGCCAATTATCAACCCCCCGTCTTGCATATATCTTATCTCCCGTTTCAATTTTTTTGTCCGTGCTCCATCGCGAGATTCACCTTGGAAGAACACGTTAAAATCCTTAGATAGTCTATCTCTCTAGTATCTCCCTCTCTTTCTCACTCGGCAGTTTTGTGTATTTTTTGTGACAAGTATTATCTCACCTCTTACCCCTGAGTCGCAGAGACTGGAATGCTGCCGTAGTTGTAGTAGTAGCATCTTGTCTGCTCGCAAATGAAGTCCTTAACCAAGGTGCAGTCCTGCGCCTCCCATGCTAACGTGGGCGCGACCATCGCGACGCATCCGTCCGCGCTGCCGCTGTCGCCGCTGGAATCATATACGCGTATACAAGTTCCGGATTTGAATTCAAATCACCCCTCGGAGCAGCCCGTGGTGTGGGTATATCTATACACACGGCTAATAAATTATTCGATGCACGCGTTTCCGGGTCGGTGGTACGGGAAGGGACACCGATAATTATCGTTCGTGACGATGAATCGATCCTCCGGTCGTATTGTCTTCCCGGCCAAGATGACCCCAGGCGACATTCTAAACGTTCGTCCACAACCGCCTGATCTTTGTTCTTTACGCGATGTGCACTTGACGCTCGAGTTCCGGTTCCAACGAGTCTTTCGACCGTTCACGGTCGCGTAGTTTAAGGACAGGTGCCAGAGTTCCCTCTCCCCGGAAATTCGTGTCTACCTTTCTAATCCAACAGAGCTCGATCATATCGAGACTATGCATCCAATCGGGACTATGTTCCAATCGAGACGATCGGTTTGAGAATGAAAGGGTGTAGCCGGACGTGGGGGTCGTAATAGGGAAAATTGAGAATATGCGATTTTCCTCTATTTCTCCTATTCAATCGTAGTATATGAGGAAAACTTCCAGTTTTATCTAAAACAATATACAATTCTAGCAATGGAATTCTTCACCTCCGATGTATGTATATTCTCGTAGTTTGTGGAAGGTTGCTCGAGGCTCCGAGGAAAACGATGTAGCAAGGGGGATCCCGAATTTAATGCATCGAATTATTTTCTTAAGGACCAGACGCACGGATGTTTATCGCCGGTGAAGATTTTACGGCTGTTGGTCATTACCTTTCGCGCGCTACTCGTTGAGGTTCGGTGCCAGGTGGAACGTCGGCGGGTCTGTTGCCGGGTCGCCTCAACATGTAGTCGAAGGTTGCGTTGAACGGAAGACCCGTGCTCATCCAGAGGAACATGTCGGTGCCGAGCTTGTTGCCCGATGTCCAGAAATCGTACTTCACGTAGCCGGCGTTCTTCAAGTACTGCGTCATCGTGTCCGCTTTTTCTTTCGTCTCGAAAGAGGCCAGCTGAAGACCGAGGGAACGACAGTACTGATAGGCGAGGAAGTAGTTCAATTCGGGGCTGTACGGGTTCATCCTTGAGACGAAGTATTGCACGCCGTCTAGCTGGATCGTTGTGATCCTTTGAGCTGTAAATTGGTCTCAATTAATACGCCACTCAACACACGTTTGGTATTCGTGAATGTTCAAACGCCTGTTAAATGCGAGTTATCAATCAGTCACGATCGTTAACCCTTTAACCGTTTAATGCCCAGTGTTGCAACGGTGCAACGCTCGTTCTAAAAGTGCGTAACTTTTGTCAGCGAGGATGCATGTTTGCACAGATCTCCACGTTTTCGGTTTAGAAATTCAAGTATTTCATCCATAAACATATATAAAAGGAAAAAAATATGAAAAGTGTAGGTCTGTTTAATAACGATATTTTCGACTGCAAAATAGCAAGATACAACATATATATCAGTCTCATAATTTTGATATAACGATTCAAGGGCCGGGGCATTTACCTTTCAAAAATTATGAGTCTGATATATATGTTGTATCTTGTTATTTTGAAGTCAACAGTATCGATCAATGTTTTTTTTAATTATTTATAACCCTTTAACGACCAAACACCTCTTCAAATATGATTTCCTAGATACGACGTATCCTTTACACTAAGCGCGAAAGGATTAACAAGAAGTCATTGAGGTCACGATCGTCAAAAAGAATACGGTTCCAGAAATTCTGAAGTCTAAGAACGAATAGTATTCTTTTGAATAGTCACAGAATTAAGAATGCATATATTCCTATAGCCTTTTCACATCGAAGATCCCAGTACCGCCGGAATCTATACAGGTGTCGCCGTCGATTCATTCGTTACAAAAGCGATCGATCGACCATCCAGAAGCCTCCGTCTGGATAGGGCTGACTATGGGGGGATGAATAAAAAAAGGAAAATTCCTTTCTTGCTCCCGTATTATCTCATCGAGGCACGTATCCCACCGTTCACTTCCGACCAGGCCACAAATGGCAGCGGCCATACGCGGGGGAAAAATCATCCCGTGAATTCTAATCTACCCAGGCGTCCCGTTTTAGCGTTGTCGCGGCGTTGAACCGTTACGCTTGGAGCGTCGACGAGCAATTGCATCGATTAATTCGTGGATGGACGGATCGCGAAACGAATGGTCAAATGTCCTCGACCCATTCAACCGAAAATATTTTTCTTCTCGTACCAGTAACGTATATGGTGGCCCCTCGTCAATTAACCTCATGACGCCAGTTATGGCGATCGCGAAGCTTTGTTTACAGTGCTCTCTGACCGTGCATACCACGGTGCCGAGTTTCCTAACGCGTGCGCAGCTACGAATCATTCTCTCTAACGCGATTTTCATTTACCTTTGGCTGTGTGTACACTTCACTGACGCGGTTCGTTTCAGCCCAGGCCTGTTTCGCTTGTCCAGTGACACTGTACATTAGCGTGAAGCGGCGCGTGGTGTTCGCACGATCCACAACCGCTCAGGGTTCATTGAACTTGTACGGTTATTTGGTTAACAGTATTCATGAATTACGAACCCGTTTAGACACCCGAATAGCTACGGGACGACTAATCCTGCTAGCGAACCTTTGCTCGGCGTAGAAAAGTCGCTTTGAGTGAAATTTATTCGTGAACATTTTTTCGAACGTTCGATAGTCTCGTTGATTTCTTTCCTTGATTTGTCAATTAAAGAATATAGCGAGCTTCTTGAAACGAATATACATGGAGGGCACAGATTTATGGATCGTTGTTTCGACCAAGAATGTTACGAACAAATTTAAAAGTATTTCGAGAATGCGTGGGAAAATAAATGCATCGAAACTGTTCGAGGAAGTCGCACGTAGGAAATAAAATCACGCTGCGAGATCTTCGTAGGGTGCATCTGGTGTAAAAATGTTACGGATCGCAGAGCCGTCCGGCGCAGGTGGTGGTAAACGACCTGAAGGCCTTGAGACGTCTGCCGGCCAGTGTTCACCGCGAAAGAAGACGCCTGCTAGACGCTTTCAGCCGCGATCACATTCAGGAATTATTGCCACTCGGCGTCGCAATTAACGAGACTACGACGGCGATAAATCGACAGTGTTGACGTTCAGTGACTACCTACTAAATAGCAAAATGTTTGGTAAAAGTGACGAAAAAAAAGTTATCATGAAACGTAACGTTGGATTATGTGAAAAATTTGATATTCGATTATTTCTTTTAGTAATTTTATCCAATGGACGAGAAGGGAATAAAGATTAGGCTAAGTAGCAATTTTTATGCTATCGCGCGACACGGATAGAACTGGTAGAGGATCGAGAGAACGACGGACAAAATGATCTTGAAAGTCGCATGCCGTGATCAGCGAGACTGCACGTTTCCTCTTCAGCCGTTTGAATGCACCGGACGTCGGAGCCGACGTTTAGCCGGGGAAATAAGAGTACGAAGAGAGTGAATGTCGTCGGACAAAGAGAGGCCAGGAAACCATGGAAAACATCGACGTAGCACTGACCAAGGATCACTCAGGGGATCCTTCGAACGAGAAACATTCCTGTTGGCGGAGTTCCAACGAGGAAAGTCATCTCTCTTAAACTAATCGACTACTAAACGAACAGACACAGATTCTCTACGTTCACTCTAAATCGATTCAACGACCTAAACACGAATAATTCAGTCTCCAAATTAAATTCTAATCTGACAGTTTCTCGATTAAAGGTCCAGTTTCTTGGTCAAAGAATTTCTGATTCGATAGAAAGGTCGACGCGAGGGCCACGAATCCCAGATGCAGGTACCTAATGATCCAACGCATCAAGATTAAAAACAGCCTAGTTCAACGTTTTCGAAATACGTAGCTAAAGAAACCAGTCGTTTAGGTATAAAAAAAAAAGGAAAAATGGGTACCGACCTGAGGCGAAGGCCGCGACGGCCAGTAGCAGCAGAGCGATCTTCATGTTGCGCCGTGTGCCGATTAATCGATCAAGCAGCGGTTTCCGTTTCCGACTCTCGGAATACACCGGATGTTAGTGTTAGGGTCGCGTTCTCGGACTGGCCTCGCGCTGCGCCGTGGGCCCCCTTAAGAGTCTTCTGCCCGGATCCCCGAGGAGGGGGTCGTTGAAGATGATTCACTGGCTAACCTAGAGCAGGACGAGCGAACCGAGGGGAACCGAGGCGAGCGTGCCCACGAAGGGACACGAGGAGGAGGGGCACGAGAGCGGGACAAGCGCGAGAAACGTCGACCAGGCGGGGGCATACGATCCGAAATGTAATCGACTTCTTCGTCTTCGTCGTCTTCGGACTCGTGCAAAAAACCGGCAAGGTGACAAGGTCGGGACGGATGAAGAAAAAAAAAAATAGACGAGCCATAATGGACGTGTAGAGGATGATGTAGTGCGCGCATGACTCGTTGACACAGGTCCGCGAGCAGGAACTTTGCCCTCTGGGGAAGGTGAGATTTCACGATAGAGTCAAGGTTCATGGGGGTCACTTTGCCGAAACCTCGGCCAGGCGAATATTGTTCAAACATGGACGAAATGATTCCAGGAAACGTTTGACGTCAGATTGTATAGACCGAACGCGAGGCCATTTTTTCTGCTGTTTATTCTTCAAGTATTTCACGGTGTATAATGAGGTTGGTGGATAGAGGAATGTCCATCGCGTGGGAACTTGACTCGAACAAGATGGAAGTTTACCAGGACGGCAACACTTTCGGTTCGATCTCGAAGACAGTGTCGATGGTGTCGATGGGGCTTCGTGGACAGACGAATCGAAGCTGGTAGCCGGTTTACCAGCCAAGCCACGAGGGAATCGTGTTTGTTGGTGAACACCGCGATGTCGACGGCGCTACCGCGATCTATTTGGAGTGTGCCAGTGTGCGCACGCTATTAATAAACGGTGTGTCTGCCCGGCCTGTTATTTAGTTTGCTTTACGCCTTTTTTTTCTTCTTCTCTTTTTCCGGCCCGTAGTCGATGGAATTTTGCCGCGGCGTCGTCTGTTCATGGTCTTCATCGTCCTGAATGGAATCGTATCGACGCGAGATGCGCCGAGCGCGCAAGAAAAAAAACTTTACCGACCGCTTCAAGGCGGACTTGATTTCTTCGGAGCGTGCCCCGTTTAACGTTACCATCGTGCGCCCCGCATACCATCCCTCAAAATCTCTGTCCTCGATCGTAAACGATGTCGTCAGTCGCGCTGGTTAACGATCGTATCGTTGACAGTGTCGTTCCAAGGAACGTAAATCGCGTCTCGAGCACGAAAATTCAATATCGCGACGCGAAATTACTCTTCACCTCTCTCCCCTGTGTAATATCCAACGGTTGGAGTTTATTCCTTGAGTGTTCGTTTTTCGATTTATATTTCGATTTAGCCCCTGACCATTCGTGTATGTGTGCTTGGAGATCCAGCAGTTAATTCCATCGGGCGGAGTTAATTGCTCAAACAGAGAATGGTCGGGGCGCAATGGTTCGCAGCCCGAACAACATTACGCGAATCCATACACGCGGGCGTTCGAAGCGTATACGATGGGATCCCCACGAGACTCGGTACACGCTCGCTGGGTGCAGGAGGTTTTGAACCGGTTCCCTTGTTAAGCCTTTGGCGCCGTCTATTCTTATTCTCTTCGCGGTCTTTTCGTGCTTAGTTTTTTCACCGCTGGCATTGACCGAAGGGGGCCGACCCCCCTCTCCCCATTAACAGAGAGGCATATCTTCGACGTATGAAAAACGTATAATAATCATTTCACAATCGTTTAAATACATCCCCGGAGCCAGGAAGATTTTTCTCACGTTTTAATGCCCGCGCACCTACGTTCGCGATTCCATTTAAAGCGGTGCGCAAGCATAATTATTCCGAAACCGGCCGACTTCTTCGCTAAGGGGGAACAGTGCCATTACGATTACCAACCAAGACAGCTGAAATCTTCTGCTCTTAACGAACGATTCTCGTACGAGCTCGACGCTTCGATATTAACACTTTAATGCACCGATGTGGTGGTTAACCACTCTTTTAACAAGTGAAGTCTCTTTATATAATGTTTAACATAAAAATTTGTTAGTATAGGTGCCCAATGCCCTGAAAATTTCAGATTGATTGATTTCATCATTTCTTAACACACTGTATAACTAATGTATAATTAATGTAAAATAAATATTTCTGTTTGTTGAATTCATTTTGTTATCGTCACCACGAGTATGACTCGATGTTATAAGTCAAGGGGTTAAACGTTCCTAGTGTCGGTCACCGGTCGTTGGGACAAGATCCCATCTTGGCGAGTACGCAGCGTCTTCGTTGTGGGTCCAACTCTCGCGGGCCCAGGACACTGTATCGACAGTGTACGCCAGCAAAAAGGGCCCCTGTGTGTCTCAAGGTAGGCTTCATTTCTGGCCGCTCGGCAGTGTTCTTGCAACGAGGGATCACCTGCTCCTGGAATAGTGCATCTTCACGGTCGACATTTGCTCGTCGAGAAACAATCCATACTCAGATCCTGTCCCCGTGTTACTTTGGTTACGATACGCAACCGGTACCTACCGGAGAACCGTGTACCCCTGAGAAGCGATCGTTCGTGTATGTCGCCTCTTCTTCCTTCATCCTCGTTCACAGTCGATCGGTTGGGATATCTTGTGACATTGCTGGATCACACCGATGGAAGAACCTCGCGTGACATTCGAGACCCACCGCGCGCACGTCCGATCTACGTCACGAATTACTTCGATCGGAGATACCAAAGGACGACGACCACCATTATCCCGGGGCATATCCCGAGGACGGTGGATAAGTCATATCGATCTGTTTAAGAGGAACGATAACTCGACGGGACAGGTTTGCTTCACGATGGGCACGGAATTACGGGAGCCGCGTGCCTTCGTCGCGGGAGACCAACAGTGTGACGATCGTAAATAGAAATGAGTAATTGCGGGAACGAGCCTAACCGTGAGAATCATACGGGGAGTTTCACTCGAGTCTACCTGTATGTCGATGTATGGAACATTTGACCCTGAAGTGCTTATAATTTAAAACTGAAAGCTTTAGGTTCATAGGCATCCATTCCAATTTTCAACGACGAAGTATCATCCTGAACGTCCCGTCGAAATCACCCGAGCTTCGTTACGCTCCGATCCTCGTGTCCTACGATCGCGGATGATCCTAGGGTACGAATTTACTACAACGACGTGGTTCGTTAACAAACCACGCTTATCTGTTCCGCAGGGAACGAAAAGCAAACGAGAAGAGGACTGGGCACGAATCTAGTATGTTCGAGGTCCCGTGGCTCGTTGCGTGGGTCACGTTTAGCTGGTACACGTTGGCGCAGGTCAGTTTACCGGGTCGGATTCTCAGCGACGCATTCCCATGGGAATGCAGTCCGTTGGAGCACTCTCCGGAGTGCACTTAGGGCCCCCGCCAATGCCTACGGGGGCTCTGTTCGTGGCCATATATCGGTGGGTGAAACGAAAGCAGAAGCTCGATCCTGGATAAACAAGCGATTCCTCTCCACCACCTTCTGCATCTTCGCCTCCACCTCGTCGTCGTTCTCCGTCGGACCTTTTTCCACGGTCTTCTTCGCACGAACCGACCGAGAGAGGCTAGGAACAACTTCTCACAGCCCGAGCCAAGGGACTTGGTCCTTTTTTGCGAAAACAAAAGCAAAGAAATGCCGTGGCTTGGGCTGCAGGCAACGCTGGTTACTGGACGAAGAAGAAGGAGAAGAAGAAGAAGAAGAAGAGGAGGATGAGGAGGAAGAGGAGGACGTGGATAAGAAGGAGGTGCCCCGGTGGAGGAGGCGAAGCAAGAGAGGAGAGGATGCTACAGGAGGATTCTCGAGGTCTATTTCAGGCCCTGCCAGCAATCGCTATGTAAGGCCCCCCGTTCTTTCTATCTTTCTCCCTACACTCTCCCCCCCCCCCTTGGGGGACGGGGCCCTCTGTTTCTTCTCCGCGTTATACACCCGTCCCTTTTCTTCAGAAGGCTTTCCTTCTCCACGTCCATTCTCCGGGCAAGGAACAGACCTCGGTTTTAGCCCGCGAATAGCCTCGACGTTCGAGACGATCGGAGGAGCCATACCGGCCCCGAAGGCTTCGACGCCGTCGACTCTTCCATTTTGATCACTTCTAGGACAGTGATCCTCATCATCTTGCCTCACTGTTGCCCCCTCTCCCGATATCGATCAATATATCCGTTGGTCGTAACGCCCGAACCTGATTGCGTTTCGCGTTCGAACCCTCTCTCGATCGGGTGGGGTTCATTAAAACGTTCTCTCTATATCGACGTGTGTCGTGACAAGAATCATCGCAGTCATTCGCGTTCCTTTTTTTTCTTTCTTTTTGTTTTTTTTTTTTTTTTCGTGGAACGACGACACGGCAGACGCACGATTTACGGACACTGTGTACAAACCCGACCGAGGAATATGATCCCGCGATTATTTATAGGATATATCCAGGATTCTCATCGTTCTCCTAGAGAATCCAATTAAACGCCGCCGCGCAAAAGCGGTCCGGCGACTCCGTAGGACGAAAGGGCCGAACGACCTTGCATACTTTTTCCACGATTCACTCTTCGGAGCCATAATTCAGCCCTGGTTGTATACACAGGACCGTCTATCACGTGGTTGCTGCTTTTTTAAGGAAGATCTTTCGGATCAGTGTTTCTCCATCAATCTTCGCCTGCTCGGTTAGTACCGATAAATCAGCGAAATATCTTCCACGATAACTAATTTACTTCGTTTCTCGTGTCACTTTTATATTCTCTCGTTCGTTATTTATTCAACGGGTTATCCTGACTCTATCCCGATGAAGTTCATATTACCATACCTGAATTCGTTTTGTTGGACATAAAATAGAAGAATGGATAAAAATATCCTGTTTCGAGGAGATTGCAGACTATCCGAGACGACGAACTCTCACGTTTTCAAGTGTAGAGAGACGATCGTATCCACTATAGACAGGATTAATTATTCCAAGTACCAACGACTTGTCACACTAGTGAATAAAAATTCGACACTATTTGCAAGGGAGGAGTTCGATGCTGGGAAGAGTTGAGAACACAACGAATTACCGACAGTTTCCACGGCGCTTGGCTCATCGATTACGTACCCACGCCTTGTTATGCGCACGCTGTCCAGCGTATATACATTTAGACAGTCGTCTTCCTTCACGATTTAATGCGATTATACAGTCCCACGGACCGCCGCGGGAAACGGCGAAACCCGACACAAGAGACACGTAATCCTGCCCCGCGTTCTCTAAATCATCGTTGCATCGGTACCAACAAGGACCCGTTCGCCCCTCTCTCTCTCACTCCAGCTGATGCTCGGAGTTGGTTGATGGCCTGTATATTAGAGCCTGTAAATAATTATTTCTCTGTTACCTGTTCTCATAGTACCAAATTTATAAAGGTGCGCAAAAATACGTTCTGCTTAATAAAGGTGCGCACGAACCGAACGAAAAGGTGGCGTGTAAAATTGCTATCCAGGCGTTCTTCACGCGATCCGAATATGCTTCGCACAATATTGTATTTATAAGTCACCAAAGAAACGTGTTTGTGTCCGTGGTACTTTTGCATGCCAGCTTTAAATCGCATGTTAAGGCTGGACAGTGTGTTCCAAACGAAAAACAAAAATCCTCCGTCTTTTACGCGGATCTTCCCCCTCCCCCACCACCTCCCCTCTGATGAAAGCACGAACGGAACGGCCCCGCCGCTGATGCAGGTGATCGCCGTCGATAGAATGCAGAAATGGATGATAATAACAGCCGTGGCCCGTGTACGATCATTAAATGCACCTTCTGCTGCCCACCGTTTTACTTGGGGCCCCCTGTTTCTTTGCCGCTGTTACGTGCCCCGGCACAGGGCGTCGCAGGCTGACCTAGAACCTGAAACCGTGAACCCCACTCGCGTTCTGCTTGCGGTTACGGATCGGTCCATACTCTCCGAACATCGTTTTAATATACAATTGCGAGAGACGAGCTGCTTCGCGGCCAGATGTAACAAGTATACCTACATGAGTTCCATTTAAGTTTGAGATGGATGAGCCAAGAGTAACGATCGATTACACGAAAACGAATTTTAGGATAATTTTTTATAAACAATGTGTTTGTTCGCGACAAATAAGGAGCAGTAGTAACAACAGTAATACCGTTTTCCTCGTGTTTGGATATTATTTATTTTGCACTGTCGATCATCAAGGAACGTTCCGGATATTTTCATTAAAGTGATAAAGCACACGTCTACAGCAGTGGACAAATGCAATTGGCAGGTTAAGCGTAACATTTTTCTTGCTCTTTTATCGAACACGTCGATACTTTGGACAGGACTCGTTTAGCATATCTCGAGTCATTCGTATCCTGTGGAACATTCCAGGTATTAGAAGCTATCAATTTCCTTCATCTTTGTTAGAAGGAGTCTGTCAAAGATTCGCCTCGTTAGCAGTTGTCCGATTCTTTTTTCCCGACTCTATTTCGATACCCAATTCCGCTTGGCTCGTTTCTTCCCTCTGATTGGTCGTATTGTATAGTTTCTTGGTATCGCACGGGGTTACCTAGAAGGGTTCCAGGGAACCGTGGCCCACGGTTCAGTCTGTCGGGCCTCTAAATTAAATCTCGATTCGGATAGGCGCGAAATCTATTCCTGGCTCTCGTGGCTGGGACACGAATCGTCTGCTCGACAGAAATCTCAAGTAAAATCTAACGATTTATTCGTCTTTGAAAACATTGCACAGCTATGGTCTTCGTGATGAATTTCATTTCGATGACGGAACACGAATGACGTCGGCATGAAATTGCTGCTCGTTTAGCAATTTCCTGGTTATTCGTCCTTGAGGATTAGTAATTTCAATATAACACCGTTACCTTTTTCTTTTAGTATACTCTTTTTCATCGAAAGCAATAAATTCACACGTAACGCGACAGATAAAGCGTCTAGCGAAAGCAGAGGAGAAGATAACATTGCCAAAAATTGTAAAAGACCTTCTGTCGCTATCCTTGATGAATTTACGTGTGAATTCAGAATTACGTGGGAATCAAGATTGTTCACGAAAGATTGTCATTTCTGTATCACCACATTTCCTCTCATCATACAAAAAATCTTTCATCATACACGTACTTATGAGCGGTAGTTTATATCCGAACGAACCCAAAGAAAAAAACGAATCTCGCAAATCACTCGATTTTTATAAATTCATCCTCTTGTTGCGCTGAATACGTATGATTTCCGTCTGGTCCATGGAGAGGGCAATAATATACGGGGATTGATTTGCGGCCCACTCTGATTTTATTAATCCAGCAGAATCCGTCGTTCTGGCCGTTTCCTATACTTGTGCAGCACGCCCCTGGCCGCAGCTGGCGTGCCGTTGTGAAACGCGAATTTTACGAGGCCCGCGGATCCGACGTTCGCCGCGACGAATCGTATTATATAGTAAAAAGCCTGGCCCCCTTCTCCTCGGGCCGTCGGTCTCGCCCAATGTGTATGTGTGTGCGCATTCCTGGCCTCCCTTTCTCGCGGAAGGTAAGGGCTGCTTTCGGTTCGAAGAAACGCTCGTTCCGCGGGGCTGCAGAAGAACCATCGACTGGCGAATGAATTTCTCGCCTTGGCTCTTTTCCCTCCGGTCGCCAGTACGAAAAAAAAAATGGGTGGTGGGGGGAGGGGATCCTCGAGGTAGACAGAGATAGAGGGACAGAGAGGCCTTGGTTTCGCGGTGGAATGCAAATCGGGGAGACTGGTCACGAGTATTCTAATGCCCGGTTAGCCCTTAGCCGGACCATGGGACCAGAACGAACGTCACTCGCGGCCCTTTCCGTATCGGTTGACGCTATAAAGATACTCTTCGCGGGCTCTCGAGGCTTCTGCGGAACGTGCTGTTTCTGTTGTAACGACGTATGGGAGTTTAAACGAGCTCCCGATCCACACACGCGAAACGGGATGGACAGATTCGAGATAACCAGGCGGCGGCTGTACAAGAAGGTGCATCCAGGTAATTTGCACGTTTAAAAGACGATATATCGCGACAAATTTAGCACTCGCGTGTCCAACGCTACCATGGACCGTTCTGGTCCACTCGTTTTGTATGTTATACCCTCGTCGTTAGCACATCCCATGTGGAAACTATGTATTCACGCGAGGCCTAAGGAATAATCGTTAGAGAGGAAAAGTTCGTCCAACGAGCGGGAGAATTTACGTTCGTCGTTTTCCGAGTGGACGAGGAAACATTCCTTGGGTGAAATGAAAGGAAAATATCGTGCACGGATCTGGGATAGATTGCGATTCCACGGGCTGGCTCGATTCGCGTCTTCGAGGCTTCGGTCACGCTCGTATTTCAGTGGCGCAGGAAATAGGATTTCTTGTCGGGGTGCTCTCTGGTGCTCGAGGGGGAACCGGCAGACGAAGGTGAGAGACTTGTGGGGAGGGGGGGAGAAAAGAGTTCATCGTGGTGGTCGGGGTTCACATGATCGAACCCCTGGATAACCTCGAAGAAAATTCTGCGAGGCGAGAAGAGAGAGATGAGATATAAGATAGAGCTGAATCGTGGGGCCTCCTGGATCCGAGGGTAGTGTAAAGTTCACGGAAGAAATGCGTGTGATACGTGGAAGAAGGACCGCGAAGAAATGAACATTCCCAAGTTGTCCTGGGAATTTCGCTTTATATTGGAAAAAGGAAGATTCCTGATTTTTCTTTCTAGATGTTCGACCTTTCTCGCTACTATCTTCCATGACACCTGTTCTCAGAAGTATCGTGATCGGTGGTAGTCGCGTTTTCTTCAGGTGGGCGTAATCTTCAGCGACACGAAGAGGAACGAGGCTCTGCTCTCGAGAGGACTCGGTGAAAATTATGCGTAACGGGATTAACGATGTTTCAGAAACGTTTTACCATTGAATTCGCAGATGGGATTCCGTCTTGTCGTTGTACATTTCTCGGGGCCCCGTTAGTTCGTAAATAACGCTGACGTCAAAGTGTAAATCGTTCGACGCTGCTTTGAATCTCGAGATCTCTGAAGGATATCTGATTTTTTATTGATTTCTTTTTTTGTTCGAATGGACATTGATGGTCGAAGTGTCCGGAATAAGTCGTTGTACTCGGTCATTTAGAAGCCTCTCTGTACTTCAGCATCTGTGTCGAAGAGAATGTAATGACGGGAAAGCATACACTGTCGGGAATAAGTATTGGGACACCTGCTGAATGTGCACGCAATGTGATATTTGTTACAGATTGAACACTTTTCAATGCTTTTATTTTCTGGTTTTGATTAAAATACATGTCCAACTGTATTGACCATATAGGTGGTCAATTTGTGAATTTGCAAAAATTATGCACTGGCCACCACAATTCCCCGATCGAAGTCCCATAGAGAAAATCTGTGATGGACTGAAACGTAGAGTATGAGGAATAGGACAAATATGAAACGTAGATTTGGGGAAGCAGTTCGGGGAAACAAAATACCTAAGTAAAAATTCAATTTTCAATAAAATACTACATACAGCAATATTGGTTAAGAGTTCTTCGATAAACGTGCAACGTTTTCCCGCTATTATTCCATACAGAGTGGATGTTCTAATGGCAGGGTTGGCTACAATTTTATTCGAATAATACATTAAACGAGTGTTCGTCGACCACGTAGAATTGCATCGACGATCGATCCCGTCGATCGCACACCTCCCCCCGAACAATCTTCTGAATGTGTTCCCAAAGTATTCGTAATCATCGAGGAATCCCTTCAATCGGTGTACACTTTACGACTCCTTTTCTGGGAGGATAATCGTCGGGTCTGTCGAGAGTGAAACCACGCGGGAGAAAGAGAGAAAGCACGCGCAAACCACTTTCGATTCGATACGCGGGCCGCGTATGTGCGTGCGTGTCTGCCTCCTGCGATCGGTAAATACAGTTCGGTAGCGCTTGATCCCGGATAGAGATCCTCCGGATCCACGGGTGGAACAAAGAGCAGGGGGACAAAGGACGAAAATTGACAATATAAAGTTAGGAACGAGCGCGAGCGTATTCGACCGACTGATTTACGACCGATTAAATTATAACGATAAATCGTTCGATCGGGGGCCCCTCGTTAATCGTAATCCAACGAGCGGCCGAGTAATTCACGGGGATCGTTTATTTTTTGTTTTCTTTTTTTTAACGATCCCGCGGGATACGAAGCGCCGGCGCGGCGGTACCTTTGAAAATCTCACGGAGCCAGTCCGAGACGAGCGGTCGGTTAAGTGTAATTTGTACAGGATCTCTGAAGAGGTGAGAGAAGTTCGCGGTCAAGGCTCCTCCGTTCAAGTCATTGACATCGGCTTGCTAGCACGAACAGAGTGATGTTGCCCATTACATCGGACGGCCAATAAAACGCTCGAGAAATTCGTCGTGCAATCGTCGCATTGTCGCTCCTGAATACCTCGCGTTCCCCACCCCCTTTTCTTCCTTTTATACATCCATTCGCAGTCGAACGAAATCTATTGTTCGATCGGATGGATTTCGTTGCACCTGTTGATTTTTTTTTTTATGGGAGGTAACACGTAAATCGTTTCTTTTCTTCCGTAGACGTCGATTGTTTGAAATACAAAAACAGTTGCATGTATGAGTGGACGGGGTTCTTGAAGAAGAGACAACGAGAGAGAACGCATAGAAATGGTAAAAATTCTGCAGCAGAAATTCCACGTAACCATTTTATATCTGTGACAAAAATATTCTTGCGATCGTTATCGTTACAAAAGTAGATCGTTGTTGCTCTAGAACAGGGCTTCTTAAATTGTGGGATGTAACAGAATTTATGAAAATGTGTTTGAACCTTAAAGGGTAACAAAATAAGTTTAAAAAAAAGTTTTTTTAAACTTATAATGTCAGTCTTATAATTTTCAAATAACGATTTAACGGTCTTGGCGTTACAGGGTTACGAAACCCTGTTCTAGAACGTTCCTTGTACCTTGCAAACTTGTTAGGCACCTGGAGAGGAGCCGTGACAAGACGCTGATCGTTTCTCGAAACGTAGATAAAGGTAACGGCACCATGTCTCGCAGGATTCGTTTAGTAATGACGTTATCGGCGCGAAACGCGGCGCCACGATGACTCCATTTTAATACAAGCGAGTGTAGTTCGTTTCTTTTTTCTTCCGCCGAAACGAGCTACGGCTCCCGGCCTGCCAGACGAAATCTATTATCTCCGATGACTGTTCCTTTTTTTCCGAACGGTTTCTGCGAATGTCGCCGCGGAGAACGTCCACCGGCGACGGGACATTTCTTCGCGTACCCACATCGTCATCCCGCGGGGTGCATCGTCACCGTGTGCTCGTTACTCTTATTATTCCTCCGGCCATCTGTCGCGGGGCGCGCAAGAGATATCGATCGTTACGTTGCTATCTTGGACGTGTCACGCGCTACGTTTCGACTACCTCAAAGACCGGAAGCGATTACGAGGCGTCAAATTGCTAATGCTTGTGTTACGTGGCCGATGTCCCGATCGGACGGAACGATCGGCGATTCCCGTCGCGTGTACCGATTGTTAATCCTTTCCCGATGCCTGAACGACTTCTGGTTTCCATGTGTTATTTTCAAACGGACACATCCCCTTTAGATCGATCTGTTTCGTAATCGTTGATCCTCGAACCGGTTGATTTTACAAGAAAATCGAAAGGTTTTATAGTAATGCCTTGTGTTACGATTCCATTTCAACGGAGTGAACGGAACACTTAAGGGCGTTCTGACGATCCTGCCGAAAATCGTATAGCTGCGCTTAGTATTCCAAGTACCGGTGTGGCATCGTGTACATCTTTAGACAATGTCACGACGGCAGGTAGAAACGAACCGGTGTGTTATGCCTCTGTATTGCCCAGGGGTCCACGGTGCCCCACCATTAGCTATGCGCGACGCGGACGCGTCACTTCCTCCGGATCGACTTCCGGCCGCCGGAAACGTCCTTCTAACCGCGGCTGAATCCTTAAATGAAGACGATCTCTGACAAGGCCTTTCTCCTTCTCGCGACGTACAAACCCACCGAGGCGACGACTTCGATGTGTACACCACAATCGACGTGCAAACCGGGCGGGGAATTTTAAAACGATGCTTCTCAGAAGCTAATTTCTGCGTTATGCGCAACCATACAAAGTGATCCTTGTCTCGCGATCTGAAATGAATAATATACCTGGGTAACACGAGCACGGGATACTCGATTGCGTTAAAAATACCAAGCGATTTTATCCACGTGATTGGATCTCAGGTTGGACCAGGTTTTGTGTCTGCCATTTTCTTTCTCTCTTCCTCCCTTCTGCCCCTCCCCACTCGTGTTAACAAGCGAATACACGGAGAAGAGTATATTTTCGATTGATTACAGTAATCGATACGGATTAACCAACGAGGATCTGAACAGACGTTGGAGCAACCCGAACCAGGTGCTGCATCCGGTGATCTACCACACGAAGGGACTGATGGAGTACTGCACGAGGGTGCTGCAACGACCTCCCCATGTTTTCGTCGACTACCACGGCCATTCACGGAGGAAGAACGTGTTTCTCTTTGGTTGCTCAAGGTCGGGTTCTTGGAGCGCCGCGGACAGGGCGAAACCGGACCAGCCGGTGCAGTATTTGGTAAGGGGACGAAAGAGGAGATCGGCTAGGGGATTATTTTTAGATCGTGTATTATACGGCGTTACGCGTGCATCGGTCATGAACCTCGGTGATCTAGCGCGATCTATAGAACACGATTTACGATCGAGCGCGGATTTCTTGAGGCTGGGATGGTAGGTAGCTCGGCGAACACACGTTCCGAGTCGGTAATTTACAGCGGATGCGATCTCCCGTTGATTCGGGTGTTCTGCTTCTACCTTTCGATTCTTAACATTTGAATGACAGTCAATGTATCGTTTACACTTTTGCGTTTCAGCACGAAGAAGACGCGTGCAACGCCTCGGAAATGTTTAGGTTATCAATCAGTCGACAAAGTACCTATAGTCTGGGTGAAAGTTGTTATCCTTGCTACCGCAGTTCGCTGTCAAAGGGCTGGACACTTCGTAATCGCATAGATATTTGAACTACAGTTTCTTCTACTTTCGAAAAACTTTGATAAGGATTTCGGATCAGAGTCTGATCGTTTCGATATTCAGGGAGGATTAACCCTCGGACACCACACTCGTGCGAATTCCCAACAGCGACACGTTGTTTCCTCTTACTGGCCCAGAGTAAAAACTTCGTGGATCATATGCTTGTTTAGCTCGAACAATAAAAAATGTTGAAACTCATTTACGTAGAATGGTAGCGAAATGAATAAAATTTTTATCAATGTTTTCAACATCTTCGTGAAAGCTTGAATTTGGTGGTTCGCTGCAATATTATTCATCTGGGATTAAAGCAAAGACGGGAGATCGCGGTTGTTGTTCGAGCCTCGCGGTGATGCATCCTGCGCTTTTCAGATGTTGCCGCACCTCATGCAAAGGATATCCCCGGCGTTCGCGTTGCCACTGTGCTCGTTCAAGGTCGAGAGGAACAAGGAGTCCACCGCGAGGGTAGCCATATGGCGGCAGCTTGGTGTCTCGAGGTACGCATACGATTCCAACGATCCCGCGGCTTCACGCGGCGCGGTGATTTAACTTCCTTCCGCTCTGACAACTATTCGTTTCTTTTTTTGTTCCCCTCGATTCACACGCAGAAGCTACACGATGGAGAGCAGCTTCTGCGGATGCGATCAGGGAGCGTTGGCCGGTCTGCATCTCGACACGAAACACTTGAAGGCGATCGGTCAAGACTTCTGCCAGGCTTTGTCGATGATGAACGAGTGCGGCAATGACTGGAGCATCGACAAGTACGTTCGCCGATGACGTAATTATACTTGCCGTGAATTACAGGGTAACTTAGGGGAGAGTTACAGTTTTATTCGATAGTTCAGTACAGGGATTATTAATACACATCAATGTCGTGTGTTCCCGAACGTAGTCCAGTGGAGGAATCCTGCTGTCCACGGAAATGCGGTTTCCTGAACACGAAAAAGATTCTGAAATGTATTCAGGACAGACCCGCGGTCTACCATCTAGCCGCGATTCCTTAGCAAACGAATAAATAGACGATTTAAGGCAAGGTCGACTTACTTTTGCACGTGAAACTTGGTAACATTGTTTCCTAGTTACACTACTAACATACGGGTGTTGTTATATACGTTCGTTTGCTAAAGACTAATGCAACATTAACAGTGGCTTATAATCAGACAACACTGACTAACCGTTACTAATCCTTATTATTATGTTTATCTTTGCGAAAGAATTTCTTGGGCTGAATCTTAACCGTCTACTCAAATATCGTTGAAATCTTCGAATTCCTCTCGTTATGTTTGATGAGATTGTTAATAATTCCAGTAGTAAGCCTTGTAATATCATACCTTTTTTTTTTTAGGATCCCAATGGGAGAAGGCATTCCCGAGGAGTCAGGCTGTATGGAGGATGACATATCGTCCAGCTGCGAATCCGACGAGTCCGATTGCGAAACATAGAAAGACAATGCATCTTGGCGAGCGCCGCCGGGTATAAACAACGATCTCCCTGCCCCCGAAAATTTCATTCTGCCTGGGTGTAATTCAGTGCGTTTCTTGTACTCACCGGCGCGGAAGACTGTGTGCAGGTTTTGGTTCCCTCTCCCCCGAAATAAAAGTACAACGAATCTTCTGTACACTTTGAAGAATTTTTATTTAAAACTTCGTAACAAATGTCAAGCTAATCCTACCGGAGATATTTATCCTACCTAGAACCGAAGCTCCGTTTGTATACACTTCGAAAATGAATTCGCGTCACGTGCTTGTTTAAGTCTTCTCCTCGCATTATTCTTTTTCGTAAAATTGGAACTTCTATTGAATTTGAGCATATCGGACGCGCGAGAAATTTACGGCGGTGACCGACATAAAGGTAACCAGGAAACCAGAATTTGAGAACTTCGCGTGCAAAGAATTTCATCGGTTGGACAATAAAAAAGTAATTAGACTGTAAAGATAGGAATCCAGATTAAACGACGCAGACAACCAAATAGAAGACTCTGAGAAACTATCCATTCGTGCTTGCAATAATTTAAATGGTTTAAGGAAAATTACGGTTATTGCAACGTTATTAAGACAAATTCGTCCGTAGTTCGCAGTCACATGAAACTCGTACACGTAATATTACAGTTGCAATAAGTGGAATCCGGTGAAAAAATCGGAGAAGCATACACACGTCTCGCTGTCGCACGCGTTACAATTAATTCTTAATTAAGTCAGTCTTCTACTAGGTCGTTGATGCACACGATCGCTACGTTTTCGTCACGAAGTTTGCCAAATTCGGTTCGTGTTGATGCGCTCACCTTTAATGCAAGCTGTTTTTTACAAGCGATAACTTACAGTGGCCGGTGCAAGTGATACAATTTCAGACTTGGTAGAATCGAAATAACTTGAAAAAACGGCGATAATTTGTATAGCAATCGACGGTTCGATTTTTCGTACGGGCGTGCAAGAAATCTAACGTAGAGTAGAGAAAACTATAAAAAAAGTGAACGCAGAGAAGCTATGGTGGTAATAAAGATGGCACGAGTACAATTCGTCGAATCGCGACGACCGAAATAATTAAAAGGTTTTTCCTGTGTCGTTTAAAATACGTGTAAAATTCAAGTGTACGGTACAAATATTCAGTCGATCCGTCACGTGGATCTTCGAGGGCGTGATAAAGGATAGTTCGGTCTACGATCTCTATTCTAATACGTTCTATCACGTTAAATTCCATTAAGCGAGCATCCTATATAGAATTCTACTAGGTTTAATTAATCCCTTTTTTGCTTTTTGTACGTCTTGAAACTGTGTCAATTCGAAAGGAAACGAAAAAAATGAAACTGGTAATATGTTGTGTGCTTTCATAGAATTAACAAGACTTATTCGATGTGCGCGATACACAGAGAGAATATGTTTTCCAAAACAATATCGTCTCTATTTAAAAACTGGAGGCAGTTGAATTTATTCACGGTCGACGAGAACTTTGTCTACGAGGATCGTACTAAGTGACCAATAAATTAGTAACGATCAATACTGTCCGGTATTCGATATTATTTCACAAAAAGCATCTAAACGATACGAGAAAGCAAGAGATTAAAAGACCCTTGTCGAGAGAGTGCGAATCGATAGAAAGACGACACGGTCGGCTTAATAAGATAAGAATTGCTCTTTAATGTGAAACACGTACATCAGTAGACTGGTATAACATAGCCATAAAAACGGACTACATGTCCTCGATCGAAATCCGATAAAAATTGTGCCCTGTGTAACGTTTAATTGACCCGAAACGATAGACTGCGAATAATCCGTCCGTGAGTTAAAATCTAACCACGATTACGACGAAACACGAAAATTATTCCCGACGTTCCCGCGTAACTTAACGAATCGATTACAAGTTGAATAAATCAGCGAAGGATCCTCGTTAGCTCGACGGCTGCAGTAAACCTCGAGGAATTAGATCGGAGTCTAAAAAGCGAAAATCATCGGAACACGATACGCGTTGTAGCTTCTTTTTTTCATTTCATCTCTTAAACAGACCCCGCTAACACGTCGAAACAAATTGCTGAAACCTTATTGTCTGTCTGGCGTTTCATCGTATTATTAATTATTATTATATATGCTATCCATCGGGAAACCATTTTCCATATCTCCTTCCTATTGTCTACGAGCGTTGTCTCTAAAGCTGACATTACGTAGTCAAATATGTTTCGCTATGGATTATCGAGAGATTCCTAAAGATACCTTCGATCGTACGTGCACTCTGCGAGTAGAGACCATGAATGAAAGAACATTTATAATTCTCTTCTTTTCTTTTTTTCTTTTTCAAATCAATTATTCAAGCCGAATGTAGAACAGCCTATGTCCGATAGTTCAATCGCGCGATAGAGAATTTTGGACGGACAAATTCGTTCCGTTGTCGATGCCGAATACATAGTCGAGAGAGTTTTGATTATCGTTTGATAGAGTGCACGCGCGGTCATGTCTACGGGGAAAGAAAGTAAAGGGTATACAACGACGAATGGGAGAATCGACTGCCGTCGCTTGCAACGAAACTACGGACACCGAAAGGATAACATTTTTGTGCTTAGATCATTTTGTATGTAAATTGAGGTCGATATTGCGAAGAGGGAAAAACAAAGTATCTCTAAGTCTAGTTCAGATCTAGCTTTTCATCGGAGGATTATGCACCCTCTACGTACGCATAGGCACTTTACTGTAGTTTCTGACCTAATTTCAACATTAGTTAAAAAGCAATAGTATAACGTTCAATGAATCGATAACATGCATTCTCATAAATATCGTAAAAAAAAAAAAAATGGTTCGATCGAATCAGCAAACGACGGCAGGCTAGAGAGGTTCTATCGCGAACGACGAAATATCTAAGTAATACTTGGACATTCTCCCATCCCTAAGCTACACGATTCAAGTACAGATCACGAAGCTGCGGTTGTGTTGGATATACGGTTGTACGCGCGTGAATCGACAGGTGCGTCGTACGATCGACGGAGGTGCAATCCAACGGAGTAGGGGATTCACTGGCGGTCGTTCATATTTCTCGCGTAGATCTTGAACTGCTCGTAGGTGATCCATAGAACGATGTTCCAGGACACCAGGCGAGTGAAGCTCGGCACGAAGCCTTTGTAGAAAGCGGCGGGACCTTCCTTCCTGAACATACGAACGGCGCAATCCTTCACACCTTTGTACTCGCCGGTGGGGCTGTTCATGTAACGCGTCTTCACCACGTCCACGGGACTTGCGGCCAATGTGGTGCACAGTCCAGCCGCCACGGCGGCGCTCAAGTGGCATGGTATACCGTCCCGAAGATAGCCGGACTCCAGGATGAAGTCCTTGATGATGTCGTAGCAAACGATCTCCGCCACGTTCACGATCGCGTTCCTCGAGATGTTCGGAATCGTTCCTGCGCGAGAAAGAAAAAGGTTACTCCGTCTGGTCTTTTGTGTAGAGTTTACACATTGTCCATACGCCTGGTAGAAAGTTGTTGAACATTATTTGAACAACAATTTCTTTAACATTCGAATAATCTCGACACGAATAAAAGATTCTTAATTTCCTTTTAGGTATGCAAACCTAGGGTATACCGTTAGTCACTTTTGGACGTTGGCTTGAATCGTCGTAGGGCCTATCGGATAACTTCCATCCAGCGATTATTTGCCCACCGATTTACTCATCACCGTGAAAACACGAACTTTAAAGTCCTTTGTCCATGTTCGACCATAACAGGCCGTATCACTAGGAGCTACGTTTCCTCTACTTTGTTCTTTTTAGCAATTTCATTTAAAATAGAACGAGGATCGTAACATCGGATAACGGGGGAACGAGTTAAGCGGTGCAACCGAAGTCCAGTAGGAGCTAGCAATTTACAATGATTTTTGCTCGCTTCTGGGCAACCCACGTGTTTCTGCATGCGAATGGTGAATTAGTAAATGTAATCAAGAGCGTATATGTATACCTTTCCAAAGACCTCGTGTCCCTTCCTCGGCAGCGATATTCTTGTACGCCTGGAGGGTCGAGCTGTATCTCACCGATGTTCCTCCTTTACCACTGGCCTGTAGGCGCACCTTGACGACATCGGTCGGCTGAGCAAGGAGCACCGCCAGCGCTCCTGTCGTGATTCCAGCGGCGATCCTTACGGAGACACTCTTCGCTCCGCTCCCTTTATTACCTGCTGCGAGAAAAGTCCACGGTGAAAACAGGGACCGTCGTGGAGGGGTGTGTGTTATCTTGTGTTTTTAATCGAAATACGATTTACTATATATTTTTTCTTTTGTTCTTTCGAAGTTGTAAGTGGGGGGATGGAGGATAGGACGGAAGTATCGCGCGCTGTGCGCGGTTAAAAATGTTTATTAGCTCGTTCATTAATTTTTCCTGAATACAGCCAATAATTGCTGTCTAAAAAGAGATAAGTTCAGGACGCGTAATATTTTTTTCGAGAATTGCTGTACCCGCGATCCATGAGAAGAAATCGTGGAAACAGAGTAAATTGTTCGAAAGCAATTGCATCTGGATTATGGTACTGATCCTTTGTCAGGGATCGCGAGTACTTCGCGGTACCATTGATTTATAAAAATCTTGATGAATACTCGATGCAAGTACGCGAGATTAGAACACTCGACTCGTCGAGGTAGTCAGTTGCAATGCTATCGACAAGTCGCGAAACGAGGGGGTCACAACATGTAACAAAGACCGGACAAGAAACGCGAAATACGCGGTACGATTGGTTTCTAGATCTTTCTTTCTTCCGTACACCACTAGATTCGCGAGTAATCGTCAGTGACACCGCGTTAAAACTGTATTAATTCGTATACAGACGAAACCACGATTATTTCTTTAAACTCGGTAACAGATCTGAAACTAGAATCTTTCAAATTCGTCCAGTAATCGTATCCAATCCTCCAAAGATTGAATCGCTAATAAAGACAAAAAATCGACAATAAAAGAACCACTTCTCTCACCCTCTTGCTTTTCCCCTTTCGACACTCGATTTTTTCGATCGTTCGAAACTATGGCTAGAAAACTGACCAGAGAGGAACGAAAACGAGACTGGTATAAATTTAAAAAAAAAAAAAAAAAAAATAAAAAAATATCCGAGTAAAACGAAAAAGAGCGTGTCTCGATCCGCGGCGAAGACATAGCTCGACGGGGGGTAGCTTCGGGGGAAACGAGCCTGCCCCCCTCCTCCTCGTCGAGAACGCTGGTGATATTATTCGACCCACCAGCCCAATTACTTACGCGTCTGTGTATGCACATACTGATTCAGTATAACAGAGAGATGGACGTGCGCGGGCGTGTGACTCTGTGCGTGTTCCCGCCACACGCGTGTCTCTACTCGGTTATATCGTAAAAAGGATTACGCAATGAAAAAAGTTAGGAGGTTGTTGGATGTACCGTCGATGATTCCAGCGTAGCGTGACTTCACCCCGTCGTAGAGGCCCAACCGTATGCTGGCGAAACACATCTGTCTCTGGAGTCCCGCGGACAGACCTCCGTACAGGCTCCTGTAACCACCCTCGCTCAAGCTCACCGCCCTCACAATTCACCCTCAAACGTATCCCAGGGTAGTATATTTTTTTTTTTTTGTTTTTTGTTTTTTGACTTTAACATTCGTTTCGATTTTCTCTCTATATATATCTTTCTCTCTCTCTCTCTCTCTCTCTCTGTCTTTCTATGTCTCTCTCACACTAAATTGCTCCCCTTTCTAGCTCGAAAAGATTATAACAGAAGGAACTCGACTAGCGTAGCATTTCTCTGTCCTTTCCCCGTCTCTCTCCCTTTTTCCTCGCGCGAGCGGAACTAGAGATATCGCAATATGGCTCCCGAGAGTTTTAGTTTGTCAGTTTCTACAAATAGCGTCTCTGAAACATCGGAGGAGCACGAGAAAGGAGCACACTGAGGTAATTTTTTTTTTTTTTTTTTTTTTTTTTTTTACTTATTTTTGAGTTAACCGGGAGAGAGCTTGCGCCGAGAGAGCTGGACACGTGTTACGATATATGTATTGTACGTGTTATTATATCGTATTCGCGGGCGAAAGCGCAAAAACCAAGGAATGCACTGTGCCCAGCGGCAGATCGGTTAATTAAAGTAGAGGCGAGATCGTGGCTGAGCAAAGACAAAATAAACAGAGAAAATAAGCAGAGAAAATTAAGAATCGAACGGAAAAACAAACGGTTCCCTGGGCAGCGGGGAGACGTTTCTAACGGCCGCCGTGGTGCGTTTCCCTTTTTAGACGAAATTTTTCGACATTATTCACGTACAGATTTTTCGTATTTTTAATCGCGAGATAAATGAGGTTTCTGTTTATCAGCGACGACGTGAAAAGCGAGGGAAAGGTACCACGGGCACGAGAGAGAAAAGAAATAATAAGATTGACAGAAGGAGTGCCATAGACGTATTCGTTTATTGGAACAGAAGCTGTTCACGTGGGCGATAACGTGTTACATAACGACCAGCGATGGGATTAAACGTATCGCGAGTAAGATAAAAAAGAATAAGCTAGATACAAAGATTCTTTCTCGTTTCTATCCAGTGATAATTGTCTTTGAAGTTAAGACCATGTATCGTTCGATGAAGCATTATATTTTACTCGAAACTTCATAATACCAGTACTGCGGATTTTATGCAATTACAGCCTCTAGGGCTCTGTGAAATGCAATAAAAAATGAAACTTTCATTGAATGAAACGAGTTTTTCATTTTATTCTCAATCCAATACGATATTTAAGAGGCGAAAGAAATTACTATATTTGCTTTTATCTGTATAAATTACTTTAGAAAATGTCATTTTGCATAAAGATCCGCAGTCTACATATTATAATACGATACGAGTTTCACATGTAATTCTATCAAAGTATATTTATATTGAACAGATCGATGCTATCGTCAACGTAATCCCATCACTATCGGTAATTGCTCGATTTGGCTCAACAGTCGATAGCACTCGAACCGAGGCTAACAAAGGGGTAATTAAGTAAAAAGCTTTGGTTAAAAGAATAAAGAATAATCGAGGAAGTAGTTGTGTCAGTTTGCGATAGCAAATTATCGGACTTGTACATCGCGATACCATTTTACCGCAATTATTACTGGCCCGATCGATCCCGTTCCGTCGTTCTCGATGCTTGATTCCAGCAAACGAACCTAATCGACGCGTGCAGATCGCTGGTTTTTCCAGCGACGAAGGTTACACCTTTCGTTCAAACACAGAACAAAGCGAGATACGTAAACGCGATTACACGGCCGAGCGCTGTCGCGACCCGCTCGCGTATAATTAGATCGTTTGTGGAGCACGACAGCGACGGAAGCTTCGACCGGCCCAGGATCAATTAGCCGAACAATAGAATCGTAAATATAAACATTCGTAATAGCACGGGCGAACGTTCGAATGAAAAATGGCGAAACCAAACACGGGGAATGCCAAAGACTTGTTTCAGAGAGAGTTAATATGTATATGCAGGTCTGATCGGACAGAGTATGTATTGCGGATTATTAACAAGAAACAGCCCTACGGATCTATATATCAGCCAGTGTATGGTAGTTTAAATTTAAAATCGTCGAATCGATAGAATCGTACGCAACGATCTATTGTACAATCGTATCTTTATCGTTTACCTACCCTTTGTTTTCCTATTCTTTTTTTTCTTTTTTTTTTTTGCTTTCTTAAATTACGGTTAGGATCGTGACTGACGTACCTTGCTCCTTCGAGTCTGACGATGTTCCCTACTGTCTTCCATAACCCCGGCTGATTTTGTTTCATTGCGAGCATCGAGCCGTCCGCCGATGCGAACAGAAGAGGGCGGCTTTCACCGGCAATCTACAAAATTACGAACGAGTTGTTGGGGGTGAATTTAAAAAGGTTGGGAAACTATGATTTCGATATTACAGCTGAACTGATTTTTCTTTATTGATACATGGCGATCAATTAGACGTTTGCTTAGTTACCTGCATTCTGACTTTCGCCGTGTCCAATGGAAACGTCGCCAAATCAGCGATGCAGGCCGCGGTGCCCGCAGTGAGAAACTTCACCCAAAGGGGGAAATCGTCCTGGGCCTGTTGCTTCATCGTGCTCAATCTCTTTTTTCCCTTTCTTTTCTTCTCTCTCTCTCGCTTATCGCGTTCGGTTGAACTGCTTTTGATACGTGCTTCTAGGTGGTGCGTGTGTCTGGATGCGTGTGGGGGGAGGGGGATAGGGGAGAAATAGTGCAAACTTTTCGTATTTCTCGACTCCTTTTTTAAATATCCCCGCGTGACTGTACGATCCCCCGGGTTTGCTCCAGCTTGTCCGAGCGAGATCCTTTTGTTAGAAAAGCGATATGTACACTATATACAGTGTCCTACCAGAGGACAGGAACCTTTAGATGATCATTTAGCAGACGGTTGATTTAGAGGTGGAGCTTTTTAGGTTCCCTGAAGTGATCAGGATACGCATGCAGTCCCCCCGACCGCGAGCACTCGTGTTTAATGTCTTGATTGTGAAGTACTTTATACATACTATTCTTCTGTGAACAGAACCGAAATAGGCGTTAATTTCCGTTCAACGTTGCTATAGATTTTGTCATGCATACGTTGTGTGTTAAAATTGAACGAACAAAAGAAGGTGGGGACGTGTCTAGGAGAAAGGCCAGGAGTCATGAATCGGTACAGGAGCACAAAATAAAGAAACTATAGAAGAAAAATAGAATTAAAGAAGAATTAGAAAAAAAAAAGAATACCAAATTACACCTGGATAGCTCGATAATCAAAGTTCAATGACCCAGTGACGCGATATATATGTATATATATCAATCACTCGGCAGAAACGAACACTTTACTGTTATCGGAGTACGAACACGTAGATTATCGCGAAACACGGCCGCCCGAGTGGTGTCGTAATTCCGTGTGGCCGTCGAATTGTTTCGTCTACGACGATTATTACGACGCTCGATAAAAAAGAAGACGAAATTCTCTCGTTCGATTTCTCTGTACACTAGCTGCACACGAGGATGCAACCGTTGCACCGATGTCTCTGACGTTTCGCGAAGATGCACACGCGTGGGCAGTCGAACTCGGGTTCGGGCACAGAAGCGAAAATAGAACGGATAGAAAAATATTGGAGGACAGCCAGTGAAGGGGATGCCCAAAGTGAAACACGTTATCTTATCCTATATAGCCGTAGTTGTTCCGAATGGAAAAACCACTTGAACCGATTATCTCGCCCGAATTGAACCGCGGGCACGTGTCAAATAGACATTAACACTCGCGCCGGTTCACGGTTCTTCCGGTTGCTTATCATTTTTCCGAGTATGTGCATACCCAATGGGAGACACACTCGACTGGATCGTGCTCCGAAATGTTCGAGCGAGGTTATATTCGTAGCCGTGTCGCGGCCGTGAGGCTATTTTCGTTGAAGCAGAAGACGATGAAAAATCGGCGACCAGCGAACGACACGAGAAGAAACCGACCGAAGATTTTGATCTTTCGACTTCTGCCCTGTCGAAGAACGGGAAGAACTCGAATGGCGAAACTCGAGAAGTACCGTTGTCTCAGAAGATTGGGACAAAGTCCGACTCCGGTTTCGATTCTTTGTGCCCGAACGAATTCCGGCTTCGCGTCGTTTTTACGACGTAAAATGTATATATGATCGTCGCTGGAGCCATTTCTATGTGGGCGTTCGCGATGCTTAACTTTTTCGAAACATTGAACTCTGGATGATGAACGAAAAATCACTCGTGTTTAATTTGTTAAATGGAATATCTTACTGTTTAGAGGAAAGATGTCTAGTCAACGGTGAAGAATTTATTAAATCCTCATTGTAGAATGTTTTGTTTCTATTGTCGTTCGAGAATGAAAGTTGAAATCGTAAACACTGAGAACCGTTTGCGGTACAACCTTCAACCGGTGTTTTCTATTATAAAGTTCAATTCTATCCACACTCTTGTCACCGATTTCCCCGGTGAAGAATGCGTAATGTCCCCGGCGCGTTGTTTCGCTGACGGATCATGGAGGACGGTCGGGAATAATGCGATCGATCGCGAAATTCAGCCATGCGCCTGCATCGCCGCATTCATTGTTCGTTGTCATATAGATGCAAATTTAAAGAAGCAACGTAATGGAAAGTGTAATAGGAAAAATATTATTCTTTCACCTTGATTAAATCACGGCCAATGACTCGTGGAATGATATCGTAAACGAGATTTATGGAGCATTTTATCCACCTTTCTAACAAACACCGATGAACCTTGACAAAGCGGAGATTTCCTGAGATATCCTTGCGCACGAAGGAATACAGTCACCAGGAAAATGCCATATCGATTATCCTTGACGCGAACTAGCTGTATAATAAATACGCTGCCATCGTATGGTTTCGCATACCTTCGAACGCGACAAAGATCCATGGAAAAAAGACAAAATACAACTGTCTGTCAAATGTCTCTTTATTCCGGACAAGTGTTTTCCTCAACCATCTGGCCAAATGTTTATTGTCGATGCTTCTATCCCGGCGTTTCATCGTTGCCGAACACGTTACGATCAATTAGCTGTTTGTTTTTTCGTTTAGTCCCAAGTTTATCCTTGAACGATGACGAACACGACCGGGTTTTTCGTGGAAGTACACTAACATGCGACAGATGTGGTAAAGGGTCTCGTGTTATAACGACGAATCGATATAGCCGGTTCGACAGTTCGCGCATATGCACTGCAGGAACGGACTGCGGACTGAGGTAGCAAGCAAAAAAAACCGCTCGGCTGACATGTTGAAATTTTAATTCGCTTGGGTTCTCGTGCGTCATTGGACGCGAGAATTCCACGTAAATTATACTCTCCGAAACAGTATCCGTTGAATCGAGGCTGTTCCATTATACAAGACTGGTGTAGAGTTCGACGACGAAACAGACAGGCAAATTCACGATATTGGCCTCACCGGAAGTAAGCAGCCTCAAACTCTCGACGTTCGATCCCGTCGTTAGTTTACCGATGGAATATTCAGGAATGACGAAAGGTGAAATTGAAATATCAACGGAGTCAGTATCGTCGTCTCGACGGAATGAATTATTTAAATGGGAAAGTTTATCTATGCGAAGTCAGGGTTGAATCTGCGAGAGTGTCTGACGCTAAAAGAAACTCCCGAGAGATTTAATGAACAAAGTCGATGCTCCGAAGTTGAATTTCGATGACTGCAAAATTATAAACTTTCGATTTATGTAAACGATAACAATTAATAACTGTAGAATGGAAGGGAAGATTTAAATAAAAATGAGAAAGGTAATGGAAGAGACGAACGAAATAGAAGAAAATACTGTTGAATTGAACGTAACGTACTTACCAAGTGTACAGTGAGTGGATAACAACACAACTGGAACAGGTTACCGTGAAAGCACCGTTTATACCGGCTCTCCGACCAATGGCGAGCAGCCACAGTTGAATTCTGCCTATCAGCGGCCGTCCCGTGACGTCAGTTTCAGCCAAAGAAAGCTCAGCTTGCGACTAGATCGATAAGTTTCAGGAATGTGGTGGTGTGATACCCCTTTAGCTGCAACGAGCATATACATTGATAGACGCGCACACCAAGGGGTGCAGGCGCATAACGCTTGCCACCGTTTTCGGAGGGGAGGGTTACCCGTTGCGGAATGTACGCCCCTGGATCATTGGGAACCACCGTGGCTCCTTGTGGAAATTTGTTTTCCTGCATACGCTGCCACCTTTAACGCGAACGCGTGGGTGGCTACGGTCAATTGTGTTCACTTTTATGGACGGAAAACGGGTGGAAGGATTCGAGGAAAGAGCTGTTCCTTTGAAGCCAAAAGATGGCTTACGAGGGGTTGACATATTTCACTTTGTATCAATTGACGAAATTGATCCAAATGGCGGACAAGAAATTTTTGTCGCGAACTGTATTTACCGCACGGTTCTGTCTTATTTCAATGTGTAAAGTAAACGAATGATAAAAGGTTGTTGAGTACCCTTCTTCGTGAGTTTTGTGGAATTAAGATTAGCTCGATAGATGCCACAGTTTGTCAAAATTACTCGAGAGGTTTTATGTTAACTAAATTCGACATCGGTATGAACGTAAACAGAGCTCCTTGTTTTATCAGCACAATAAGGATGACGTAGTATTTAGATTAATCGTATACACGTGTGTGTCTAATGAACGTTAAATAAAAGAGGAAGTGGTTCATCGAAGCGTGTAATTAGATATCTTTTGATAAAGTCGGAATTGATGTACTTTTGTTGGCCTTATATTCGTAAATATAATAGGAAGAAATAAACATTTGTATGATATATGACAAAGTATAAGGAAAAAAAAATTTGAAAAAAATTTGGCCCATGAGGGGATCGAACCCGCGACCTTCGCGTTATTAGCACGACGCTCTAACCAACTGAGCTAATGGGCCATATGGTACAAACTTTTATTTTTACTGTTTTCTTATCCAATATGAGCTACTTTCTTAAATATTTAATATTTGTTAACTAACAGTAACACATTAATAAATGAGTTAATTCAACACATACAGTACGTTTTATTATAATTTCTTTGATTAACCGTCCTTGTTTGTAAGTCATTGTATTGAACACGATTAATCGACAATAAATGAGTAATGCATGCCGTTTTATTTGAGAAGATAAAACTGTCTGAACTTTGTCTACGGTTTGGACTTTGACTATGTATAAGGAGAGTCAAATGGAGTTAATGTTACAGACAGCATCGATAGATACGTTATCAAGGACAATTTGTCACACGAATGATAAATAAAGAAATTATTCTGTTCCTCTTTCGTTTAGGGACTGTTAAGTAAGTTTACCTTCTACGGACAACAATGTGCACAGACGAGAATATATGAAAATGGAATTTTATGTAAAAAAATTGCTACTGTTCTCCAATAACATGCACAGAACGAAATGACATTGCAATGATATACAGTAATAAAAGTAATTGTAAATTCAATGTATGTACATACACATTCAATTGAATCACCGAAGATACCTCGTACATATTCATTAATGTCGATTCATTCCTTATCCGACGATGGTAAAGCAAGCACATATTTTTAAAAAATAAGATTCAATTACCGAAAAATTATTTTACAATAAATTAAGTATTTTCGATAATGTAATATTTATAACAATCACATCTTCGGTGACACATTCTATCAGTCATTTTACAATGCCGATTGTTAATAATTATAACAAATAGAAATCGAGATATGTCGAAGCTTGTAAGATCTGGATAGTGTTGAAAAAAATTCAGATTTCTTCGTGTTGTCATAAATTACTTTAGAAAATCTAATTTTGCACAAAAATCTACTGTCTATTCATATCATATTCATCCTTTAAACAGATACAGTGCATATATTTGTTACCGATAAATCATATTACATACATACCACAGACGAGATATATGAATAGACCTAACATGCAACGTAATTTTCTGTTCAATACCCGACGTTACGGATAAAGCATGAATTCTGATTATTATTAACACAAATGAAGTGATATATATTTCATTCATATTCCGTGTATCTATATGATTTAACGGGAATAAAAATATCCGATGCTTCAGTTTAGGGTTAAGGGTAAATATGATAGTCATGAAACATGAAAAGGGAAAGTATATATTTTTTCACTTAACTACAAGACAATTTATTCTAAATGCATCGTTAATGGACACGTTATTAATGTTACTTTTTACATGTTCTTGTTTTATTCGTTTTTATATCTTGCCTTACACTTGTATATTTGTAACAGATAAATTCAGAATAGATGTAGTTTCATAAGTAGTTTATCAAATCTACCTTTTGGCCGTTGCGGGAATGCCTTACCGTAATGAGCCATCTCGTGGCCGCGGGATTCCGGGAATCGGGTGACGTCACGGCGTGCGAGCGAGAGCGGTAGAGCGAGCCGCGGTATCGGTGCTCTCCGTCGGTGTTGACGGGTGCCGAGGAATTTCGGTGGTCTATGGGAGGGAGGTGTGCGAGCGAGAGAGTACGGTAGAGCGTGCCGAGTATCGGTGCTCTCCGTCG